>NC_000086.7:100450489-100755489 GCF_000001635.26 Mus musculus
GTAAAGGTATTGGAAAACTTGGTTTTTGTGACCATTCACTAGAAGAAAACTAAAGCATGATCACATTGTTATTGTATACTGCTTGAAAGAATGTGCTGGGGTCTATAAGCCATGGGAGAAAGAATAAACATGTTGGAATTTGTTCCTTCCACCCATCAACTATGTAAATGCATGTATATATGTAAAGCTTGTATGAGAATGTGTTGAAAATTTGGTCCATCCATCAAATCTGTATGTATGTATATATGTAAAGCTTGTCTCTCTGTGTGTGTGTGTGTGTGTGTGTGCGTGTGTTGGAGCTTGCTCTATCCACCACTTGTGTATGTGTATGTATATATGTGTATGTGTGAAATGCTTGGAGCCTGCCTGTTGGATCTTTTTTCCATCCACCCACCAGATATGTGTATATATATATATATATATACATATATGTACATGTACTTATGTGTATTGTGAAATTCTTAGAGCTTGCTTGCTGGAGCTTTCTTCTAATCATTAGGTGTGTGGATACGTATGTTTGTCTGCCTGTCTATATGTATGTATGCATACATATATACATATACATATACATATATATATATATATCTGTATGCATAAAGCTATTGGAGTCTGCTTTTTACTCCATATATTCAATGTGTATGAGTGTGTATGAATTTTCTCTCTTTCCTTTTCTTTCTTGCTGGCCCCAAGGAATTAAAAGAGTTCAGAGGTTTTCACTGGCTACTGGGAGGGCCAGCCCCAGCAAATTAAGCTTTGTTCCCTCAGAGAAAAATCTGCTGAGTAATTTTTCTAATCACTGGCTGCCTTAGGGAGCAAGCTCTGTCAGTACCTGGACTGACTCCTATCAGCAGTTGTAATGACTATTCCTGGTTGTCAACTTGACTATATCTGGAATGAACTACAATCCAGAATTGGAAGGCTCACCTGTGATCCAGATCTTGAGACTGGAAGACACGAGTTTCTGACCTGGATCTTGGCATAGAGATTTTGAGGCATAGTGGCCATGAAAAGCTTAGGCCCAGGCAAGATAGTGCACTCCTTTAATCCCAGCATTCAGAAGACAGAGCCATGCAGATTTCTTGAGTTCGAGGTCAATCTACAGGACAAGTTTCAAGCAATGAAGGACTTGGAAAACAGATAGTGATAGTGCAATAGAACCAGGGGGCCATGTTCCAGCCCCAGCAAGCAGCAGAACAGGGAGCGCTGGGAGTACTGGCTAGTTCATATTGTTGTTCCTGTTGTTCTTGGTCCTGTGAAGGCTCAATGCCCCAGTTTAGGGGAGGGGAGAAGGGGTTTTCAGAGAGCTGTCAAATTAAAGCATATTTTTCTGCAAGCTAACTTGTTACTTTACATTTTTAGTGTTTTTAATGTTTTCAATAGTTCCCCTCTTGCAAATCCTTTCAGATTCTTCCTATCTTCCTACTCACCCAATTTCATGCTTTTTCTCTCAAAAAAAAAAAAAAAACTCAAAAAAAGACAAAAACCATTAAACTATAACCAAAAAGGATAGGAAGAGGAAGAAGAAGAAAAAGAAGATTGAGAAGAAGAGGATAAAGAGAAGGAGGAGAAACAAAAAGAGGAGGAAGAAGAAGAGGAAGACGAGGAGGAGGAAGAGGAGGAGGAGGAAGAGGAGGAGAAGTGGGGGGAGAAAGAGGAGGGAGGAGGAAAGGCACACAAAAACTTGAAGTCCTTTTGTGTTGACTCCTGAGCACGAGGCCTGCTCTGGTGTATAGTTGATATACCCAGTGTCAGTCCATTGAAGAAAACTGATTTCCCATCTCCTAACAGCTATCAATTGCAAATAACTTCTTGGTTAAGGGCAGAACTTTGTGCTCACTTCCTTGTCTCCATTCTGAGATTTTGTGTGGCTTAAACATTTTAGGTCTTACACGTGTTGCCATGGTCTCTATGAGTTCTTATGTGTTATCAGTATGGAAAACACTATTTTCTTGGAGTCATCCACCCCTTATGGCTTTTTTTTTTTAAGAAGGACATCTCTTTTTTTTTTTTTTAACTTTATTGGATATTTTCTTTATTTACATTTCAAATGATATCCTCTTTCCTGGTTTTCCCTCTGAAAACACCTTCTTCCCTCCCCTCCTCCCTCCCCCTGCTCCCCAACCCACCCACTCCCACTTCCTGCCCCTGGCATTCCCCTAAACTGGGGCATTGAGCTTTCACAGGTCCAAGGGCCTCTCCTCCCATTGATGACTGACAAGGCCATCCTCTCCTACATATGCAGCTAGAGTCATGAGTTCCACCATGTGTTTTCTTTGATTGGTGGTTTAGTCCCAGGGAGCTCTGGGGGTACTGGTTAGTTCATATTGGTGTTCCTCCTATGTGGCTGTAAACCCCTTCAGCTCCTTGGGTCCTTTCTCTAGCTCCTCCGTTGGGGACCCTGTGTTCAGTCCAATGGATAGCTGTGAGCACCTACTTCTGTATTTGCCAGGCACTGGGAGAGCCTCTCAGGAGACAGCTATATCAGGGCTCTGTCAGCAAGCTCTTGTTGGCACCCACAATAGTGTCTGGGTTTGGTGGTTGTATATGGGATGGACTCCTCTGACTTCCCTCTGGCTTTTAAAATCTTTCCACCTACTCTCCCACATAGATCCCTGCACCTTGTGGGGAGGGTTTTCTTATCTGCTCATGTCAAACTTTGCCTTAAGCACTTTGGATATAATATTAAATTTTATTTTATTTAATCCAATTAATATTATATGAATTATGATATTGTATTATATTATAATGTTTGTAATATAATTACTTGTTATTCATTATAATACATAATATACTATTATAAACTCCGTCCTAGATAGGGAAGCTTGTGGTAGAGTAACTGGTCTAGGGACGTTATAGACTATTCTTTGAAGAAGTTTACATAGACTATTCTGAAAAAACTAATTCAGATAGAAGCAGGATGTTTGGCTCTTGTACCTTTGTGATGTGAGGAAAGAAACTAAAAAGAGCATGAAAACGTCTGACCTCACCAAGAAGGCATCAAGAAGGCATATATAGTCGGCTTGCCCAAGAAAAGGGGACCTTTCCTTTTCCTTTGGTTAATTTTAATAATTATTATTATAATATTTTAGATGCATTTTTATTTTACCAGATTAGTATGATACTTGCTCATCTAAAAGTTACTAGCTCTAACTCATCTGCTTAGTCAGTAGCAATTCATCTGCTTTCATTTTTCCTTTATTGTTTGAGAATATCATTCATATATGCAATGAGTTTTGATCAAATCCACCCTCTTCCCTCCCACGCAATTCTTTCCCTATCAGCCAACTTTTGTTTCCCAACTTTATGTGCACTTAAAAAAAAAAACTCACTGAGTCCCCTTAGTGCTGGCTATATGCATGTGTGTGAAGGATCATCTACTTGGGGGCATGGGTAGCCCCTCAGGGACTGCAATGCCTGCCCCACCCCCAGAAGAAAACTTCCCTGAGAAACATTGTCAATATATACTTCATGAGTCCCTCCCCAATCCATGCTGGTATTGTGGCTGACTTGGTCATGTATGCAGTCACTGCTGCTATGCGTTCATCTATGCAATGGTGCTATCATGCCTAGCAAACATTCTTTCACTGCAGATACCCACTACCTCTAGGTGTTACAATCTTTCTGCCCCTGCTTCCCCAATGATCCTGAACCTTGGGAAAAGGAAGTATGATATAGTTGTCCCATTTAGACCTGAGCACTCACTCCATGGTCTCTTAATTTCTTCATGCTGACCAGTTGTGAGTCTCTGTATTTATTACCGTCATATACTGTAAAAAGAAGCTTCTATGACATTTCTAGAGGATGAAATAGTACAGCAAACTTCCTGCTCTTACAGTCTTTCTGTCCCCACTTCTGCAATGATCTCGGAGCTTTAGATGCAGTTGTGTTGTTGTAAATGTATCAACTGGGGCTGCATACCACACAATCACTTGTTCTCTGCATTTTAATTGGCTGTGGCTTTCTATAATGGTCTCCATCTGTTAAAAGGAGCCATGTTTTTGATGAGAGGTACACTTATATGTGAGTATAAGGATAAATACTTACAATGTAGTTAGGAAAAATGCTCTTTTAGTAATGGTTATACTTTCTCCTCCAAGATCCATGACTTCACTAGATCTGGCTAGCAGGCTAAGTTTCCAGGAACTGGCATGGTTAACCTCTAGTTGAGCAGGCCTTAAGTCAATTAGAGAGCTGTTGGATACCATCAAGGTATGTGTGCCACCGTGGCACCCTTAGAGATATCTTGTCATGCTAGTCATTGTTTTAGTTCATGGGCATTGTCTTAGTCAGGGTTTCTATTCCTGCACAAACATCATGACCAAGAAGCAAGTTGGGGAGGAAAGGGTTTATTCAGCTTACATTTCCATATTGCTGTTTATCACCAAGGATGTCAGGACTGGAACTCAATCAGGTCAGGAAGCAGGAGCTGATGCAGAGGCCATGGAGGGATGTTCCTTACTGGCTTGCTCAGCCTGCTCTCTTATAGAACCAAGACTACCAGCCCAGACATGGTCCCACCCGCAAGGGGCCTTTCCCCCTGGATCACTAATCGAGAAAATGCCTTACAGTTGGATCTCATGGAGGCATTTTGTCAACTGAAGCTCCATTCTCTGTGATAACTCCAGCTGTGTCAAGTTGACACAAAACTAGCCAGTACAGGCATCATAGCTGAGTAGGACTCTTGGATGCTTCCCTCCCTTGGAAGTTTGTATGACACTTCTGGTACCATGAAAACTTCTGGGAGGAGGCTTTCAGGTCAGAACCAGCTCAGATTCTCTGAGCTCTGTATCCAAAGACTGGTGCCTCTGGTGCCAAGGGCAACTGCCATACTTAGAATGGTTTTAGACCTTCTTAGACAACTCTGACCAACAACTCAAAAAGGAGTTTCTCATGCCCAGTACCTTGTGTTGGGGTTCTTGTTAAGTAGTCTATGGCCCTTGGGAGGGTATTGTCAGCTCAAGTGAGAAATTTTCATTTAAACTATATATACATATATATGTATACACAGACATATGTGGGGAATTGCAGGCTGGTCTCCAGTTGAGCTGAGGTCTGAACCCTGAAAGGTGATAATTCACCTTCATGACATGGTAGGCATTCCCTCATGTCTCCTGGAACTTTGGCTCCTGCCTAAGTTACCAACCCCCAAAGCCCCCACAAGAGAAGCATGGCTAGAAGTCACATAGGCAATGGCCCAAGCTTCTGACCTTCAGGCTAAACTCCTCTCCAGTTACCTAGCAACAATAAGATAAGACAGCATACTTTAAAAAGGGCTATTCAGCCCCTGCTTTCTCTCTTGTCTCTCTTACCTCTTACCCCTCACTCTCACTCCTTCTCTCCTCTCTCTTTGTCTTCTTCTCTTCTGTCTCCTCTCCTCTCTCCCTCTTACTCTCTTTCTCTCTAGCCTTTCTCCTCTCTTCCTCTCTTCCTCTCTCTCTCTCTCTCTCTCTCTCTCTCCCTCTCCCTCCCTCTCTCTCTCTCTCTCTCTCTCTCTCTCTCTCTCTCTCTCTCTCTCTCTCCTACCTTCTCTCTTTCCCCCTGCCTTTCTATAATAAAGCTCTAAAACCATAGAAAGCCTCTGCTCATTAAGGCCCACTGTGCTTGGAGGATGGGACAGGCTTTCTCCTAATGAGCCGTTTCTAATCTCCCGTTAGAAGGCCTTCCTGTGCACCAGTCAAGATCCTCTGCACTCACTCTCGCTGGTGTTGGGAACCTCTTCCCTCATCCCTCTCTCCCATAACCCTGGTGGCTTTAGCAAAGTAGCTCCAGGAATCCCAGGTAGGGCTGCCCCTTGCCATCCCCTGAAGAGTAAGTAGGTCAGAGGAGGTGCCCACCCGGTGATATGTGGAAGGTAGATAGCAGCCCTCCCACGCCAGACTAACTAGAGAATAGGTAGAACTCTGGTAGGGTGTGGGTCTTCCCCTTCCCCAGGGTAACCCCTGGGCTCCCTTATTAGTTCCCAACAGACATATATCTTATATAAAAATTTAGGTAGATAAATAATATGATTCCTTATGGCTTTTACAAATGTCAGAAAATCTACAATTATGAAGTATCATCGATATGACTGCCTAAAAACAGGACCTGAGCAAGGATGCCACCAATAGACAAGCTAACACGGAACAACAACAACAACAAAAAATCTTATGGGTTTCAACTTTAGACAAAGAACCTCAAGCAACTAAAGAATGAGAGCTGGAGAAACAATTGCCCCCAGGAAGGAGCCATGCAAACTGGTTAGCCCTGAATAATAAACATTAAAATCGGATGCTGACTGAGAAGGGCTGTACTTACATATTTAGGAGTGTGTGTGTGTGTGTGTGTGTGTGTGTGTGTGTGTGTGTGTAAACTGAAAATAAAAAAATAAAGGCCATGAATTTGAGAGAGCACAAGGGGTGATTCATGGGAAGAATTGGAAGAGGAAAGAGAGCAGGGAAAACATCGTAATTATAATTTAAATTCAAAAAATAAAAATAACATATATGGACTTAAAAAGGAAGATTCTCTGGTGAGGACTGAAAGATGAACTAATCTATGGGTAAAAATGATAAAAATTTAGTGGCAGTATGTCCATGTAGCAGAATTACTAATTAACAGAATTTAGTGTTGGGGGTTTCTCCTAAGGCATAAAACTGAGCCAATCACGGGGGTCTGGCCAGTTAACAGTACCAGGCACTAGTTCTGCCCTTTGGAAAGGACCTTAAATCTAGTAAGAAAAGTGCCTAGTTACCTCCCTAACATTCATGCCACTATTGCATCAGTGGGTACATAGCTGTGTGAGTCTGTTATTTTTAATTGTGTGTGCTTGTGTGTGTATGTATGTATGTATGTATGTATGTATGTATGTATGTGTTGGCGCTGAAGACTTCGGTAATCACTACACATGGGAGCTGCAGAGCCCTGGTGGCTGTCACTGCTGGGGGAGATGGTGGTGGTACTTCTGGCCCCGGAGAAGGCTGCCTCCGCCATCACCACCTGCAGCCACTGCTACACTATGTGGACTCCATCTGCTGGCACCTGCCATCACCCACCACGTATATTTCCACCTTGCTGCTACCACTGTCATCCCTGCAAGACTCACAGACTTCTACCATGGGAGCTGTGCGGCCGCAGCCAACCACGTGCCTCTGGCCACAACCGACCTCACGGTTCCACACTTCCTGCTACTTGACTGCAGAAACCCACAAACACACACCGGCATATTGATTGGTAAGGCAGGAGAGACCCTATATGCCCAGATAGCGTCTCTCCAGCCTTTTCTGGGCTAAGGTGTTGGCTTTCAATGCCCCGGTCCCTATGACCAGCCTCCTGGCTGACCTACGAGTTAGAACATAGACTGTTGGGTAACTTCCCTTCTCGAAAGCAGTTCATAAATCCCTCGAGCTCTTGCAGCAGGCCGAAAATTCCTGGTACCAGGTTGAATTGCTTTCTGGAAATTTCTGGGAAATTGTAGCCATAGCCTTTAGTTATTCATGTGATAACCTGAATTTCTAGTTTGGCCATTGCTGAGCCCTCCTCGAGACGCCAGTACGATAAGTTCAGTGACAACCCCATCACCCATTGGGTGCTAAATTGTCTTCAAACATACTCTTGGGATGTCTCCTGGAAAATCTCAACTCTCTGAAATTAACACCCGATTTGAGGCCCTCAAAACTGATACACCTCTGCAATAAGGTCTAGATTTAATACCCTTTAGATAATAATTCCAAATGGCCAGCCAATGGCACGCTAGATCTGATCGTTTTAAGAGATCTCCATACATACTGCCAGCAGTCAGGTAAATGAAAAGAGGTTCCATATATTCAAGCATTCGTCTATATTCGTTCTTAACCTTCTATCTACTCCTCTGTTCCCCAACCCATCTTCTCTTAGCCATGAAACCTACACACACCCCCACTAGATGTTGCTACAACGCTTGATTCTGCCAATGAGTCACACACACCCCTCTGCCACAGACCCACCTCCACACCACCAAAAACCCAAACTGCTGCCTCAATTTCATCTCACCAGGCCCCAGAGCCTACTAGCTCAACCTCTCCAGACCCCTCTCCTCCTTCTGTGCCAGCTGCAGGTCGTTCCAAACAGTACAGTCTGCATTGGCGCCGAACTTTACCCCTCCTATCACGAGTTCTAAGGCCATAGCCAGACCCCCCAAGTCCTTCTTCTCCTCCAGGAACACCTGACCCGGCATTGGTCCTTCCTCTAAAGGAAGTAGCTGGTGTTGATGGTCTGGTCAGAGTACATGTTCCTTTCTCGATGAGTGAACTTTCTCAAATAGAAAGCAGGCTGGGTTCCTATACTTACTTCTAACTCCTCCAGCTTTATTAAGGAGCTCCAGTACAGCTTTATTAAGGAGTTCTCAGTCTTACAGCTTGACTTTCCATGATGTTCATATGATTCTTACTAATAACTTACTTCCTGATTAATGCAGGCGAGTTTGGGAAGAGGCAAAACACACAGAGATGTAATTCACCAAACAAATAGAACATATCCAATCAGATCTGAGGCAGTCACTGACCAGGATCTCCAGTGGAATTACAATTCCACAGGTGGTATCTTAGCCAGAGACTGGTTTATTACATGCCTTCTGGCTGGCCTAACTCCAAGAGGTTGTCCAGGACAAACAGGAGAACCCATCTCAATTTTTAGAACGCCCCACAAAGGTTTTATTGTAATACACTAATCTGGACCCTGAAAACCCAGAAGGTAAGCAACTTCTGATGACCTACTTTTTTCCCAGAGCTACCCTGACATAAAAGTTAAACTTAGACATTTGGAGAGGGGGTTCCTAACTCCACAGGTGGAAGTCTTGACACTGGCCTTCAAGGTGTACCATGAAAGAGATGAGAAAGCCTGAAAACAAAAATACCACATGCTGGCAAAGGCTGTCTGACCAGCTCCAGCTTTGGCCACTACCCCGGACTCCTGGCCTTCTAAGGCTCAGAGACCACCAGGCCCCTGCTATAGATATGATCAGCAAGGTCACTGGGCAAAGGCTTGACCTACTCCCAGCAAGCCAAGAGGACCATGTCCTAGGTGCCATCAGGAGGGACATCAGGCTGTCGATTGCCCTCGAGTAGCACAGAACAGAGGGACATCACCCCCAAGTGACCTCCAGCTGACCTCCTAGGTTTGACTATAGATGACTCAACCCAACCACGCCTATTACTGCAGGGAACCCCAGGTAGCTATAGGACACCAGGGCCATTTACTCTGTCCTGACAGAATTTGGGAGACCCACTTAACCTTCGAGTTTTCCTATCATCGGGGTAGGAAGACAACCTTACCTTCCTCATCAGACCCTACCACTTAGTTGCATTTTTAGGGATGTACCCCCTCACCCATTCCTTTTTGCTAGTGCCGATGTGCCCTGTCCCCTTATTGGGAAGGGATCGTTTATTTACGTTGGGAGCCTCTATTTCCTTTGTTCTTCCCATTCGCCTAAGCCCAAGCTTGCCAACAGTTCCTCTGCTCCTTCTAGCCAGCCAACCTACTAACACTAACATGCTGTTTCCTTTACCGACTTCTCAGGTGGACCCCTGAGTTTGGGATGTCCAGAACCCCTCTGTTGCTAAACAGTCATCCAGTTACTGCACTCTACCAGGTTCATCACCCAATCACAGTACCCTCTCTCTCTCTCCAGAGTCTCAGGGGACTTAAGCCTATCATCTCTGACCTCTTAAGGAAAAAAAACTCCTTTTCCCCACCTCTTCCCCCTTTAACACTCCTTTACTAGCAGTTAAGAAACCAAATGGAGTGGACACTATCCCCCTCCTTAGATTTGGGAACAAAACACCCATGGAAGGAGTTACAGAGACGGAGTTTGGAGCTGAGATGAAAGGATGGACCATGTAGAGACTGCCATAGCCAGGGATCCACCCCATAATCAGCATCCAAACGCTGACACCATTGCATACACTAGCAAGATTTTATTGAAAGGACGCAGATGTAGCTGTCTCTTGTGAGACTATGCCGGGGCCCAGCAAACACAGAAGTGGATGCTCACAGTCAGCTAATGGATGGATCATAGGGCTCCCAATGGAGGAGCTAGAGAAAGTAGCCAAGGAGCTAAAGGGATCTGCAACCCTATAGGTGGAACAACATTATGAACTAACCAGTACCCCGGAGCTCTTGACTCTAGCTGCATATATATCAAAAGATGGCCTAGTCGGCCATCACTGGAAAGAGAGGCCCATTGGACTTGCAAACTTTATATGCCCCAGTACAGGGGAATACCAGGGCCAAAAAGGGGGAGTGGGTGGGCAGGGGAGTGGGGGTGGGTGGATATGGGGGACTTTTGGTATAGCATTGGAAATGTAAATGAGTTAAATACCTAATAAAAAATGGAAAAAAAAAAAAAGAAACCAAATGGAACCTCTTGGCTGATTCAAGACCTCAGGTACATTAATTCTGCAGTGGTTCCTCTCCATCATGTTGTGGCTGACCCTTACTTCTTCCCACTATCCCCTCAGGGACTTCTCATTTCTCAGTCCTATATCTCAAGGATGCATTCTTCTCTATCCCTCTTGACACCCAGTCAAGAACATATTTACCTGGACAGATCCTGATACCCACTTTTCTACCCAACTTACCTGGACTGTTCTACCTCAGGGATTCCAGGACAGCCCACACCTATTTGGCCAGGCCCTAGCTTCTGACTTACTCTTTTTTATCTCTTCCTAAATATGAGATTATGCTTTACATAGATGATGTCCTTCTCTGTAGCTCCTCTCTAGAGATTAGCCAAGCTGACATCTCTGTTATTCTAAATTTTCTTTCTAGTCGAGGCTACAGGGTCTCACCTTCTAAAGTCCAACTGTCCACTCCTCAGGTCACCTATTTGGGACTAACAATTACCCCAGCCCACAAGGCTTATTACCTTAGATAGAAAGACTCTGATTCAGTCTATAACTGTTCCTTCTACAAAGGAAGAGTGTAGCCTCCCCCAGCCTTGAGTAGGCTGGCTTTGACCTTGCTGCCACTGAAAATGAGATCACCTGGGGTGGAGCCTTCTGACTTAGATGGCTCTATTGCTCTGTCACCTGCTACTGCTCTTCTCCAAGAAGGCCCTTGAGATATTCCAGAGATAGCATCTGGCAGATCCGCCTACAGCCTGGCAACAGGCACCAAGAATGGATTGGCAGGGGATGGGCCTCCCCCCTTTATAAGCACAGACTCTTAGTAAACTTGGGGCCTTGAACAGAAACATGTCTTGGCCTCCATTATTTCTCTCGCCATTTCCTTCCATACAGCTCCGGCCTCCCACTCAGGAATCCAGTTAGTGTGGATGCAGGCAGCCGCAGGCGGCTTACAGAAGAGATTTTATCATTCTTAGAAATGGCTAGCTTTTTACACTCCTGGGTTCCTTCCTTTTCCCTCCTTTCTCGCCCCTTATGTGAAGTATTGTCAGGCCCCACCCATAAACCTCTCCTCAGTCCTGTTACCAAGCCCTTTCAGAGGCTCCAACAGGCTCTCCTTAAGGCCCCAGCTTTTCATCTCCCTGATCTGACTTGTCCTTTTTCCCTCTATGTAACTGAAAAAGAGGAATTTGCTCTTGGAGTCTTAGATCATCAGCTGGGACCTTCTTTTGCACCCTTAGCATACTTGAAAAGAAAAAAAAACTGGATCTAACCATCCAAGGATACGCACCTTGTATTTATACCTTAGCAGCCACTGAACTACTTATTCAAGAGTCAAAATAAACTAACCTTGGGGTTGCCTATAACTGTCCTCTCTTCTCATAACCTGTCACAGCTCCTAACTTACAAAGGCTTACAGACTCTATATCCCTCCAGGGTTCTGTCTCTTCAGGTAGCTCTAATAGAAGATTCCACACTCACCTTCCAATCATCCCTGCCTCTTAATATTTCCAATCTTCTTCCTCAACCTAATACTGACCACTCCCTATTTCATTCCTGCATTGATACTTTAGAAGAACTATTACCTCATCCTTCACACATGCAGGAGGGCACATTGCCTCAGGGCATTTATACATGGTATTCAGATGGAAGCTCCTTTCTATATGAAGGGGCTAGAAAAGCTGACTATGTCATAGTATCAGACACAGAGGTAGTAGAGGTACAGGCCTTCCTGCTCACATCACTAATCAACAGGCTGAACTAATAGCCCTTACCCATGCCTTTCAACTGGCTCAGGAACAATCCCTCAACATCTACACAGAATCCAAATACGCTTTCCATATCCTCCTGTCCCACACCACTATCTGGAAGGAGAGCAGGTTACTTACCACAAAAGGCGAATCAGTAACTAATGCAAACTACATTATGGCCATACTAAAGGCCTCCCATCTTCCCACAGCTATTGGGACTGTGCACTGCAGATCCCACCAGATCCCAAGAGAAACAACCAAGCCAATGAGGTAGCTAGAGCTGCAGCCCTTAGAGGCCTGGACTCTGAAACCCACATCCCCACCTTCACCCCCTGACACTCACCAAACTCTGTCCTATCTTCACCAACTCTTTCCTCCTAACAGCCGAGTGTTGTCTTCTTTTGTCAAGATCCACCTACAGCCTACTCCTGACGACTTAAGTTTCTTAAAAATCTATCACTGCTTCTTGCAAAATCTGTCAGATGTCAGACTCTGACTCGAGGTACTCCTTTTCCTACCCATCAGGCTAGAAGTTCCTTTCCTGGAACTGACTGGCAACTTGACTTTACCCACATGCCCTCTGTCAGATGTGCCAAGTACCTCATGGTCTTGGTGGACACCTTCTTGGGGTGTGTAGAGGCATTTCCCACAACTAACAAAAGGGCTCAGACAGTCTCTGATCTCCTCCAAAAGATTATCACCCGGTTTGGTGTCCCAGCCTCCCTCCAGTCAGACAATGGTCCTGAATTTACTTGCCAAATTTCTCAAATCCTACCTAAGGCTCTAGACATCCCTGGCATTTTTCACACCCCCTACCACCCTCAATCTTCAGGTAAGGTAGAAAGAACTAACCACTTTAAAAAAAAAACACTCTTGCTAAGCTGTCACAGGAACTTCACCTTAATTGGGTAAAACTCCTACCTCTGGCTTTTTTCAGACTATGAGCTCTCCCCAAGTGACCTCTCCTTATCTCACCCTTTGAACTCATGTATGGTCGTCCAGTCCTAACTTCTGGTCTTTCACCTAAGTGCTCTCCCCTCCCAAGACCATCTACTCATCCCATTGCTTTGCCACCTCTATTCTCTCCTATGGAACTTTGCTGACCACCATCTACCTCGGTCACACACTGTCTCCTGTCCACTGCCTGTCAACATTGGAGACCAAGTCCTTCTATCCCCTCCAGATCATTAGCCCTCACCTCTCTCTCCCAAATGGCAGGGCCCTTTTAAGGTAATTCGTGTGACCCCTACAGCTACTAAACTCAAGTGACTCTCTCATTGGGTCCACCTGTCTCACCTCAAACCTTTCATCCCTCCACCTATAAATGACTCTTCTTCATACACATCAACCCTAACAGGACCATGCTCTGTTAAGTTCCAGAAGACGTCGAGACCTCCCACCTTGTCCCCAATCCCAGAAAATGAGACTCCACTCCAGCAGCCGAGTTCAACCTCACTGGATTAGACATGGGTTTCTCATCTTTCCCCTGCTGTTCATTTCCATCCAGGATAGCCCTTACATCTGGAGATTCAAGGTTCAAGAAACCCCCACAGATAACAAAGATTCTTTCCAAATAGGGTCAGGAAACTTCTCTATAGCCAGATGCCAGGAACCAATCCAAATTGCTATCATCCCTGTATCTGCTATCCCATCTAAATATTATGATCTCTATACTTGCGTCCTCTTTGACCAAATAAAAGATTATTGTAGAAAATGGCCAGACAAATATGGGTCTGCCCATATTGGTCTTGTCAGATATATATGATAGGATCACGGACCAATCATTTCTTCTATCAACACCACGAGACACTCTTTTTCTACATACAAGACTCATGGGATTCCAGGTGGGAAACAGGAGTTGTCGGTAAACTCTACCGTAAAAATCAGCCCAGGTCCCCAGTAAGTACCATCCATATCCAGAGAAAATATGTCTCAATTGCCCAGCCCCTAGGTATCAGAAAAGTAGGGTAGACAATCAAACACTCCTCTGAATCCTTACCTCTTTGACATCACCTCTCATAAATGGCACTAACTTGTCATTTCACCTTTTGCTTCAGACCTTGACCTTGGTATACCAACTCCTTAATGTCACCAGGCCTGGTTGCTTTAAAGATTGCTGGTTATGTGTACCCCCTGGAATTAACTCATAATTGTCACTTACAGCCTCTCCAGTGATACTGCCAAGTAACCTTACCTCACCTTTTGTCAGCTGCCCTGACTCCAATGTTGCCATGACTCCATACCTTACCTCTCTATCCTTCTCTTTGGCGTGGCAAACTGTTTTAAGACCTCTGGGACTCGTTCTGTCAGAACACTAAGTTCCCTAGATTTCAATAGAGCCACAATCTTCAATATATCATCTCTCCCACAATGCCCTGCAGTCTAGAACATGTCAATTCTTTGTAGCACTCAGGCCTATCATTGCCTACCGGCCAGCTGGTCAAAAATTTGCACATCGGTACTCCTTTTCCCTGCATTGGGAGTAATCCAAGGGAATGGGCCCCTGCCAATCCCAGTTGTAGATATGATAGCTGCTCAGCATAAGAGGGCAGTTCAGGTCGTGCCAGTTTTGGTCGCTACGGAATAGCCATAGGTGCTGGTACTGGAATTGCAGGGATAACAACTTCTATGACCCAATATAATATTCACTTCCCAGTTTAAAAGCAATCTTCAAGAAATGACTGAAACTGTGCTTACTATCCAGAAACAGATCGATTCTTTGCAGCTGTGGTGCTTCAGAACCGATGGAGGCTAGATGTCCTGACAGCTAAAGAAGGTGGTCTTTGCCTGTTCCTCCAAGAAGAGTGCTGTTTCTATGTTAACCAATCCAGGATAGTGAGAAATAAAATTCAGGAGCTACAGTCAGACATAAAGAATTTCAGGGAATGTGGGACCTCCAGTTCTGGGATTTTCGAAAACCCTATATGGAAGTGGATACTCCCTTTTGTAACACATTTCTAGTCATCCTCCTGGTATTATTATTTGCTCCCTGCCTCATTAATCTTGTTTCTACATTCCTTCAATGACAAATACAAAAAAATTTCTAACCAAACTGTTAATTAGGTCCTGTTGCAGGATTACAAACCGCTGCCCACAGAAGAGTCGCTATCCACAGAGGAACCTGATGTGAACATTTACCAAGTGGATCCTGATGGTGAAAGTCAGCTATACCCCAAAATTGGCAATGCCCCTAAACAGCAGGAAACAGCTTAAGAGACACCCTCATTCCCTTTTCACCATCGGTTTCCCCCTCCCCCTTTTTTCCTTCTCTTTATAATAGAAAGAAGGGAGGTATGTTGGTATCAGGACCTCCAATATCTGTGACATCACATAGGTTTGACCAGCACACCTGTTGCCAAGGCAACAGCCACCATATTCCCAGAATTCACTTGGCTTGCCTCTCACCATATATAAAGGCCCCTCTGATCTCTCTCTCTCTCTCTCTCTCTCTCTCTCTCTCTCTCTCTCTCTCTCTCCCTTCTCTTTCCACTGCCACCTTGCCCTTCTCTCTCTCTCTCTCAATTTACCTCACGTGACACTGTTTGGCCTGGTATGGTCCTTCTGAAGCCTCGAGAAGATCACAACAGTATGTATGTATGTATGTATGTATGTACGTATGTATGTATGTATGTAGTGTCCTGCACAGTTTGGTTCTAGAAACCTGACTATGGTGGCAAGGGTAAAGAAAGAAGAGATGCATGTACAGAAAAGCTGGGGTAAAGTGGGACATACACATTCTCATGGAGTGGCACCAATTATGGCACAGTTGGAAACACAGACATTTATTATGTACAGCACAGCTGGTCTGGGTAAGGGCCTCTGGAGGAGACCAGTCTCAGGCTGTAAATATCCAAAAGTGGGAAGATGCAGCTGCTAGTCTTTTAACACACTGGTCAATTGTTCATAAGCCCTTGACCTTGCACACACTGTCAGCATTTACACTTGGAGCAGAGGACAGATTCTCATAGGTCCATGTCAAACAACAAACATTTGCCCAGGACTTCATCCACTCATTACACATTTCCTCAAGGCTTCTTGGGGTCCCCACAGGCAATAGTTAAATTTGATATCAGATATTGTGCCTCCTGCATTGCTCTTTTTTATCAAGATTGTTTTGGAGAGAGAGGGGGGAGAGAGAGGGAGAAAGAGAGAGAGAGAGAGAGAGAGAGCACTTCGATGTAAATTTGGGGATTGTTTCTTTCTTTTCCATCAAGTAGTATTTATGGGAATTCTGGTGAGAATTATATTGACTCATAGATCCCTTTCAATAATATAGCCATTTCACAATAACAATTCTGTGGATTCATGGGTATGGGATATTTTTCGATCTTCTAGTGTGTTCTTCAATTTCTTTGCTCTTGTTTAACCTTCCATTTATTTTCATTTAGTTTCTGACATCTCCTTTACTATGTTTATTCTGAGTTATTTTATTTGTTTGAGGGTCTTACAAATGTAGCCACCCAATTTCTTTCTCATCACAATTATTATTTGGTTAGGAGAGCTATTGATTTTTATGTGTTGATTTTGGAAGCCCCTGCTTTGCTGAATGCATTTATCAGATCTCAGAATTCTCTGGCAGAATTTTTAGACTCTTTTAATAAAGGAATCATATCATCTACAAACAGGGACAAATCTGGTTCTTCTAGAGAGGTAACTCCTAAGATGGGCAGAGAAGAGCACTCTGTTCGGTGGAGAGCAGATGGCCCACGACACATGAATGAGATGATAGGCAACTTTTGCTGAGCAAAGGGGAGGCCAGAGGTAGATAAGGAAAATTGGAAAAATCTACACTAAAGACTGCTCAGTGTTTCTCATGGTTAAAATGATAGCAGTTGCTTATTTCTGGATTCCATCCCAAGCCTCCTGTCTGAAGAGGAGTTCCAGCACCTGCATCTCAACGAGCTTTAAAGGGAACTTTTGATGATACCTAAACGTGCAAAACAGATTGGCCTCTGCGATACACACTCATCAAATGATAAGGAAAGATGAATCTACATTGAAAGACAGAGCACAGGGGAACACTTTTCTCTAGGATCTGCTATTTTTAAATAAGCCCGCCACCCATAAAGATTTTAATGCTGGTGGCTTTTGTATCACACTTGAGAAAGTTTGCCTCTAAGGTGACACAGTGCTGAGCATGTGGGCTTTGGGTTTGCAACCTACATTTTAAATGCAGGTAAATATATTATCTATGAAATCTCTGGCAAATGAATTAGTGTATATGAAAATATGGCTAGGGCTAGTGAGAATGGACTCTGTCACACTGTTGTAAGAATTAAATAAATGTTCATATGCAAAGTGTTTAAAACAGAAATGCTCAAAAGCTGGGCACGGTGGCAGATGCCTATAATCCCAGTGCTCAGTTGGCTGAGGTGGGAGGATTGTGGGTTCAATGCCAGGTTAGACTCTGTAGCCCATAAATACTCAATACTATCTATCTATCTATCTATCTATCTATCTATTAATTAGTGTTGCAACTTTTATTGTTCCCCATAGTTAGGAGTACAGGGCCACCAAAAGTATGACTTATGAAAAATAGGTTAGGCAATGGAACGTTTAAGCAGCTTAGCAAAAGCCAATCAGGAAGTGAAAAAGATGGTCTTGTTATCAGCTAGAGAGGAAGGGAGGGTTGGCTCCTTTCCTTGCTGGTCTACCTAGAGTCTCTAATTAGTAAAGGAAGTCACTGACAGGGACCGTTGCAGTCTGGAGCTCTGTCTGGCTGTGTGCAGGAAAGAGAACAAGGGGGGAGTGCTGGGGAAACAGGCAGCACTGCTGGCAGCCCCTCCCCAGGGAGAATTGCTACTAGTTACTAAAAGAGACTCACATCTTCGAAAAAGACTCGGTTGATGACAGAATAGCTTAGGAACCAAGCAACGGCTTAAAAACCGCCTTGTTTTGGCAGGAGTGGGAAGCACCAGGTTCTGAAAGTGTCCTCAGATGAACTTAAAGGAAAAAAGGTCTTATTTCTAAGGTGAGCTTCCTGGGGCAAGCCCTTGGAGCCATGGCTCCAGCCCTGAGACCAAGCTGCTGGTGAGACTTTTGCTCTCTCTTTCTGTATATTTACAACCTAACCCTGTCCCGGTTTCTAGTTAAGGGGGACCTAGACTGGAGAAGGAGCCAGAGCTCATGTCTATAAGAAATAATTGAAGGATCTGGGCCCAATTTTGCTTGAAAAGAAGGTTCAACACAATGTCATCTCACAGCTACAAAGAGGTGTTGTAAGTCAGAAAGATCAGATGGTGTGGGATGGACGTTCAAGGGACAGAATCAGGACCCATAAGTGGACAGACACCATAAGGAGACATATTTCAGCTCAATACAGGACATGTATAATAGAACTGAAGGACCATAGATGAAGCTGGATTTGTGTGTGAGAGAGAGAGAGAGATGAGGAGTATCAGCTGAGGTGGATGACAATGGTCTAGTTGAGTAACTCATTCAACTTTGTAGCTAAGCTATCCATTCCTGTGTTTTCCTGCCTACTTTCGTTCTATATTCCTTGGCTTTCTTAGCCCTGGGCTTTAATGGGCTACTTTAACATCTGGTAACCAGGTCACATCTAAATATAACTAGAAAATGGATGCTGGGGAGCCTTCTTGATTTTCCCATAGGCCCCAATTAAGTTCATACATGCCTCTCCTTTCTGCTACCATCACCTCTTCACTCCTAGACTGCCAACAAAGTAGGACACACTGCTCTAGTTCCCTGCTTTCCTGCCCACAAAACAAAGCCATAGATTAGGATTTAGGATATGGAAGCAGCAACAGATGATGACAAAACAGCTGACGTGATCAGGTAGTCCAGAAAACTGAGAACTCTGCCCAAACTCCCAGAGCAGCTGTCCGCGCACTAAACAGCTGCCTCTTAAATTTCACTGCCCAGGGAGCTCATTACCATGCAGATTCAGATTCAGGACCCGGAGATTCTGCACTTCTAACAAGCTCCAGGCAATGCTGATGCTGCTGGTCCATGATTCTGAATCACATCAATAACAGGGCCATTATGGCAGCTATAGTTAGCATGGTGATGATCATTCACTGCGCCATGGCAGAATTGTAAAATGCTCACCAGAAGTAGCATAAATAGGTGAGAGAAGGCTCAAGGTTCTCAGAAAGGGATGAAAGGGTTACCTGCGCTTCAGGTACCTCTGGATTCTCTAGGCCCTGAATCTCCTTCTAGTCCCTTATCCCTTTGTTAAAGGGAAGGCTTCCTTTGTGCTTCACATTTCTCCTTTCAAAACAAAGGGGTTTTCTTCATTCAACATAAGAAGAAATGGGATCTCTATCTCAAACCCTCGTCTTCACAAACACACTAAACAGAAAGGTTGCCACAGTCATTTTTGACTAGTAGGCCAGAGGAACAAACCCACACTGAAGTCTACTTCCACAAGAGGTCCAACCAGTAAGGAAAATAGTGATATCGGAAGCAGTTTAGACCCAACTTTATTATCTCTGATAGGTACTTCCAAAATCATCTTGGTATCCTTGAAAAGTAGCTTTGGAGAGTAAACTCCAGCTTATTCTTATAGCAATATTGACACTTGTACTTCACTGTCTCCTACTCTCTTGCCCCTCTTTCATAATGGAAGCATAAATGTCTCCCCAGAAACAACTGTGCTAACTTTCAAGAGTAGACACCTCATCATTGTACACAGCCTGGGCTCCCAGCCAATGAGCCTGGTGTGGGAAACACCAAAGATCTCAAGGAGGGGAAAGGTTTCTGAAAACTAGCCACATCCCAGGGAGGAGGAGAAACCACACCGAGGCCTCTGGGACAGCATTCCCCTGGGGTTTCGCTCTGCACATGGAGAAAGGAGGTGGGCCTGCCAGTCCCAAGGCATGTTATCCTTGAAGAGGCTGGAATGAGACCCCATTGAGCCTTTCAGCAGCCTCACCCCCCCCCCAATGAACTTCTGGCATGGGTCGAGCTTTGGGCTGGTTAAGATTTAGAGGTGTCAAGGCCTCTGCCAGCTGGCTGAGGATGGTGGTATGAAGACAGGCGCAAGAATGAAGAATTGTTAGGACTTCCTGGTGACTACTGCTTGACAGAAATATCATGGTGGTCACTGAAACGTTGTGTTGCGTTTTAGCAAAAGCTTGCTTGGAGAATTACTCTGATGAGGAAAGACTCCCCCTCCCCAGTTTCCTAGCACTGAGGCTTGCAGAAAGTTACTTTGCTGCTCTGGGCCTTAGTTTCCCCATCTGCAACCTCCTTCCTAATTGTATGGTAAGAATTTAAGACTGTGGCTATTTAGGAAGGTGCTTGTCACAGTCTATGTACTTTGTATGTGTTCTTTCCCTTGACGGAAAAATCCACGTATTACAGAAATCTGGGACCAAGAGTCCAGTAGTAAAGTTTGAACAAATACCAAATTGAGAGCCTGTAGATTCCATGCTCCTAAACAAGTATTAAGGCCAGATAATTAGGTCAAACCTCTCTGAAGCCAGACATGCCAGAGGACATGCCTTTAATTCCAGCAGTTGAAAGGCAGAGGCAGATGGATCTCTGTGAGTTTGAGGCCAGCCTGGTCTACATAGAGAGTTCCAGGACAGCCCGCAGGCTACACAGTGATACTCTGTCTCAAACAAAACAAAAAAGATACCAAGGAAACACTTCTCTCTGCCTGCTTGACAGTGTACTATCTGTCACAAACATAGCTCTTCTCCTTGGTTCGTGAGTAGCTTGGGTAAGGGTCAGATGTCTAAGCCAGGTTCTTTACAGTCTGTCTCTCTTGTGAACAAAAGAAGAAGACAGTTTGCCAGAGGAAGTCTTCCCATGTGACACTAATTAGGTCATAAGGTATATTCAACTTTGCCTCACTCTGAGTCCTCCCTCATCTTGCTCTCCAGTCCTTTCCTATTCTTTGCCCTTTACCTGGCCGACTTCTCCAGGCCACCACCTTAAATGGTAGGGTTACCGTTCAGATTGCTAATCTAGGCTGGATATGTGGGCTTTACCTCAGCACTTCCCACACCTGCATTCGACTAGAACCTTTCCCACTAGACTGGAAGCTCTTGGCTGAAGGACAGTGACTATTTGTTTATATCATGTGCTTGGCAGATGGCATGTGCTCAAAATATTTGTTGACTGACTAAATAGCCTTGGCAGTCACTTTGAACTCAGAGTTTCTAGAGTAACAAGGACAGTCCGTCCTCTCTCACAGCCAATGGAAATGCTATAACTAACCAACTGGAGTCCAGTCTGAAAAGGCCTTGGGATACTGAAATGTCACATTCTGTTTCTTCTTTCCCCTGTTTTCTGTCCTTTCTTAAAACATCCCTATTGAGGTAGTGACAGAGTAGAGTCTGCAACGTCATTTGGCTTCCACAACAGCGGAAAAGAATTAGTTAGCAATGGTGGCAGCTCTTTTGGGTTCTCAGAAAGGAAAGCAAGGCCCTAAGAACAGAACACCAGCCCTGGGAGACTCAGATCCTATAAAAAAAAGGTCCTAAATTCTGGATGAGTAAGACAGTCCCTAACTGTCCCAGCCTGGCATGTACATTCACAGGTTGGCAGATGTATAGGAGAGGCCGAGACTGGGGAGTCAAGATGACTCTGGATCCGACTGCCAGAAGAAATGTTGTTTCTGAAGTTGGGGAGTCAAGAAGCCTCCCTCCTGCTGAGTGCCAGAGAAGGGTTCCAGAAGGAACAGGAAGTACAAAGAGAGAGCCAGCCCAATAGGCAGCCCTGAAGGAACCGTTCATCAGACTCTTCTATGCATTGGCTTAAAAATCGAATTCCATTCCGGACAAATTTCCTTATTGCATGCAAGCTGCTCTAATTTCAAGAATGTCAAATACACAGCCAAATGCAATTACATTTTAAAGCACAGCACTCACTTGAAATATAGCACAAATTTCTAAACCAATTTTAATCACATTACAGGGAGGGCAGACATGCTCAGCAATCTGAAATTCCACCTTAGCCAGAGGTTCTCCTGATTAGTTAGCAGAGTGGCCAATCCACTGCCTCTGCCTTGCTTAGCCCCCTCCTGTTCACTCCAAAGTGTCAGGTATACACTTAGCCTTATTCTTTATATTACACACACTGTCTGCTGTGCATTTCTGCCCTGGTACCTGCTCACTTGATTCATCACATCCCCATAATGTCTGAGCAGTGTCTTGGCTGTTTCGCTCCAGTACATCCCTATGAGCACAGGATTGGCCTTAGATTCCTTTTTTTGTTGTGCTTATCCTAGTCCCACATGTCCCAGGGGCTGAATAAGAATTATTTAAAAATGAAAACTCAAAGATCCATGACCAAACAGGGTATATGCAAGGACAGTGGTACAGCAAGGGAACCTGAGCGCTTTCCAAACTGAGATGTGAGTCCTGCCTGCATGGACAGTGGATAGAAGTGCACCAGAGCTGGATTCGCTGTGCTTCGGGAGACTGGTGTGTGCGTTCTCCAGAAGCCGGCACTGTCAGAGCTGTCTGGCCAATTCAAGTCTGAGACTGATCAGCCTCTGAAGATCTTTATCCTGGGAAATTTAGGTTTCGGTCTATGATTTGTCCCAAAATCCGGCTCTCTCTCTCTCTCTCTCTCTCTCTCTCTCTCTCTCTCTCTCTCCCCCATCAGTCACCTTCTCTCATTCCTCCTCTGTGACGCCATCATCTCTGACTGAATCACTTCACTTTCCTCAGTCAGGGTGTTCTCTTTGTTCTGCCCCCACAGCTCTCCCTGGGTCCAAGTTGTGTTTCTCTCTCTCAGTATTCTGCCTTCTGCCCATTATTGTACTCGATACAGAAATGTGCATTCTTCCCTTTTGATAAACTCACATGGCGCACGCCTTTAATCCCAGCACTTGAGAGGCAGAGGCAGGCGGGATGTCTGAGTTCGAGGCCAGCCTGGTCTACAAAGTGAGTTCCAGGACAGCCTGGGCTATACAGAGAAACCTTGTCTCCAAAAAACAAACAAACAAAACACACACACACACACACACACACAAAGAAATTAAGAGAAAGTGGGCTAGCGTTGGCTAAAACTTTAAGAGCACTATGGTCCTTGCAGAGACTTAGGTTCAAGTCCTAGCACCTACATGGTGGATCACAGCCAGCTCTGTGGGATCCAATACCATGTTCTGACTTGGACAGGAACTAGACACAAATATGATGCCCATATAAACATTCAGACAGAACACTCATATACAATAAAATAAAAGAAAGATCCTTTTCAAATTTTTTAAAAAGAGAAAGTAACCCACACCACATATGTCATTCTCAGCCAGGATCCTAGCCCAAGCCACCTCATTTCTTCTCATGGATGCTGTGGTCTCAGGGCTCCATCCCCCAGCTCCCCAAAGGCACTGATGGGTGGTGCATGAGAAGAATGATAACTTAGCTAAGCCTCTAGCATGAGTTGGAGGAAGAGTGACATGATGCAGCAGATTAAGTGAAATGCACAACTTTTCAGGTCCATCCTTAGATTCTTGGATTTTTATGATTTTGACATTTGTGAAACTGAAATGACCAGAGAGTTGTGGGCATTATACACTAAGAGGAACAAGCTAGAATATATTTAGGCCAAAGGGAGTAGGATGGAGCAGAGGCTGATGACCTTTCCTTTATCTCCAAATCAATGGGAATTAAATGCCCACTAGGTGCTAGGTACTGAATCAAATACTAAGCATGAAGATTAACAAAGTAGGAACATCTGACTTCAGAGAACTCAGTTGAGTGACCAAACCTAGAAATCGGAGTTTAATAACAACCATTTCCCAGGTGCTTACCATATGTTACACACTGCTCTAAACTTTTTGCATGTGTTGTTTTAATCTCCATGTCACAGATGAGGAAACTGGACCCCAGAAAGGTTACATTTGTTGACAGCATAGTACCACGAAGATTGATTATTGAAACAGTTGAGGCTGCCAAGCCTGGAATAGAACAGTCAAAGGAATGTTGAATTTCTTGTCTTCAGTCTTCTACCAAAGTCCAAGAGAATGTATGTATCTGCATTTGGGATCTACTCCCAGTGGGATCCCTGAGAGACAGACCTGGAATCCAAGACTGGAAGCTGGTCTTGACTTACAAAGAGGAAAAACATGAAGCATCTGTCTTAGAAGTCAAAGTTGTCTGTGGCTAGAACAGGCTGCCAGGAGACAGGGGATGCTCAAGAGAGGCTGGATACCACTCAGAAAGGGAAGAGGACAAAAAGAGCCTACCAAAGGCCTCTTGCAATTCTGAGGAGCTGTGCATTTCTGTTGTATGGTGGCATGCTGTCTTGAAAACCCATAATAGCTCCTTTAACATCTCCTGGGAATCAGCCATACGTTTACTGCCAGAGATTAAGCATACCTATTTTGTACACAGCAACCATGTTGTCTTCTCATGCTTATCTTCATATACATATACATTTCCTATTTCCTTTCCCAGGGATTTTTAGCCATATCTTGTAGGAGTCCCCCCATAGCCTTCCTCCTCATTTCTTCCTTAGGCCTGGTCCTGGTCTTATTGCTCTGGAACTGTAGACCAAGAGACAAACAAGGGTTATTTCTTAGTGGGATGCTCAGACAGCCACATATGGCCACTGGCAAGGTCCATGTAGCCTAAAGGCTCATGCCTCATATGGGGTAGATTGTAACCACCCATGAGTTGGGCCCAGGAGGCCTTCCAACTGTCAAGGTACATACTCTGTCCTTCTTCCATGCCTGGTATACTCACAAATTCATATTGGAACTTAGAAGAACCGTGGTGGAACTATTTCTAGAAATAACCAAGTTTGTGTGGCCACACCTAGTCCTTAGGACCCACAGGCCACCAGAACCAAGGCTTACATCTGGCAGGGGACAAAGCAAAGGCCACACTGAAAGCTCCTCCAACTTGTCAGAGCAGTCCAGAGCATGGGGCTTCTGCATACAAGGAAGCTATGCTCAAGAGTCCCTCATTCCACTACTCCACCAAGAAAGCTTCTCCACAGACAACTGTAGGCTTCCAAACAGGATTAAGGTTAGGCCAATACTGCCAGAGATGCAGGGAACCATGGCATACTGGGAAAATTCTGAATTATCCGATTCTAGCTTGTTTCTTTGAGAACTCCAATGCTTTCACTAGAAAAGCTACCCTGAAGGGCTAGAAGGGGAGGCAGTACCACTAAAAAGGGCTCTTTTCCACACTCCATGTTCCTATCTGAGTTCACAGCTCCCAGCCTGGGCATAATCTCCAAGAACCACCTAGGCAAAAGTGAAATAAGGCTCTGCCAGAGATGCAGAGATAACAAGGAAGGGCTGTGAGGATGTAAAAGCTGACTTGGAAACTGGTGATGCCACGATGCAGTTGCCTGTCACACTCAGGGGACAATTCCAGGCCACTGGCAGGTGTTGAAGGGCAAGAAACCTACCAAATACAACTCTTGGGTGAGCTGCCAGCTGGTTCCTCTTTAGGTTAGGTTGGACATGCCAAGATAAAGACACTCAAGTTAAATGTTGTCTCATGAGTGCTCTCAGGCCAGTTCCACTTAGTCACCTCTGGGAGCCAACTGGCAATCACTCCAGGTAGAGACAGGCGATTTGAGTTTTGAGGCCAGGTAGTCATCAGACAGGTTAAACTGAACTAGATGGTTAGTGGGGGAGGAGGGAAAACGGTGGTCAGAAGCCAGTTCTGACTCATGCCTGACTCTAGAAACTGCTATGACACATCCCACTTCTCAAATGAAGGTGACTTTGGTATATTGGGGCTCAAATGGAACTGTCACAGGTTAGGAAGGCCAAAGAAAAAAAGTAAAAGGGATTCCTGTCCCAGGAGACCTTGAGCAGCATGGGTAAACCAGCTAATGCCCCTGCCTCAATTTGCTGCTGCACTTACTGTCCAAAAGGAAAGACAAGCTCAAAACTGTCCCCGGCACCAGACCATCAGGTAATTGTCTGTGAGGTTTACACTCTGCAAAGAACAGGGTTTAGCCGCCTACTCAGTAATCAAGCCACAATCAGAGCAGTTTGGGGAAAGTTCTAGAACGCAAAGGTGTGACACAAGCACTAAGCTGCTCTGTGGTTAGCCAGAAGGGATGGCCTAGAAAGTTGAGTGCTACAGTAAGGATCGGAGCCAGTGAACTCGGTGAAGGGCTTTGGAGAGCAGAAACTCCAGCTGATTATTTCTGAAGCCTCGCTGTGGTCACTGAAGCGCTGTCTCCCCTTACTCTTACCAGGAGGTAAACAGGCTGTGTTATTCTGTCCTCCATGGAACCCTGCTAGAGAAGTTCGGAAGCCAGGGCCCCAGCAGAAAATATTCACCCTGGCTGTTAGAAGAGAGAAGAGAAATAGTGGAGCAGAATTGAGGAGGAAGTGATGAAGCTCACTTCACGCCAAAGAAAGGCCATGACCACCTCCTATGGTGCTGTCAAATGTTTCCTCACTCCAAGAGACAGGGGTAGGTTTTGGGTTTTGCCTCATAGATGAAACGGAAATTCTGAGAAGCAAAGTGACCTGCCTCGTGTAGAGGTCTTTAACCCAAGCCGGGCTGATTCAACGCCTACATCCTTTTTACTATTTATCTTGCCTCCCTGAGTATCTTTTTCTAGCTCAAAAAGCCCTTGTTCCCTATGGCAACAGGAAATTTGTTTTTATCCACAAGTGAATCAGGTGATCCTACAGTGCTCTACAATTAATACAGTCCTTAAATGTCAGAGTTGGAAGCAGCCTTAAGAGGCCATTTTTCTCAGATGGGCCTCTCATTTTGTAGACAGAATAACAAAGGGGTCAGAAAGGGCTTGTCCATAGGAGGAGCAAACCTGAGTTTGTGGGCTCTAGTAGCTCACCATGTGAGGGGGAGAGAGAAGACCACAAGTACAGTGAAGCCAGTTCTCATTCCTTAGAGTAGATGCTGCCTACCAATTGTCTTGTCTCCTTGGAGATTGGGCAGCCACCCAGAACAAAAAGAAGAAAAAAAAAAAACAAAAAAAAAAACAAAAACAAACAAAAACCTCTTTCTTCTAGACTTTTCCTGTGGCAGAAAAAAAAAAAAAAAGGTTAAGGGGGTTCTCTTCTCAGTCCATCCTCAGTGCCCGTGAAGTAGGACTTACTAGGCAAAAATGAGTATGAGGTAAAACACACATGTTAAGTTCTGAGTTCTTCAATAACTACCCTAATAATCTTAAGCAAATTCTGTGACTTCCCCGCACCTCAGTTCCCTCCTGTGCAAAATACAGATAGATACCAAGACCCATCTCACGGGGTTGCTATGAAGAATCAGCACAAATACTTGTAAAACATTTAATATAAAACAAAATGAATTAATTAATTCATATGCATCTGGGATCGTTGTCCCTTTCTCATCCCCTGAAAATTCCCACATTTTCACCCCAGACTAGGTTAGAAGGAAAATTGCAGAGCCAAGACAGCCTTGAGGTACAAAGGCAGACTTTCTACTGCAGCCTGTGAGGTTCAAGATAGCGAGGCCGAGAGCAGGTGGAGCATTGGTTGCCCCCCTTCCTCCTGTGTACACAAGAGACTATGAATGTATGTCTTGGGCATTTTTCATTACATTTATTAAGTACAGGGATGTCCTTGTGCCATAGAGCACATGTGGAGGTCAGAAGACAACTCGTGTGAGTTCTTTCTACCATGTGGGTTCCAGGAATGTAACTCAAGCTTACAGAGCAAGTGCATTTATCTGCTGAGCCATCTCACCTATCCTGCCTTAGGTACTTTTAAAGAGGCCCATGCCAGGGAAGAAAGTGTTGGTATTGGAAAAGAAAAAAAAAAGTAAAGAGCAACATTCTCCCACCCACTCCTGGTGTGGAATACAAGAATGATGTGGTATGAGAATAAAGACCTTTGAAAGTACAAAGAAAGTGGACAGAGGAAAAGTGCTGGGCTCATATCCTGGGGAATTAAAAAAAAAAGAACAAACTGGATGCCTCCTCTGGCTGGCCTGCAAGTTCTCTCAGTCCTTGAAGACTATTATAAGGACCCAGATGTAGCTGTCTCTTGTGAGACTATGTCGGGGCCTAGCAAACACAGAAGTGGATGCTCACAGTCAGCTAATGGATGGATCACAGGGCTCCCAATGGAGGAGCTAGAGAAAGTAGCCAAGGAGCTAAAGGGATCTGCAACCCTATAGGTGGAACAACATTATGAACTAACCAGTACCCTGGAGCTCTTGACTCTAGCTGCATATGTATCAAAAGATGGCCTAGTCGGCCATCACTGGAAAGAGAGGCCCATTGGACTTGCAAACTTTATATGCCCCAGTACAGGGGAACGCCAGGGCCAAAAAGGGGGAGTGGGTGGGAGAGGAGTGGGGGTGGGTGGGTATGGGGGACTTTTGGTATAGCATTGGAAGTGTAAATGAAGAAAATACCTAATAAAAAATGGAAAAAAAAGAAAAAAAGAAAATCTCTCCATCGGAAAGGAAACACAAGCTCTATGTAAAAAGTTGAGTCTCTCATAACAGTTAATCCATGAAAATAGTAGTCACTCGGCCCTTATATCATGGCATTCTGGCTCAGAGACACAAGGGTGTCAGAGGATAAGGGACCAGACTGAAGCCAGGGCAGGCCTAGACATGAGGTCTCTCCCCCAACTTCCATCAACTTCCATTAATTAGTGTTAGGCCTTATGGGCAGCAGGAGAGTCCCAACTCTCATTCTGATTTTAAAACTCCACACTTCACCATGACTCTACTTTCTCATCTGGCTCTAGCTTTTTCTCTATTTCTCAGGTGAGCTTTTGGGAAAGCTTAGTTATTGATCTTATCCTCTGGTAAAAGAACATAAACATAAACAAACAAACAAAGCGATGCATAAACTTTAGCCCTTCATCTCCAGTCTCTGTAAGTGTTCTTCTAAGCTCAGCACATCTTTCCCCAGCCTCCAGCTTACGCCTTCCAAGGCAACTGGACTTGTAAGCCATCTGGAGCAATCACTGTCTTTCCTGCTTAACACTTGAGAATTCTCCACCATAGCTTGGTCAATTTTGGTCTCTTTCACCTACCCCATGAGGCCCTTTACAGTCTGGCTCCTACACATCTGTCTGGCTTTACTTTTGGTCATTCCTACATTTCAGTCATGCTAATTATTTACTTACTAAAAGGACTGTTAGCAGCTAGAGTTTCATACCTCTATTTGCATATTCCATGTTTCCTTTGCAGAATGCTCTTTCCACATTGACTAGCTGGCACATCTGACCTACCTTGCAAGTTGCAGCTGAAAGGTAATGTGTTTGGGGATGGAATTCTTGCGTCTCTCATCTTTTCTGGGCTTCTCCCTTCTAGTCATCTTACTGGCGCCACATACTTATTCCCTGGCCAGTCCCTACCATGTCTCGTCATGTTTATTCTCATCCCTTCTCCAGGTTTTCTTTAATTGGACTTTATTCTATGCCAGGCATTCTGCCAATGTTGAATCGTCATGCCTACTCTGTGAATGTGGTGCCATGATTACCCCCATTTTGCAGCTAAGAAAACCAAGGCTTGAAGATCTATGTTAGCTGGTTAACTTCAACCAGAACACAAGGCTAATAAGTGCTGTGGTGTAGAACCTAAGGCTCAGCCATGGTGATGAAATGCACCATCTTTACTCATGTGAGGACACATCAACTCTCAGAGGGGTTTGCTGAAGTTAAGAAGTAGAAGTCAAATCTCTTTAGGGCCATTTATCTTATTGTCCTAGAGGCTGTAGATAATTACTTTGGAATCGCCACAATGGGCAGGGTCTTCCATCTGAACTTGAGAGAGCAGTGGAACAGGAAAGAAATTGGAACCTTTCTAAAGAAGAAAAAAAATAACTTCAGATATTGATGCTACTATCTAAGTTAGGAGTTTGCACAAAATCAGTGAGCTCTTAGGATAAGGAGGTTAAAAAAACAACCAACAAGAAAGAGACAAGCAGAAAACAAAAACAAACAAATAACAGTTCTGGGCAGGACTGACTGGTGCTGGGTGAAGGGTTGGCTTAGGGGCGGGGCAATGGGTGGAGGTTCAGAAGTTCAGGCTCCAACTGCCATCTGGTGGTCAGCCATAGGAGAAGCAAATGAGTGAGTCCAAGGTTACATGCTTAAGACACAAGGCAAGTAAAACAGGCTGGGGCTCACACGATATTTATTCTTTCGCTTATGCCTGCATCCACCTGTCCATTTATTTCATTTCTTCATGCAACAGACTTGCTTTACAATAGACACAGTCTGAAAAACTAAGACTACAGCAGAGAGCCAAACTAAGAAAAAAAGCCTCTTCTCACTGAGCACACAGCGTGCAGGTTGGGAGACAGACAAGAACAAGTGAGCAGAGATTGGTGGTATTCGATAATAAAGTGTGTGTTGAGAAATAGGTAACGTATATATTAGATGATGCTGTGTTCGTTTGTGAATGCTAGAAAGAAAGAAAAACAAGAAAGTGAGAGGCAAAATAATCCTCTCTGTTTTAAATAAAGCTGTGTTTGAAGTAAAAGAAACAAAAACACAAACAAGACTAGTGGGAGGTAAAGGAGGCAGCCATGATGACGCCTGCAGGAAGCTGGTTCTGGGCAAGAAAACAGCCTAGGAAAGATGGGGAGGGAGGGGAAGTACAGCGTGACTGAAGAGCAATTGGGAAGCCCCTGTGACTGGAGCAGAGTGAACACAATGAAAGCAAAGCAACGGGCTAGGAAAGGACCCCCAGTGAAGTAGGCAGAGGCAAGATCATGTGGGATTCTGGAGGCCCATTCCACATACTGAATGAATGAGGCAGGAAGCTCTGAAGGGTAGTTCACTCAGCATCTAGCAATGAACACAGGGCACTCTGTCTCAGGAGACTATGTTCTTTAGTACTGGTAGGAATTACATACGCAGGTAAAATACAGAAGAGAATGCAGAATTAGACCACAAATTTGTCTAATTGATTTTTGTCTTCTACAAAAAAAAAAAAAAAAAAATTCGATGAAGGATAGTCTCCCTCCTCTCCTCCCTCCCCAAAAAAGCCAAAACAAAAATCAAGAGCAGTTGCTTCTCTTTTTGAGGACCCAAGTTTGGTTCCCAACAGCGACACAAGGTGACTCATAAGGACCTGTAAACCTAGCTCCGCACATCAATAGCACCATCTTCGGACCTTTAAAAATACCCGGCCGGACACATGTGGCACACACACACACTGAAATACTCATACACACACACATTGCACATGTATAAAAATGAATGAATACATTTTAATACAAATTTACAGGAAAAAGTTTTGAGACCTAGGGCAAGGCTTTAGGGGACATCAAAATCACAATCCATAAAAGAAAAACTTGCTATCAGAATTCGTCAAAATTTTAAAAAAGGTTTTTTTTGGACAAAGTGGCTCATACCCCTGGTCCCAACACTCAGGGGACTGAGACAAATAGATCTCTGAGTTTGAGGACAACCTGGCCCACAGAGCAATTTCTAGGCCTGCCAGAGCTACATAGTCAGATCTTGTCTCAAAAAAAAAATAAATAAATAAACACACTTTTTTGTTCAAGTAAAGACATGTTTTGTTTAAACAAAACCATGCAGAAGCATGGCACCTTTATTCCTTCTTTAAAGGTTTATTTATTCATATATTTTATGCATATGAGTGTTCTGTCTTCAGACAAATCAGAAGAAAGCAGATCCCATTACAGATGATTGTGGGCCATCATGTGGTTGCTGGGAATTGAGCCCAAGACCTCTGGAAGAGCAGTCAGTGCTCTTAACCTCTGAGCCATCTCTCCAGCCCCCAGCAGCTTTGTTCTTAATACCTTAAATCTGGAAACAACCAATATGTCTTTCATTAGGTCACTGGGTCAATAAACTAAGGTATATCCACCACTGAATGGTACCCAGCAATAAAAAGGAAACAAGCTATTGGTGCATTTAACAATTTGGATAAATCCCAAAGCACTGTGCTGATGGGGCAAAAGCCAGTTGCAAAGGGTCACATACTACGTAATTTCATTTATAACATTTTACTTATTTATTTATTTATTAACTTTACATCCTAATATCATACACCCTTCTCCTTCCAGTCCCCCCTTCACATAGCTCCTCCCCACATTACCCCCTACTTCTTCCCATCTCCTCTGAGAAGGAGGACCCCCCCCCCACCCTGGATACCACCCCACTCTGGCACATCAAGTCACTGCAGGACTAGGCACATCCTCTCACTAAAGACAGACCAGACAGCCCAGTTAGGGAAAGGGGTTCTTCAGATAGGCAACAGAGTCAGGGACCAGCCCCCACTCCAGTTGTTGGGGGACCCACATGAAGATCAAGCTGCTAAACTGCTACATATATTTTGGGGGGCCTAGGTCTAGTCCATGTATGTTCTTTGGTTGCTGGTTCAGTCTCTATGATGCCCCCCCCAAGGGTCCAGGTTAGTGGACTCTGTTGGTCTTCCTGTGGAGTCTCTATCCTCTTCAGGTCTTTCAATCTTTCCCCCAACTCCTCCACAAGACTCCCTGGGCTCCACCTAATGTTTGGATAGGGTCTCTGCATCTATTTCAATGGGCAGCTGGATAGATAGAGCCTTATAACATTCTTCACATAACAAAATTAAAGGAATGTAAAAGCTGGGCAGTGGTGGTGGCCCACGCCTTTAATCCCAGCACTTGGGAGACAGAGGCAGATGCATTTCTGAGTTTGAGGCCAGCCTGGTCTACAAAGTGAGTTCCAGGACAGCCAGGACTATACAGAGAAACCCTGTCTCCAAAAAACAAAAAACAAACAAGCAAAAAGAAAGGGATGTAAGAATTTTGGTTGCCAGGGATTAAGGATGAGAGGAAAGAAAGTGGTGAGTATGGTTATAAAAGGGCAAAATGGGAAAGCAGTCTGGATGATGCAACTCTGCAATTCTAGCTACTCAGTAGGCTAAGGCAAGAAAATGTCAAATTCAGAGGCGACTTGGGCAATTAAGTGAGACCTTATCTCAAGAGAAAAAGAGAAAAAGAACCAGGGATGAAACTCAGTGGCAGAGTGTGTGTCTAGCAACTGTGAAGCCCTAGGTTCAATTCCCATTGGCAATAAATATATAAACAAGCAGTCAACACAAGAAATATTGGTGATGACTCAATTCTTCATCTTCACTGGGATCATAGATACTTGACTTTCCAGGGATGGTGTTATCACACAGTGCAGGGGGGCTCTGCAACAACCACAGCCAGCAGAGTAAGGATCTGTGGAAGGCAAGAAGGCAGTTTGGTTCAACATAATTAAGTGGTAGTGTTGGCTCAAACATCATTAAGTTGAACCTGCGCAGTTTATTTTAGGCATATTTAAGCACAGCACAATTTGGTGAAAACCTTCCTGAAGATAATTTACTCCATCCCATGTACAGTAAAGCTTAAGATGTGACTACATTGAAGCTCTTTGTAAAGTACATGTGGTGTCTTCCATAAAGATGGGTTCTATATAGATGGACTACATGTGACATCTTCCATAAAGATGGGTTCTTTAGATTGACACATCAAGGGTCTGGGCAAAGATCTGGTATAGTCTTGGCCACACAGAAAGCACAACGGTCACCAGGCCGATAATCCTGTCTACTCCCAGACTTCTGGGTGGATAACAGGTTATGTATGCATCCTTCCCTTTGAAGGAACAACCCTGTGTGTGTAACATTCCTGGTCCCCCCTGCCCCCGAGAGGCTCCCACAACACAGAACCACACAAGCATACATACAAACACATGAGCAAATTATATAAAGCTGGTATAATTGCCATAAGCTCTACAGATTGTATCAAGGTCAGCTGACTAGTTTTGATATTGGCAAGAGGAGGGTCAGGGGTTCACACCTCTCTAGAATTTTCTATGAATTATTTCCAAATAGGAATTTAAGACAAAAATGCTGCATTAGCTGGGCTTAGGTCCTAGTACCCTGGCTCTGGACTGGAGGGGAATGAAGAAAGGATAGACATGGAGATACAATAAAACTGGGGTCACATGGACATCTCTAATGCTACTGATACCACTACCCCTCCCATTGCAGCCTGGAGTCCTACCTATTTATTAGGGTGAAGAAAGAAAGAGACTGGCTGGTCTCAGTAGAAGGCCTCTGTACTGAGCTGTCTCAGGAGGCAAATATTAGGGAGGAGGAAGCCACAGTTGCTATTCTTTTCACGCACTGATCAAACATTCATAATTTGACTCCTGAGAAAAGCTTTGCCATTTCTCTGGAGCCTGCTGGATATGGATAACAGCTCTACCAATTTCAATAGCTCAGTCAGTCGGAGAGTCCTCAACAGCCACAACCATGTCAGAATACACATTCACATAGGATTTTGCCTGTTCAGGGCTTTCTCTGCTCCCATGAGATACTCTAAACAAAAAAAGGTTAGGCTGTTAGATTAAAAAGAGCATGGAGACCTGCACTGTCTCCATTTTAAAAATAAAATGAAAAAAAAAAAAACAGCTCAACAGATGTGTGTGCATTTGTGCCTGCGAAAGTAGTTCCTTGTGGAAAGCTACTTATGATCTGACTTTAATAAGAGGATACTCAAGATGACATTTCCTTCAACACTTATTCTACAAGTGGGAAAAATAAGGCTTGGAGATAAGAGGCTACTTGTTCAAAGTCACATGGCAAAGAATAGTAGAAATAAAATTTGCTTGCATTTCTGCTTCTACGTAGGACTCAGGAGGGAGGAACAAGGACAAGTGTGAACCTCCCTAACTCAAACAGTAGTTATGAGCTCCAGGAGTTAAGTGCCTAAGCCAGTACTTGGTACTTAGTACTCTTTAGGCCAATAGTTTTCTTACCCTCTTTTCTAAGAGATGGTGTGCTATGCCTTCAACAGCTAGGGTTGGCAGAAAAGACTGCAGCTACCCCAGGGAGATACAGCCTTCTTCACCCACCCACTCCCCAGAGTTCTAGAACTCTAGTATACAATGAACTTGGTGATATCTTGAGGGTACTTATCTTCTAAGAGGGTCACCATGGAGATGATTGGGAAAGAGGGGCATCCAGTTTCTAGGGTGACAGCCTGAGGAGCAAGGATGTGACTTAGAAGAAAGGTTGGGGTGCATGAAATCATTTCCATAGAGATGGGTAGGGGCCTGAGATTCATTTAAAGGTGGAGGGAAAGTAATTGGAGAAATAAAGCAACTTATTTCCATGGAGACAGATAAGGAAGGGGTGGAGTCCTCCAGAGAACAAGACAGCAAGATTTCTATCTGATGTTAGAAATCTGCTAGAGGTACTAATAGACATCATAAGTTAATCTTCTGTGTCTCTCGTGTGCCCACATACTTGGGTATAACAGACGCTGAGACCTTAGCACAACTGACACCATGTTAGAAGCACCATTCTGAATTTAGAACCCAGCAAAGAGATCCCAACAGCTGCCAAAAATGGGATCAAAGACCTAATCCATCAAAGACCTAGCCTATAGTTTGAAGACCCAAGAAAGTCCCTAAATGCACTAGCCTTGCTTTTTGCCTTCTGTAGCTTTTTGCCTTCTTCTTCTCGCTAACTGACGTGGGTCAACCAGGATGTGACTTTTGTACATAAAAGACAAAGGATGACAAGGCTTGGGGCTGCATGATTTAGGAAAGTCCCCTATGCAGTTATCAGCCAGCAATACAGACTTTCTATTTGGCTTTAAGAATGTCCACATGTTCTCTGGTAGAATTACCTCACAACATTGGGAAGACTGAACTAGTGGGTCCACTGTAAATTCTTCCAGAACTGTTCACTGGAGCAGTCCAGACATTATCTAAATTCTGTAAAAAGAAAAAAAAAGAAAGAAAGACAGAAAAAGAAAACAAGCTCTACAAATAGAAGAGGTGCAGTAGCCTTGTGAGGTCAGGAATTTCTCTCTGTTCTATTCATCCCAGGCCTAAAACTGTTTTCAACATGGCAGGCATTCAATAAGTGTATGGCAAGTGCAAGTGCGTGAATCATCTATTTCTTGCCACTGCTATCAGTAAGTCTCATATTATTGAAATGCTCCACATTCCCTTTATATACTTCATATACATATACTTCATACTTATATCCCCTCATATAGTTGTATACGTATAAATCATTCAAGACTTCATTTGGGCACCATCTGTGATGAAAGGTCTTTCACTAGCACCCTTCTCAAACATGCCTCATGAGTGTTGCCATCCTAAACTCTGGGTATTACTATAAAAGTATTTACCAGTCAACACTAAGCTCCCTCTGTCTCTCTGTCTCTGTCTCTCTGTCTCTGTCTCTGTCTCTGTCTCTCTCTCTCTCTCTGTCTGCCTCTCTCTCTGTCTGTCTCTCTGTCTCTCTGTCTCTCTGTCTCTCTCTCTCTCTCTCTCTCTCTCTCTCTCTCTCTCTCTCACATACACACACACACACACCTAGTTGTTCCAGCCTTAGGAGAGGCCCACACATATTTCGATCCTAGCAGCTAACACAATGCCCGGCATATAGAATGTCCTCAATAAATGTTTAACCAATTAAACACCTTGCCCTGATCACCTGGGAAAGGGTTTCTCAATTGAGAAGATGCTTCCGTAAGATTGGCCTACAGACAAGGCATTGTCTCGATTAATCATTGATGTGAGAGGTCTCAGACCACTGTGAGTAGTACCAAGTCAGAGCAGGTGGTCCCAACACCTATAAGAAAACAATCTGAGCAAGCCTGGAATCGTTGCTGGGAATATGGCCCATGATCTAACATGCACATTTGCTAACCTGAGCCATCCTAATTATTCCATCTTATTTCCTTATATTTTCTATATACCCAGTAAATGTTCATCCCACCCCACCCCCTTTGCCCTTCACTTAGGCAGTAAAGTGTAGTGGTTATGAACACAGGCTCTGGAGTCAGATCTGGAAAGTGATCCTGCCTGAAGGTAACACTCTTGGGCTAATCACATTAACCACTCTGAGTCATAGTTTTAACCCTCTATCAAACAGGTGTGTGGCAGCACCTTTGTCTTCTGATACTGCTGAGAACTGAGAAGCTACATATGCAGTACTTCAGTGCAGTCGCTGGCAAGGAAGGGGCACTCAGAGGTTGTGTATCACTATTATTATGCAAAGCCACATTCTTCTTTGTGTCCATGCTTAGCAGGTGCTGAGTTGGGGTAACTCAAAATGAAGAATAGACTTTCTGGCCTCAAGGACCTCTAGGTTGACTGAGAGAGAGATGCGAGTAAAGATAACCACAGTGCAGTACCATTATAGAGAATAGAATAAAATGCTCTAAGAGCTAACAGGAGGGCTGGGAATTCAGGCCGTAGATTCAGTATCTAGTATGGGAATCCGGTGGGATATATTCCCAATATCCAGTGGGAGGAAGCTGAGAGGATAGCCTTACCTGCAGAAGGAAGATAAAGAAATGCTGTCTTAAAGTCTCTCTATTACTGTGATAAACCACCATGGCCAAAACAACTCAGAGAGTAAAATGTGTATTTCCATTTACAACTCCCAGGTTACATTCCATCACTGAGAGAAATCAGGGCAGGAACTCAAGACAGAAATCTGGAATTGCAGCAGAAGCCAAGCAGAAATATTCCTTGCTGGCTTGTTCCCTTGGCTTGTTCAGGTTACTTGCTTATAATCATCCAGGACTATTGCCTAAGAACAGCACTGCCTAGAGTGAACTGGGCCCTCTCACATCAATTATTCATTAAGAGTGTGGAGGGACCCATGGCTCCAGCTATATGTAGCAGATGATGGCCTTATCTGACATAAATGGGAGGGGAGACCCTTGGTCCTATGGAGGCTTGATGCCCAGACATAAGGGGATGCTAGAGCCGTGAGGTGGGAAGGGGGGGTGAGGGAGAAACCTCATAGAGGCAAAGGATATGAGGGATGACATGGAGGATTTGTGGAGGGGAAACCAGGAATGGAGACAACATTTGAAATGTAAATAAACAAAATAACCAATAAAAAAGGAAATTACTTTAATGTCACTTAGAATATAATTAGTGAAATTATAATATGCCCCCCCCCAAAAGAACATGACCTACAGACTTGCCTACAGGCAATTCTTATAGAGCCATTTTCTCAACTCAGAGTCCCTCTTCCCAAATAACTCTAGCTTGTGTCAACTTGGCATAAAACTAACCAACACAAATGCTTTCTGCTCTAACCCCAGCACTCAGGAGGCTAAAGAAAGAGGATTGTGAGCTTAAGTTCAGCCTGGTCTACAGTGAGATGAAAAGTAAAGAAGTGTTCCAAGAGAAAATCATCTTTGAATTGTCGTGAATCGTGAACAGAAATTTGCCTGGGAGAGAAAGACACTGAAGGCAAAAAGGCACAGCCCATGTAAATGCTGGAAGGCCTAAGAGGACATGATGAAGAATTAAGAGTTTGCAACAGATCCAGCTTAGTATCCATGAAAAAACACAGTGATGTCAGCAGGCAGATCAGAAAGAAGAGCTACTTTCAGTCATGTTTGGGAGTCTGCCCTTTAACACAATGTCTACTACAGCCAAGCGTATACTCTTCATCCTTCTAACACACCTTCATTATAGTAGTCAGCAAGTGATTTTTAACTTTTCTATTGAAGTCTAGGCCCTTTTAGGGCTCACACTTCATGTGACTGTTCTTCCCATCCAAAGTGCCTAACATTCAACTAGCCCACAAGTCTATAAAGAGGGCAAAGACTTTTCCAAAACAACACAGCACAGCTAGTCAGCCACACAGGTAGGTCCCCAAACCAGGTCATAAGGGTAGTATTGAGGGCTGTGTCATGTTTCTAGGAGTTATATATAGAAACAGAATTTTTTAATGCTATTTAATGCAGTTGTCACTGAATTGGGTAATTTTCCCTTTCATGAAATATTCTTGTCTTTAGGCAGGGAGATTCAAGTCTCTAAAGAAAGTACTTGGTGGAGAGACTTTACTCAGTAAGCAATAATAATTGTTTGGGGGAAAGTTACAACCTGGTTTTGTAGCTTAACATTACCCTACATATAATTAATTCATTTTCATTTAGTGCTGCTGCTGGCATTAAAGGTACAAATATCAGTGATACTGAGGCAAAACACAGTTCTTACTCCAAAGGAAGTAAGAGATGGTTAATCTTAACTAAATACGAGTAGCCATAGCACAGGAAAGCAAATTCAGGTTACCCTTAACGATATGGTCCACTGAGGAAGAGATTGCATGTATGTTGATTATCAATGAGCAAAAGAAAGTCACAAATAAATACATTTGTCAAATACATTGGTGGGGACATCAGGTCGGTGAGTTTCCCACAGCAGAGTGGGAAAATACATTTATATGTCTCAGAGATGTTGTCTTACAACACCCATAGCTGCAAAGTTGGTAGAAGCTACTGGTCAGCTGAATTGAACAATGCATTTCAAAATTTCACCTAATAGTCACAAAGATATTAGCTTGAATAAAGAGGTTAAGGAGACTAACAGTCACTCTGAATTATTTGGCTCTTGATCTATATACTATTTCTTCTGCCCCAAAACATGATTCTGTAGTCAGAAAATCAGTCTTTGTAGTTTTCAGCCCAGGTTTTTTTTTTTTTTTTTCAGAGAACTACAGTGCACAGTTGATTATCACCCACTTAGGATAGAATAGCCATAGACTCTCTAAAGCCTACGAAGTTCCCCGCTGCGAGACACATAAATTCAGACAGGCAGGGGAAGAGCTGCTTTATAACATTCCTCTTATGAATCACACAAGCTGTTATCCAAAATTTAAAAAAAAAAAAAAAAACCTCTGTGGTAAGATCCAACATGACAAATGACCATCCATCATCTCTATCTTGGAGTCACATGGGAAAATCCCAGGAAGATAATTTTCTGTCCAGAATCCTTCACAGATTGCTTAAAATATGCTCTACTATTCTCAGACTCCGGTTTTCCCGTCACCAACTCAGTCTATATACTATATACCTAAGCTGTGTGACCTCAGACAGGTCATCCGACCCCCCTCTGGCTTCCATAGCCTCCTATGCAAAGCAATGGGTTACATGTAAATATGTGCTATTGGCTTCATATCCTTCAGAGGTGCCTAGGACACCACTATGCAGGTTGGGTAAAGGCACTGAATTGGCGAGCTGCCATCATGTCCTCTTCAAATCTGTCAGTAGACCTCTCTAAAAATTGCCTTGGAAAAGAGTTATATTATTATAGTGTTTAAGTACCACAATGTTTTCTTGAATTTTCAGGGCCTTTTTACTTCCCCTAAATAAATACTATGTATTAAATCCCTCATCACAGCAGGAACCAAATGTGATAAAGTGTTTTGTGCAGAAAAATACAACAAATAACTCATTTTTATTACTTTTTTCTGACTTCCAAAACGTTGATATCATCATGAAATACAATGCTTTAAATGACAAAGCTAATACATAACAGGCACTCTGAAAGCAGTTAACAACATCTACAAAGGAAATGACTTACAAAGGTCAGATCCAAATTAAAACTCTTTATTTTTTCTCTCTTAGGCAACAACAAAGGTATGCCTTAATCCAAGCAAATGTGGAGGAACAGTCTCTGTAGTGTCACGATTACCAAATTTCCAAGTCTCCACCACCGTATCATTTCCGTATTTCTGGCCAAGGTTTACCCTGAAAGATCAGTTTACTAATGTGACTCCAAGTATCAGAAAAATTAAATAGGGAATTCGAAAATGCTTCACTCAGCCATGGGTTGTAAAATGGGGGTTGCCAGTGGAGGGTTATTAGTATCATTGGACAGGAAAACCTTTCAAACTCTACTTAGGCCCTGGTTCCCACTCACTCTTGGGAAGCTCTGTGGTCACTAGATCTTCAGTTCATCTCACATGAAAGGCTTTCTCGATCTTTGTGTGTGTGTGTGTGTGTGTGTGTGTGTGTGTGTGTGTGTATGTGTGTGTGTGTGTGTGTGTGCCAGGTGTGTGCAGGTGCATGTGAAAGCAAGATAAGCATGTTCCATAATCTGGAACTGCAGTTGGAGGAGCTTGTGAGCCAGTCACCTGACGTGGGTACTAGAAGCTGAGCTCCAGTCCTCTGGAAGAGCCATCTCTCCAACTTTCCCCATCCCTCTAAATTTTATCCCACTGAAGGCCGATGAGCAGAAACATCTGAACTACTCAGAGGACACTAACCTTGTCATAAATGGGTCGGTCAAGTCACTTATTTCCTATGTCTATTTTTTTTTCTAATTTTGAGGCTCCCTTCTTAGCTTTCAAATTCTCTAAGTCTTATCTGAGAAGCCTTCTGAGAGTCCAGTGTGGTGACTCAATGGGTAAAGGTGCTTGTTTTTTTTTTTTTTGTTTGTTTGGTTTTTTTTGTTTTTTTAATTCCCAGAACCCACATGGTAGAAAGAAAAATAACACCCCCAATTGCCCTGACCTGTGTACACGCATGCGTGTGCGCACACACACACACCATAACGTATATGCCACCCCCCAATAAATAAAAATGAAAAAATTAAAACCCTCCTAAACATCTAATCATGGAGTGCTTTGGCCTTTCTCCGATGCAGTACAACGTTGTCCTATATTGCCCTCTAGTTGTTTATGTGAGAAAAAAAAAACAAAACTTCCCAGCCATATTTGGCTTAAAATCCTTATTTTCAGGGGGCATGCAATGTACCTTCTACTTAATTTAAATCTCCACGACAACTCAGAGAGTGCCTGAAGTGACTCAATATGTATTCATAACTATTTGTCCAAAGCAATGGTATCCTTTCCTCAAAAGCCCTGGAATTATATTTTACATTAATGCAGTATGACAGGATCTTGTCAGCCATAAATGTAACTTTAAAGTTTCTAACCAGCCATTTCCTAATCAAGGTTTCTATTCCTGCACAAACATCAAGACCAAGAAGCAAGTTGGGGAGGAAAGGGTTTATTTGGTTTACACTTCCCACATTGCTGTTCATCACCAAGGAAGTCAGGACTGGAACTCGAGCAAGTCAGGAAGCAGGAGCTGATGCAGAGGCCATGGAGGGATGTTCCTTACTGGCTTCCTTCCCCTGGCTTGCTCAGCCTGCTCTCTTATAGAGCCAAGACTACCAGCCCAGAGATGGCACCACCCACAAGGGGCCTTTCCCCCTTGATCACTAATTGAGAAAATGCCTTACAGCTGGATCTCATGGAGGCATTTCCTCACCTGAAGCTCCTTTCTCCGTGATAACTCCAACTAGTGTCAAGTTGACACACAAAACCAGCCAGTACAAGCCAGATGGCAAGTACAGGCACTTGATGCACAAACCTGGTAACCTAAATTCGATTCCTAGAGTCCACATAAAGATGAAAAGAGAGAACTGACTCTATAGGGCTGTTCCCTAACCTCAACATGTGTGCCATGGCATGTGTGCCCAAATACGCATACAACCCAGGCACAATCCAATAACTAATAATACATTTTAAATACGTTTGCTTCAACTTTTCTTGCAGATTGGACCAGGAATGTAACTCAGTTGGTAGAGTTCTGTGTAGGTAGCACAAGGCTGGCTCTATGTTCAATCCCCAGCATAAACCACGTGTATGACTGTACTACTTTGCAGGTGTAACCATCACTCAGGAGGTAGAAACCATGGATCTCAAGTTCAATATCATCCTTACCTACATAGCAAGTTTGAGAACTTGTTTCAAAACAACAACAAAAAAATAATAACAAAAAAAATAGTTGGCATCTATTTTTAAAAACAAAGAAAATTTAAGAACGCATAACTGAATATACTAAAATACTATTATTGGGTGTGTGTGGTTCAACTGGTAGAGCGCTTGTGTAGAATGCACAAAGCCCTGAGTTCAATCCCTAGGAACCAAATGTGGTGACACGCTCTTGTAATCCCTGCACATGGGATTGGAAGGTAAAGGCCATCGCGCTTCAAAGCCAGACTGGATTACAAAAGACCCTGTCTCAAAAATATTATCATTCAACATATAGTCAAAGCGTTGAGATATTTTTACATGTTTTGATTATATAATCAAAATCTGACCTGTAATTTACTTTTACAACACATCTAAATTTAAGATAAGCACACCTGAGCACTAGGTAGCCAGCCATCTAGTATCTGCAAAGCTGAGCTGATTTCCAAAGAGATCGCTTTATTTTTCTATTTATATATCATGACTCTGGGTAACTTCAGTATGAAGGATAGCCAGAGGAGGTGCTAAGATGGCTCATAATCATTCTGGAAGGGAGATTTTATAAAACACTAGCTATTAATGCAGTGTGGTCCGTGCTGTATGCGTGCACAGAAGAAATCCGAACGGCGAGGTGAAAGGCACAGTATATGGGGAGAGAACCAAAGACTGCATAGAAGTGTGACCTGGAAAGAAAGTTCCAAGAAAGGAAGGCAGCCGGCTGTTGGTAGATAGGAGTTGCAAGTTTTCAAATGTTCCTGATCAAAGAGAAAGGTTTCACAGGGTGCTGGCTCAAAGGGTGTTCGAGTGTATAGGGGACAGAAGGTTGTGGCGCGGTGGGTGGGCATTGATCGAGAGCGCGACTTACAACTTCACGTCCTCTAGGGTAAGCAGACCCGGAAACCGAGAGAGTGGCCGCTGACTAGCAGGACTTTCCTTGGGGGAACGACTTGACTTCTCTGGCATAGCAGGCTCGTGGTTCTCCAAGCATGGAACACGTTCGCCTACTCACGCTGGCTGGAGTTTGGAAATCAGCCCCGCCACTCCTGTGCCTCAGAGTACTAGGAACTTGCAAGTCCACTTCTGGCCACGTGGAGCCCATCTTTAGTAAAACAGCACAGACGACTTTAAAACAAGCGGCTGGCTGAAAATGAGTCCCTGGAAACGGTTGCCAGGGCCAGAAAACTGCGATTCCCAGAAGTCATTTGGGAAGCTTTGGTAACAAGTCGCTGGCCAATGCACTACTGCTTCCTGTGTCGTGAGAGCTTTAGGGCTCGTCTTTATGGAGTTTACCTTTGACTTCGGTAGAAATTCTTCCGGGTTTCTTTCTTTCCACAAGATGGCAGCGTCTGAAGACGAGTTACTGCTGCCGCGGCTTCCGGAGCTCTTTGAAACAAGCAAAAAACTTCTGGAGGACGTGGAAGTAGCAACTGAACCCACCGGCTCCCGAACAATCCAGGATAAGGTGTCCAAAGGACTAGAACTCCTTGAGAAGGCTGCTGGAATGTTATCGCAGCTTGATTTGTTCAGGTACGGGGGAGAGGGCAGGAACCGCAGAGAAGGAATGGCTAGCAAGGGCAGAGCCATTGCACTTGGGTGGAAAGGACCTTTAAGGCTAAAACCGCGCGGTTCCTACTTGTTCACCCGTGTACATTCTTTCCATTCTCCACTTTTCTTCTGAGATGCTTAATATCCCAGAACAATGCTCCCTCGTGTACGGCTGACTGCCTGGTCCTTGGGTATGCAAGCTCAGCCACTTTCTTTTTAATCTGGCCAATGTCTTTGCACCACTCTCTCCCAGCCCTATTCTTCCCTAGAAGCAGGGGCCACGGCTTAATGCTCAACCAGGCTTCACGGCCTCCTCTTTGCTCTTTGCAGCCGAAATGAAGATCTGGAAGAGATTGCTTCCACCGACCTGAAGTACCTGATGGTGCCAGCGTTGCAAGGAGCCCTCACCATGAAACAAGTCAACCCCAGCAAGCGTCTAGATCATTTGCAGCGGGCTCGAGAACACTTCGTACATTTCTTAACTCAGTGTCATTGCTATCATGTGGCAGAGTTTCAGCTACCCCAAACCAAGACTAACTCAGCTGAAAATAATACTGCTAGCTCCTCCATGGCCTATCCAAATCTCGTTGCTATGGCATCTCAAAGACAGGCTAAAATAGAGAGGTGGGTCAATGGCTGTAATTTGAGGGCTGTAGTTGGGGGTGCATGTGTTTGTGTGGTGTGTGTGTGTGTGTGTGTGTGTGTGTACTACAGAATAGTGTATTTTATTTTCTTGGTTCTTAATGAACATAGACCCTGGTGAAAGCAAACTTTCCTGAATCTTAACAAGCCTTTGTGCCATTGTTGAGGGGGTTGTGCTAAAACTTCAGGACCACCCCCCCAGCCCCTCAACACACACCTTAGGGTCATCACTAGTAGCAGTGTTATTCTAACCATTAGGTTGATCAAAGTATACCACAACCTTTTCCATGTCACTGCATAATGCTGTTTGTATGGGGTAAATATTTCAAAAGTACACAATATCTTGAACTATTTACTGAGCAATTCTGTTCAGAATGCATACAGGCTGGGATGTCTAGCATCCTGAATTAATCATAGCCCTGGTACAGCATCATGTTAACCTTGATTTAACCTTAGAAAATTCCGTGAATGCCCAGTGTCTTAAGAACAAAGTTAGGCACTGGGGATACGAACTGATTGGGTGTTTGTATGAATGTGGGTGATCTTTGTGCTCTGTGGGGAAAAGTAGCGTAGAAACAGCATGGCAGTATAAAATGTTGTGAAGGGAGAGGTGTGGAGTACGGTGGAAGCAGTCAGGGGCACCCACAGGCAGAGAGGGGACCTGTGGGAAGACTAGGCTTCTCAGGAAAGGGGGTGCTTAAGGGGACTAGGAGTGTGAGGCTGGGGAAGAGGAGAGGATGGCATTCGCCCGTCAGAGCAATAGCGTTGGTAAAGCCACAGAGGCCTTAAATAAACAGCTGGGAGGGAGCTGTATGGGCGGAGAACAGTGCCCCCTCCCAAGCAATAAAATAAGGCTGGAGCCAAAAGGTGGAAGAAGGCAGAAGGAATAAGGAGGGAGAGTGCTGTAGGGTTCACATCAGAACAGCAAGCTTAAGAAGATGTTCAAATCCCAGGTCCATCGTTAGGTACTCTGTGATTTGAGGGTAGGTTACTTATTTCCCCAAGGTGTAAAATGGAGATAGCAAGTCCTCCTTCACAGAGTATTTTTATGAAGGATTATCGGAGAAATACATAAACTCTTAGCACAGCTCAGTCAAGGTCAAGTGTAGTTATATATCTAGCTAAAAGTAAGATGGCAGAAGCAGGGCTCTGGGTTTGAGTTTCAGCTTTCCTTATAAAGCATTGGACTTTGAGTAAGGAAGATATTTAATCTATCTAAGCCTCAGGTTCAGTCTTAGGTGAAATTAAATAACAGTGGTAACTATTTAATATGATTAGGAAGCATACATTGGCCCAGCACCCATGAGTAGATAGACAGCACAGATTGGGTTATAAAGAAACAAAATGACAAGGAGATGGGAAGGCTTGGTTTGATCTGGAAGAAGTTGCAGGTAAATATGACCAAAACACTGTACACAGTATGTATGAAATTCTGAAATAGTTAATAAAAATATATTTAAGTTATAAACATGAATTGGGATAGGGGAGAGCATAAATCCAGGACTGAGCCATGTTGAACCTGAGGTAACCTACAAGATATCTAAGTACAGATGTCTGATACCCTAAAGCTCAGAGGTAAGACTTGGACTATAGAGACTGGAGAATAAGTTTATTCAACAAATACCTACTAAGCCCTTCACGAATGCCAGGAACTGGTCTAGATGTTTAAAAACTAGCCAAGGTCAGTATTATCATGAAGCTTTGATTCTGATAGATACAGACAGTGAATAAAATAATTTCAACCTAGCATATACAAGAGACCAAGTTTGACTCAGCGCATGTGCATATACACAGAGAAAGCAGAAGAGAAAGGGGGCATTTTGAATTTTTCAAGTCCAGGTGCTAAGGGTATGAAGAATATCTAAATGTAGTCAGAAACAGTCCCAAGGAACGATCTTTAAAAACCTAGGCTAGGATGATAGCAATGATTCCAGAGTCCTCTCTCTAAAACTGAACTGCCAGTAAGCATAGATCAAAGCCTAAGATAGTGGATCTTGTGTCCACACCCAGAAAGACTTCTAGAGGCCTTGAGATACAGAGAAAGATAAGGAAGTGACGACATCTGGTTGGAGAATTGGGGAAAAGGTTTCAGAACACAATGGCCTGTGAGATTAGTCTGGAAAGATCACTAAAATTAGAAACTATAGATTTTCTGGATATGAAAGTAGTAGTAATACTCATTGTTGAAAATTTGCAAAACAAGAATATTATTTTAAAATCAAAAATAAGCCTTAATTAGTATTCATAGATGTCATTGTTAACTTTCTGATATGTTTTCTTTCAGATATACAGTTACTTTAGTTAATAAATTACAAAGAATACTGTAATACAGCTTTTATCCTGTTTTTTAAAAACTAATATTGTGAGCATTTCCCCTGTCATTTGAAACCATATTTGATGGTTTTGTAATATTCCTTTCTATAGTTGTACCATACTCATTTAAATTGTTACTGTCAAGTATTTAGATCCGGTTTTGTTTGCTTGCATTTTGGGGTGGGTTTTTTGTTCATTTGTTTTTTGTTTGTTTGTTTTGCTTGGGGTGTGTATGTGACTCTAAGCAATACTATGAACAAACCTGTGTACTGCTTCGACTACTGTTTCTTTGGACTGGATCCTCTTTGAATATTTTAAGACTCTTGAGGGATGACAACAACGTTGCCATCCACAAGAACAAAGTCTTAAATTATTTCCCCTTTTACACTCCCTGAATGTCAACACTAGCAAATCCCATCCACCAAACCGGAAAAGGTATCTAACTTTGATTTCCATTTCTTTGGCCTGTAATCTTGATCTTTGAACTTTTGTTTTAAGCCTATGTGACAGGTGAGTTGTCAACACTATGTCTATACTAATGCTCCTGAACTCATGTTACTGTCCTATAATTCTTCTGACTGTGATTCTAACACCGCTTGTGGGTATTTCACAGATACTAGCTTTTTTCCTATTTCTTCCTTTTCCTTTTCTGTTGTAGTGCTAAGGGATTGATTCCAGGGCCTCATACATACTAGGAAAGCACTCTACATCTCCAGTTCAAAACAATGGCTTTTCACTCCCGAGTGTGCCCACATACCCAGGTCTTCACTGTTTCAGTAAGTGCACCGCCATTCACCTGAGTGTGGAAGCAGGAAACCATGAGGGAGCTTTAACGTGTACCTTTTTCTGAATTTTGTACTCTAGTCCATCCCCAGACCTGTCAGTTCTAACAACAAAAGCTATTTTATATCCCTGTTGCCTTCCATCCCTGCTAGCACACTTTGGTCTAAGCCATCAGCACCTCCCAACCTCAGGTAGCCAAGGCCCTGTGTGATATGGTGTCTGTTTTCTCCAGTTTCATCACATGCTCATCGGACCTGAGTGGCTACCTTCCGGTTCTTTGAACAGACCAGTTCCTTCCTTCTTTGTATGTGCTGTTCTCTTTGTATTAACTTTTCTTCATATAGCTAATTCTTCATTGTGTAGGTCAGCTTAAATGTTATTCTTTAGAGATCCCTTTCCACACCAGTCTCTTTAAGCAGTTAACATCTGTCATTCTCTCTTCCTGCCACATTTGTTTGCTTCATGGCATGTAGCTATTGTGCTCTTCTGTCATGTGTTCATCTCAGGTTTGTCTTTCTCCTACTAGAACATGTGCTCTATAAGGGTAGGAGCCATTTCTTTCTTGTTCACTGTGGTGTGCCTTAGCACAGGGCCTGGCGTGTACAAAGTGCTCCAGCAATGTTTACTTTGACAGATAGGAGAAACAAAGCAAGCATATCCCAAACAGAAGCAGATTTGAATATGTACAGGGAATAGATAATAGTCCTGTCCGACAGAAGCGCTAAGAGCAGACAGAGGTCTACATGAAGGGCTGTGTACAGAATATTGAATGGAAACTGGGGCCACTAGCTAATAGTGGTCCAACTAGAATGCAACGATAAAAGGGAAGTTAGAGCTATCCCAGATACTGCTTTTGTAAGAAGCATTTACATGACTAGAAAAATTGTTCAGGGCAAATTTGGTAGCTAAATGAGAGAGTGCTTACCTTGAGTGCTTGAGGGCCTGGACTCAATCTCCCATACTGCAAACAAACACCCCCCCCCTTCCCAAAATTATTCAGACTCTTGCTTTCTGTAACTCCTTCTATTCATGACTCTAGATACTGAGACTATCCTAAATAAAACACCTAAATGGTATGTCTTCTCTCATATCTGCTTCCCTGTGCATATTCTCTTAATCATCTTTGAGGACTAAGTATGAGTGTGTTTGAATAACAGCACCTCCATTCTTTTAACAGAAAAGAAAGTAGAAGCTGGGTAAGTAGTGAGACCTAGTGGATTTAGGTTCGTAAGTGACACCTAGATAACCACTTCCATAGACAAGGGGAAATGTGCAACTAAAACTTTGTGACTAGAACATTTAGAATCTCTCTACTTTGGTGAGTATAGATGTCTCTGTCAATGGAGAAAAAAAAACGTATGGGGGGAAAAGATGGGGATTCAGAGTTGGGCTTCTTAGGAGAGAAAAGGGAAGGAAATACCAATTAGAAGAAACCCAACAAAATACACAGAGAAATTTACAGAAGCAAAATGTTACATCTATTCTGAGGCCACTCCCTACATAACCCCCTACACACACACACACCTTAACACATTTTAAATCATGATAGTGTAGTATAATTTTCAGTCTCTAGACTTGGGACTTCTTAAGGTCAGAGGCCTTGAGTAGTAGTTTATTAGTATTCCAATTGTATTGTATCTCATGGTACCCATCCCAGTACTGGATCACAGTTGAAACTTGGAGGCTTCTGGAGAGACAGTAGTATTCCAAAAGATGGAAGCAATGCAGCATTGTAAAGATTGACTCTTTAGAATCAGACCATTTGGGGGTGACTGACTTCTACCACTTAATAGATGGGACCTGATCTGTCCCCATCCCCTCACTAAACTCAGTTTTCTCATCTGCTATCAACAATTTATATTACTCTTTACAAAGAATTTTATTGTGCATTTTTTCCATTTGATTCTATAACAACTCCATGAAGTAGATCTACATTATAAAGCTATGAGAATATGCTTTTCAAATTGACTTGACCAAACTTACATAGCTAGTAAATGGTGGGGCTAGAATTGAAGCTGTTCCTTTTACTGCATAGACAAGTGGTCCCTAGACAGGGTACAAAGCACATTGCAGAAAGGTGATTCTGGGTGGGGGTGGGGGGGGACTGTAGAGTGAAAATTTACAGCTATGAGTAATGATGGCACCTAACTGACAGTGACACCTGAGAGAGGTGGATAGGGACAAGATCGATAGAAAGCAGGATGAAATAAATGATGATGGGGAAGGGTGAAGCAGAGACTTGAAGATTGAGGGAAATTTAGTGTTACAACTGCCTACCCATCAGGCAAGCATGATGCTGGTATGTAATCTGCATAAAAGATAACCATGTCTGATAGTAGACATTTGTGATTGGCCCATTTGATACCCATTTGTAACTCCTTAGTGTTCTGTAACTGCTTGGAAACAGCACAAGAAAACTCGCCAGTGAGGGTGGTTATAGGGTAAGGAATCTTAAGGCAGTAGTTGTTCCACCCTGGGGAGCCTAGAACACTGATGTAGTTTAGACCGAGCCTTATGGTTCCACCAGTGTCTGTGATATTGGGAGCCTTCCTCTAATTTTGCCAAGGTACATTTTTGTCTGTATCTTGCTTACTGGGGTCCTATTCATTCAAAATCTCATGTGAGCAAAGTTCCTGTTCTTTTTTTTTTTATTTTTATTTTTTATTTCTTTTTGGTTTTTCGAGACAGGGTTTCTCTGTTTAGCCCTGGCTGTCCTGGAACTCACTTTGTAGACCAGGCTGGCCTCGAACTCAGAAATCCACCTGCGTCTGCCTCCCAAGTGCTGGGATTAAAGGCAGGCACCACCACTGCCTGGCTGACACACGATTTACAATCTATGATTTCTTCTTTTGGCTGTGAAAATTTTTATTTATAAATGTCAATCAGTAGCTAACCATTCATAATTGAAAGTATAGAAAGGCAATCTTTATATAACTGGGAACTATTAGGTGCTAATAAATACTTCGTATTACATGAGAAGTTCACCTTTCTCCTTTACTGTTTAGAATTTTTATGTTTTGGAACTTGATCTAGACCTACCCAGCATTCACCCTAGACTATATCCATCCTAGGACTCTTGTATGTTGTTTTCCTCTGACATAGGCACCTCCGTGGAAGAGAATGAGTACCAATTAAACATTCTCAGGTAGTATTTGTAGTAATACTCCTGGGCTAGGAGTTGACCTTTGTATTCTTTTATTCAGAAGCCTACATAACGGTGCTACCATAACAATTTGAAACATACAAGATACTTCCTTGAATTTGTAACATATATGATACTTCCTTGTTGGTTAAAGAAGAGCCTAAATGTTTTTATAACAATGTTTCCAATGGAGTGGTCCTCGACCTTGGGATAAAACCTCTTCGCAGAATAAGCTGGAAAGGGAAAGCAAGGGGGTGGGGAAATGAGAGAAGAGGAAGAAGGCATGCATGCAGAGGAAGGAAAGAAGAGAATGCATCCGCATAGAGTTCTCTATAAGCTTTGAGGAGCAGGCCCCTCACCTTAAACTCTCCATTGACTCTAAGCTAAGAGCTTATCTAGGTGCCCCTGCAGACAAGTGTCCAGTTCTGGAAGTGCAGGATGTAGCTTCCAGGCAGAGGGATTTTGGTAGACTTCTCTTGGCAAGCATGGCATTTCGACTTGGCTTCTGTTTGTTGCAAGACTTCATATCTAACACATTGCCTGTTTTGTGTTTTAAATGCGTTTCTCTCTTGCCACTTGCACTGCTCTCTCCCCATTTCTTATGGTCATCATTCCCTAAAGTTCTGTTGATATCTTCCTTTTCCTGCTTCCTGTCTGTTCTAGATGCTTCTCCATGGACATTTGCTTTTCCTTCTTAGATTACTCTTCTGGCTCTCAAGATGGCTTCCCACCTTCTTTTCTTGATGGCTTTGCTCGGGCTATCTCTTCTGAAGGGTCGCTTCTGCTCACTTTATATATACTAGCACGCCTGTTTTCACACCATCATTCTAGCCATTCATTCACCTTGCTTTTTGCTGCCTTGTAGCATGTATCCTCATCCAAGTTATCATCTATTCCTTTTGTTTTGTGTTCCTCGGCTAGATTGAAAGCAAGGACTGTCCTTTATAAACTGTCTCTAGCACTAAGAGTGCTTGTCCTACTCCGGGGAGAATTGACAGATGAGTGATAGATCAGGTACTAGAATGCATCCTGGAAATGGCAGCTGAGATCATTGAATCCTAAAACTAGATAGAGGTGAGTCAGAAGATCTACCTCAGGAATGTTTTGCATGAAAGAAAAAAGATGACCAGCTTTTCAGCACTTTCATAAGGAAGTCCTGGCATCAGTGGTAGGTAAACTATGACCAATTTAAGGTTTTGGCATTCTTTGAAGATGCAACTTCAAAGTGGAGGACTTACAGGAAGCACTGTCACTGAGCATCCAGCACAGTAGGCTCTGATATGGCCACATGACTAAAACATCTCATCCCAAAAGATGATAGGTCTTACTGAGATCAAGATAGGTCTAGGCTCATCTTGCTTTGTAGTCTGGGGGATTGGCTCTGGCTTAGAGAACCCATTCATAGATCATAGACTCTACTTCCAAGGTAGGAATTGGCATAAATAGTGCCTGGACATCTGCAAAGGCAGACCTTACTATAGCCTTCTTTGGAAGAACTCTGTATTGTTACGTTCATGGGTAATGCTTTTCTGTGGAACAGATACAAGCAGAAGAAGGAGGTGGAGCATAGGTTGTCTGCACTGAAATCTGCTGTGGAAAGTGGTCAAGCAGATGATGAGCGCGTTCGGGAATATCACCTCCTTCACCTTCGGAGGTGGATTGCTGTCAGCTTAGAAGAGCTTGAGAGCATTGACCAGGAAATAAAGATCCTGAAAGAAAAAGACTCTCCAAGAGAGGTAAGCCTTGTCCTTGACCACATAGCAATGGGAAGCTGCCACCCGAAGTTTGAACATTCTGCAGGAAAGAAATCGGATGAAAATCCCTAGCTGCTTGTAGTGGTGACAATTCCAGCTGCTCAGGAGGCTAAGGCAGAAGGATCACAAGTATAAGGTCTGTCTGAGATACAAAAACCAAAGAGCTCTAAACAAAAATTATGAAACGCTGGAAAAGAACTCACTGGAAAAGTAGCTCATTGATGGAGAACTTGTCGAGCAGGGATAGAGCCCCTAATCATTAGCACTGCAAATACTAAAGCTTTGTCAACCTCCATAAAAGCATTGCTCACGTTAGGGTAAGTGGAGAAAGGCTGATGGTTTGCCAGAATCATTTTCTGATTCATTTCAGCAACCTTCCCTGCTACTTTCTAATCTAAGGCACTTAGTTGGGACTGGATGGTGTCAAGGAAATGCTTTTTCCTTAAAATCTGAATTGGTTTCTCAGAGAGGGGAAAGAGGGCCTTTATAATCTACTTAATTGTAGAAAAGGGAAAGAAAAAGATTAAAATTGGTAAGAAAAGCAGAACTGTAGGAAGAGAGAGAGACAGACAGACAAACAGACAAGGAAGATGAGGCAAATGAGCAGGGAGTAAGTCTGGGCTGGGAAACGACTTAGAACTTAGCCTTACCCAATTGCACACTCATAGACCAGTTGATCACCTGGGTAGGAGACACTGAAGTCGGGGCATCTTTGTATACAGAATGCCCAGAAGACTACTTTTTAAAAAGAATCTTGTCTAAAAGCTTTTGAATGTCTTTGAACAGCCTAACTCTATTCTAGAGCTGCTTCAAAAGAGTATATGCTCTGTAGCCACTTGCTCTTTGGTCCAGGACCCAACATGAATTGACTTGATCAACTACCACACTAATTGATCTGAGTCCTTGGCAGGACTGCCTTTTCATTTGGCTTGTCCTCATGAGCCTGGGAGCTCTTATCTGAGGAAAATGGCAACCTGGTCCTTCGTGTTAAAGGACCAAAGAATGAACTTTTACTATTCTATGGTCATAAGGCCCCTTGAACACTTTTCCCAGATGAATGGTTTTCTGGCATTTTTGAGGTTAGACTCTTCTGAGTCCTTTCCTGTCCCTGCTTTGCTAGGTGTAAGTAGTTTTGCTTTGCTATGTGGTACTGAGATGGGCTCTGGAAGTGATGCTGTGAAAATGAATCGAGCACTTCCTGTTTAACCATACTTTGTTCCAGCACACCTAGATAGCTTTCTATAAAAACCACTGGTCTGTCCTCCCTCCCTTTATGGACAGACATCAATTTCTAAAATACCCTAGAGGTTCTTGAAAATTAACAGCATGATTACATTGGAAAGAACTTTGGGGAGAAAGCTCTTAATTCTTTTCTGCAGAAGGCTGGGCTGAAGGAAAGTGCTTCAGATTCAGCTCAAGGGGTTATGTGGAACGTGGCAGGAAGCTTTAAAAGTCCCTTCTTTAGATGGGGCAGTTTTGAAACCAAATAGGTTTTTCTTTGTGGTAAGAAGTTTCCTGAGAGCTAGCGTTCGTTTGTTCTCTCTCTCTCTTTCTCTCTCTCTCTCTCTCTCTCTCTCTCTCTCTCTCTCTCTCTCCCTCTCTCCCTCTCTCCCTCTCTCTCTCTCTCTCTCTCTCTCTCTCTCCCTCTCTCTCTCTCTCTCTCATTTTAGCAAAATACCTAACACCCCTCAAGACTGATAAATAGAGGTGCCATCAGAATGGCTGGTAACCCAAGTCTGTTCCCCAAAAACCACATGATGGAAAACAAGAACTGACTCCTGCAAACTGTCCTCTGATCTTCACACCTAACTCTTCCCAACAAGAAATAAATGTAAACAGAAAGCCTGGAGCTTGACCCCTGATAATAGAAAGGGAGGGACTTTTGAACCCAGAGCCTTTTCCACACCAGGAGACTTGAAAGCCTGGGCGATAAAAATGGGTAAACTGACAAATGTACCTCTAAAATTAATTTTCTTCTTAGGAAACAGCTTGTCACTCATCTCTTCCAGAGAAGCCTCCAATGAAACCCTTCATCCTCACTCGGAACAAGGCACAAGCCAAGTAGGTAGTACTACAGGCTGACCTGCCTCCACAGCCTCAGTTTCAATGGTTCCATGCAATGCTTGAGTAAAATGCAAAATAGACATTTTTGCAAAGTCATGGCTTAAGCTAGGAATGGTGCTCTTTCAGCAGAGAGACTAAAGCTTTCCTGATACTTTCTCCATGTCTGTCCTCAGAAATTCCCTTCCCATCAAACTTGAAAATAAGCAGATAACACAGAAAGAAATCAGTGAATCAAATACAGGATTTCACGCTTTACACGGGTCCCCCCTCCCCCCCCCCCATCATGGACACTCTTCTTGCCTTCGTGAGCAGTTCTCAGAAGGACGTATCTGCCTACCTGTGATTTAATTCTGAGGTTTTGATGCTATTCCACAGGCTCACGGGAAAGTATTCTCCACATTTCAAAACCACCAACCGTTAATTGCCGACTCACACTGTCATGGTAGAGTGCTGACCCTTGGGATTAGTTATTGGGAGATGACCCTGGCCTCTTGCTTTAGTGCTGCCTTCGGGATGCCCCCTCTTCTGCCTTACTGAAGAAGTTTGTACAGGTCCTCAAAGATTGCCATGTAGAACAGTGAATGAGACTGCCTTATCATTAGAGGAAAGAGGCTGTCTAGTATTGCTACATTTGTTTGGTTCTCTAAATGAAATGTGATTTTTGCAGAGTATTTGGAACTGGTTATCCAAGCCTGGCAACTATGACGGTGAGTGACTGGTATGAACAACATCAAAAATACGGAGTATTACCCGACCGGGGAATAGCCAAGCCGGCATCAGGTATGAAGTGGTGAGATGTCTGTACTGCTAAGTTTCTTTTGCCTACACAATTAAAAAACCTGAGCAAAAACCTGACAGAGGTCATCTTGTCAGTGTCACTTGCCATTAAAGCAGACAGCAGCTGCTTCAGAGCAGTGTCATCTCTGGATCTTTCCATTTATGCCATGGAAACAGAAGCCAGATAGCAAAACCAAAAACCCACTTGTGGCGATGACAGAAGATTGTATCATGCTGGTCCCTGGACAGTCAAAAAAGAGAAACAGAACAAAATATTCATAAAAGAGCAACTCCCTACATGTCCTACAAAGTGACCAGAAGCAGGCATTAAACTGGAGGGCAGGCCACACTTTGAAGGAGGGAAGGGAACTTAAAATTCCTTGAGAGCAGGACTCTTGATGTTGGAAGTTCTCTGTTTTATAAAAAGGCAGGTGTGGTGGTGCGTACCCTGTCATTCCAGTGCTGGGGAGACAAAGACAGGAGGATCCCAGAAGCTCACTGCTGAGCCAGGCTAGACAAATTAGCAAATTCTATGTTCGTTAATTAAGAGACTGTAATGTATAAGTTAGAGAGCAATTCAGTGTCAAGCTCTGATCTCTGCACACAGACATATATTCTCCTTATGCAGGAAATTTTGAAAGTATAGGGAAATAAAGTACACAGACAGCAAAGACGGGAATTCTTATTGATGTCCCATTAGAAACAGTAGGAACCAGACAGCTGAGTATATCAAAGTTCTGGGGAAAGGCCGGGAAATTGTCACACTACTAAATGAAATGAGGACATGACCACTCCAAATTATGGTTGAGGAAAAGATTTGTATTGTAGATAAGAGAGAGAGGGAGATATGTAGATAGATATAAAGGATGCCAGAGGCACCTGGAATAGTCCGAGCAGGGAGAGAGAGTAGTAGACTAAACATGACCAGCAGCCTGAACCAGGCCATGAGAAGTGAGAGAGACCTTCACAAACACATGCACACACACGTACACACACACATACACACAATACTAAATATTTAAAAGATATATCCAATAAGGGACTGCTATCCAAATACTCTCTTAAGAATCAGTAAGAAAATTGAACAGACAGATGAAATAAAATAGACCAAAATATCTTAATTAGACACTTCACTAAATAAGATATGAGATGCTCCACATCATGTCATTGGGATAATGGGATAATATAAAGTAAAATGATGAGATGCCACTTCTCATCCAGTGAACGGCCAAATCCAGAACACCTTTGATTTAATGGAACAGGCCTTCAAATGAAAAAATCAACAATTGACAATCTTCCTAGAACTGCTTACTATCAATAGAAAATTGTGTATTTTAAAATATAAAAAATATATATTGATTATCAAAAGGGAAAAAATGTAAAACTCTGTACCATATTTCCAGTAGCTATGGTGATATTAAGAAAGGCGTGGTTGCCAAGGAGCACACATGAGTCAGAACTTTGGAAGTGCCTGTTAATAAGCCCCACATTACAAGAAGACAAAACAATTAAATGGAGAAATAGACAAACCGATAGTCATAGTTGGTACCATATTTTGGATTCTGCATGTCAGAGCATCCCCAGTGCAGCAGGTAGGGATGTGGGAAGTGAATGGACCCTGGACTCTTTGACTTTATCAGTGCACTAATAATTCGATGGGCTATTAGTAAGGGATAGACACTTAGGAAGTAGGAGCCTTATTGAAGGGAATAGGTCCTTGAGGGCCCCTTCTCTCATGCTCCCTCTCGGGTCCCTGGCTGCCACGAAGTGAACAGCTTTGTTCCAGCACATGCTTCTCACCATGGCCTTGTTCATCTTCACCTTGAACCCAAAGTTAGAGGGACAAGTAAGGTATGAAGAACTGGAACTGTGAGCCAAACGAAATCTTTCCTCCAATGTTGTTCACCCCAGCTATATTGTCAGTAGAGGACACAATTGGAAATGTTAATACTTCTTTTATTAATTTCTAGAGTTCTGTTTACCAGTAAGGCGCTAGAAAAATCTGCTCCACGCTGGCAGTCATCCTACACTATTTCACATTTATAGCACTATGTCCAACAAGAGCAAAATACACATTTTCAAATACCCACGACATATCCACCATATACTAGGCCATCATAAGTTTCCATTAATTTTCAGAAAGGGAATGTGTTCTCAGACGATAACATAGCTGGGAAATTCCCCTAAATGGGGATTAGTAACCGAGTAACCCACAAGTCAAGGGAGAATTACAATGGAGGAGCATCAGACTTAGAGAAATACAACGAACACTGAGCTGAGAGGGAAGTATGTGTAATGTTGAAAGTACAGTGGTTGGGGAGGGGCCCAATAAAACCAATGACCGAAAACCCTACTTCAGCAAGTCAGGAGAACAAAAAGTAAGCCCAAGGGAAGGGAACTAAGAAAGGCAGGAAACCAAAAGTTGATGGTGAGTCTACAGAAGTTGAATACAGGAATACTTCTATGACCTCAGGGTCTTATGTCTCAGTATAGACCAGTGGTTCTCAACCTTCCTAATACTTGGCACTTTACTACATACAGTTCATGTTGTAGTGACCCCCCAACCATAAAATTATTCTTGTTGCTACTTAATATCTATACTTTTGCTACTGTTATGAATTGTAATGTAAATATCTGATATGCAGGATATCTGATATATGACCCTCCACACACACAAGGCATTGTGATCTACAGGTTGAAAACCACTGGAAAAGATGCCTTCCCCAGGAAGAGACAGTGCCCATAATGTAACTATGAATCATAGCATCATTGTTTTTAATAGCCCACTGTAGATACATCTACTTGCATGCCCATACATATCAGAATGGATAAGTACATTTTCATATATTCATACAGTGAGTTGCTCTGTAGCTATAAGGTTAAACTAACTATAGTTCTTCAGCTGTAAATAACAAATCTAGCTTAAGCACACCTAATTATGTATGGAAAAGCAAACACAAAAGCATTTTTACTGTGCTTTCATCCATATAATGGTCGAACACAGTGTTGTTATGTGCTGATTAAAAACCAGTATAGTATTTGCCTTTAGCGGTGGGTCAGAAATGCAGCTGGACCTGAAGGGGGCTTCTGCGAAGTTTGTAGTGTTTTGTATCCTGGCTGGGTACCATCTACACGGATTTGTTTAATATATGACAATTCATTGAGCTACGCTCACATTTTTTTTTTTTACTTTTCTGCATGTGTTTATAGTTCAATAAAAGTACAAAATCAACTTGGGCAGTATTTACAACAGAGATGGCCGACAGTGAATCCCTGTGAACCACAAAGTAACGATAGGGAAAGGCAGGTCATCTGTGTTCATATCACCAGGTTAATGGCATCTGTGCAGGAGAGTGGGAGCTAGCTACCTGGAAGAACTGACAAGAGAGAGTTTCAAAGTAGTGTATTCAGTAACAACTGCAATGAACCTAATTGAAGAACAGCACTTAAAACTTGGGGAGGATCTGCTAGCCAGTATAGTCCCACTGAGGTGGCTCAGTGGGTAAAACCAAGCAGGGGAGACGCACCCATGATTAGGCAGTGTGACAGGAGCAGAACAGTCCAGCCTGGAATGAGCTCTTGAAATTAATCTATCTGGTCTCCCAGGGCAGGGCCCACAGGGCTTTACAAATACTACCTCCCTACTCATTTAAGAACATTAATTCAGATTTGTTCTTTTGTTTTTGTTTTGTGCTGTTTGGTGTCCCTTGTATCTCTCTGAGTAAAATCCAAATTAGGAGAAGAAAGATGGGACATATAAAAGTGAGAGAGAAGCAGACTCGCCATGTTATCTGGAAGTCATACTTCTCCAATCGGTGCGAAAGCAGGATGGAGCCCCTTGAATCCCAAGCCTTTCTAAACGTCCCAAAAAACTTCACACAAAAATTAGCAGTAGATTCTGATGGTGGTTAGAAAACTGTGGAGATACTTTAAGTAGATAAGTTGTGACATGTGGAGTATATTTCAGAATCATAAGGAAAAGTCTCAAGGTCAAATTCCACACAAAATGAAGGGGCTAAAGGGTAGTTGCACGCACTCCAGGAGAGGTTAATGAAAGCCAGGTGCCATAGTGATGCCCGTAATCCCAGCACTTAGGAGGGGCAGGCAGGAGGACCCTCTGAGTATAGCATCATCCTGAGCCACTCAGTGTCCCAGGCCAGCCTAGGCTGTGCTACTCGGGCTCAAACCATAAACCAGAGCAAAACAAAAACAAAAGAGCAAGTAGGGAATAACATTTTTAAATGAGATGGAAGATGCTAGTTGAAAAGCAGCTCAGCCCGCAGAGGGACCACGTGAATCCAGGTCAGGAAACTTGGAAAAGCTAAAATAGAATGAAAAACAAATGTGTCAACACTGAGAGTGCCTTTCCAGGGAACAGGGGAAAAGGAAGAGTCAACAGGAAGACGGAAATAACAGAGGATTTGGGAGAGAAGAAAAGGTGATCAAAATTATATTATGTGGGAAAAGTTGTTTTTTTGTTTTTTGTTTTTGTTTTTGTTTTGTTTTGGTTTTTTTTGGTTTTTCGAGACAGGGTTTCTCTGTGTAGCCCCGGCTGTCCTGGAACTCATTTTGTAGACCAGGCTGGCCTCGAACTCAGAAATGCGCCTGCCTCTGCCTCCCGAGTGCTGGGATTAAAGGTGTGTGCCACCACGCCCGGCTTTAAATATTTTTTTAAAGCAAGGAAAAGTATAAACTAAAGCTGATAAAGAGGATTTGGGATAAAATGACAAATATTAAAGACAGATTTAAACAGCATATTCTTGAAAAATTCATCCAGAACGAGTAAGACTAGACAGCCAGGGCTATACAGAGAAACCCTGTCTCAAAAAAACAAAAAGAAAAAAAATCAATTAAATATCATAGGCATCTCAACATTTGCATTTGTAAGTGGTTTACTTCTGAAGTTAAAAAAAAAAGTCTTAGCCTGCCTGTGAACTGTGGCACACTCCATGCTATGAGAAAACAAAGTAGCAAATACTTATGATCCTCAGAGAGGAAAACTAGGAGCCCAGACAGTGCAAGCGTTTGAAACGCTGATGAAAAGCGTTTGAATAGAAAGGCTTTCAATGGTTTTCAAAACCCAGGAACTCTAATTCCATGATTCCCTCCCTGAAGAATGTTCTAGAAAATGAGATTGAGACCACTGCCATAGTGAGAGACATTGGTGGTGACTGGGAACAGTTCTTGGTAGAACCAAGACTGAGAGTTTAGAGGGAATAAACGTGTAATACTCATAGGCTTGGATAATGTGTATATACAGGGCGAGCAGTCCTTAAAATGAGGAAATAAGAAAAGTCTATGCGAAAAGCTTTAACAGTTCTCAGTGATTATGTTGGCCATGGTGTTAGTGTACTTATTCAAAGCTGTAAGATACAAGGAAGTGTCATGGAGCAACGGTCCTGTATTCGTAGTCTGTCCTCTCTCTCTGAGGACAAGGACAAGAACACAGGGTAACAAGGGTAACAGCACAGATGCAGCTTGAAAGAGTTTCTAAGGAAGTAACAGCAATCCTGTATCGGTAATACGAACATATGAAAGCATGTATGTCACAGTAAATGCAGCAGAGACCTTTGCTTCAGCCACTGAAAAGAATAGAAACAAGGAGTAGCCTAGGAATAAGGATACCCGCTAGCCTAAATTGTGGCATTGAAATACCATTTCCAGGCTGGCCTGTAATTCTAGCATTCTCTAATTCTACCTTTGACACAAGGTCAAAGCCAGCCTGGTCTACACAGTGGGATACTGTCAAAAACAAGAGAAAGGAAAAAAAAACATTCCTATCAAGACAAAACAGACTATCTTAGAGAAAAGGCCTTTGTAATTCTGCAGAGAAATAGTTCCCAGAAACTCAGATCATGAGCTGAGAAAGATTGGGAAATTTTCGTTTTCACTAGTCAGTGCGGCTTCAGAAAAAAATAACTAGAGATCAGGAATAGAGGTAAAGTTTCGACTTACTATGTGTAGTGCCCTCTTATTTACCCACACCCCCAGGGCCGCATGAAGGAAATGCAGTTTGCACCTGCTCATCGATTATGAAGGTTTGGGCTCAGTCTTTAGTACCCCACACACAAAAAAGCCAAGTCTAAGTAGCATAAGTGCATCTGACTACCAAATCTTTACCAGTATTTATACTGAATTCTTAATTGACATGGAAAAATGGTACAAACTTAGGGCTATCATTCAGTGTTTCAGTATACATATATATTGTATAAAGCTTTCAAATCAGGATAAGCATAGCTGTCTACACAAACATAATTTCACTTAATTTAAAAACAAATAAAAATAGACGTACCATATGATTTAGCAGTCCCACCACTGGGCAGATATCCAGAAGAAAGTATTCAAACTTCTTCTAGCTTTTCCCTTCTCTTTTTGTGGTTGTAGGGATGGAACCTTGGCCTTCACATATGCTAGATAACCACTCTACACTGAGCTTAATAGCCAGGCCTCCTCTAGCTTTTATTAGTATATTATTATTTAAGGTGACTGTTCTGTGCAATAGAATAGCAGGATTTGCTTCCAACTTAACTATAACTTAATCCCCATTGACCATCCTTTCATCCATCCCTCCCTCTCCCATACTCTTTCCAGCCTCTAGGTAACCACGATTCTATCCTCAACTTCTCTGCTGACAACCTCCTCTTAGATCCTATGTCTCAGGAAGACCGTGCGGTACTCCCCTTTCTATGCCTGCTTTATTTCACTTAATGCTCTCCAGTTGCATCCATGTCGTCTCAAATGACAAGATGCTGATCCAGTCTCTGCATAGTGTTCCTTTATGTGTTTTAGCACATTGTCTTTATCCATTCTTCAGAAGATAGACACTTAAGTTGATTACATTTTTTTTTACACTGTGAGTGAGCATGAGAGTGCAAAAGTCTCCTTGACAGACCAGTATCATTTCTTTCTTTTGGATATTTGCTTAGTGGCAGGATTGCTAGATCCTGTGGCACTTCTGGTTTCCTTTTTTTTTTTTTTTTTTTTTTTTTTTTTTTTTTTGGGTTTTTTTTGGGTTTTTTTTGGTTTTTCGAGACAGGGTTTCTCTGTATAGCCCTGGCTGTCCTGGAGCTCACTTTGTAGACCAGGCTGGCCTCGAACTCAGAAATCCGCCTGCCTCTGCCTCCCGAGTGCTGGGATTAAAGGTGTGCGCCACCACGCCCGGCTTCTGGTTTCCTTTTTAAGTGACTTCCACACTGTTTGGCCCAGTGAGTATGCTAGTTGATAACCCCGCCAACAATGTACCATGGTTCTTTTTGCTCACATTTCTTTCTACAACTTAGTTTTTTTAAAACTTTTTTATAATAAACATTCTAGCTGAAGGTCTTATACTTTTGGTTGATGGCTCCCTAATAACTAGTAATGCTAACTATCTCTTCATATATTTATTGGTCATTTGTATGTCTTCTTTTGAGAAATGTCTACTTGAGTCTAGTCCCCATTTTTAAATTAGATTATTTGGATGGTTTGAATTTGTATTTTTACTATGGAGTTTTCAGAGTTCCTTCTATAGTCTGGATATATATCCCTAATTAGATGTAGACTTTTCTCCGAGCCTGCAGGTTGTCTCTATACTGTTGATCATTTCTTTTGCTGTACAGAACTTTTTTGTTATAGTTTGAGGTAGTCCCATTTGTCTATTTTTGGGTTGTTTCCAGTGCTTTGGGGGTCTTATCCAAAAAGGCTCAGCTGGTAAAGACATTTGCCATACAAGACTGATGAGCTTCGGAGTTCAATCACCAGAACCTACATGGTGGAGAGAAAGAAACACCCCCCACAAGTTGTTCTTTGTGGCAAGCCACCCCTCCTCACAAGCACGCTAAATAAATAAACAAATATCAAAACAAAGACATCAATTTTAAATTTCGGCCTCTCCCAGTATCTACAGTGATTTTGCCTATGTTTTCTTCTAGTAATTTCATATTTTAAGTCTGATATTTAGCTGTTTCCAGTAGATTTTTGTAACTAAAAGTAGAGGTCTAGTTTCATTCTTCTGTTTGTAGACAGCCATTCCCCCTACACCGTTTACTGAAAAGACTATTAACCACATGTGTTCCCAGCTTCTTGTTTGAAGATCTGCTGGCCATAGCTTCTTAAATTTGCTTTTAGGATCTCTTATTTCATTCTTTCAGTCTGGGTATCTGTTTTTAGGTCATTACCATGCTGACTTTGGTATGTGTGTATATGTGTGTGTGTGTGGGGGGGGGGTGTATTATATGTGGTTATTTGGATATGCTCCTAAACAGCAGAGACCAGAGGTTGATATCAGGCATCAAGTGTCTTCTCCAATTAGTCTCTACTTTTTGAGACAAGAGTCTCTTACTGAAACTTCAGCTCATCAATTTGGCTAGGACAGCTTGCCAGTGAGCACCAGCAATCTGCCTGTCTCCACCTCCTCAGTTCTGGCAATGGGCTCGTGCGCTGCTGTATCAGTGCTGGGGATCCGAACTCATATCCTCCTGCTTGTGCAGCTAGCACTTACTGACTAAGCTATCTCCCCAGCCCCACAGAATGCATATTCTTCTCAGAAAAATTTGTGGGTGTTGTGTTATTGAAAGGTGAACTGAGACAAATGTGAAGAAGTTTATTTAAAGCAAATTCAAATTCCTGGAAAACTGGGGACCTGCAGTAATTAAATTCCAAGTCTTGTTAAAAATTTATCAAAGAATGTAAAATTATCAAAAAGCACACAAATCAAGTATCCGAGTGAATGACTGTGCATGGAACCATTTCTTTCATTTGATTCTCAGGCATGCTTGACAATGTAAGAATTCTGTGACATTAGCAAATTCAAGAAAAATAAATACATAGAAAGATTATGTGACTATAATAAAGAACACTGGGACTGGCAAGGTGATTTGCAATTAATATACTCACTGCTCTTGCAGAAGACCCAGGTTCAGGTCCCAGTACCCATGTCTTGTCTCATACCAAATTGTAATTCTAGCTCCAGGCGATCTGATGGCCTCTTCTGTTCTCTGGGGGCTCCTGGTACTCATAAAACTCTTACAAACATACCTAATTTCTTTAATCTTAAAAAAATGAATAAAGCAAATTAGTAATGAAATAAGTCACCTGCAATGCCATATCCTTGGAAATTTATAAAGCACGTATTTCTTTTTTAACTTCAATGATTTTGGATTTCTAGGGTTTTTATTGTTACTTGTGGCTGAGGCGCAGCCTGTTTTCATTTGTTTGTGAGTTTGTTTTAATGAAGGGATTGTTGGTCATTTAGCAAGAGTGCTTTTCCAAAATAGAATCCATTTGTGGAGGACACCTCTGTGATCTTGGCTTCTGTGAAAACTCCCAGAGGCATCTTTAGTTGCTATTATCGTGTAGCATGTGGTATCCTCTGCAGCGGGCACATCCTCCTTGTTTGTGCTATGCCTGGGCAGCTAGCTGTGCTCTGTTCTCAGTGCCTGGGCTTGCACTCAGAGCAAAGCCGAGCTCCTAACGTCAGTTTGCGTTTCCTCGGTTTCATCTCTCCTTTTTCTCATTTTCCTGTGTTAGCTGATTTCCAAAGAGCAGCTCAGCAGCAGGAAGATCAAGAGCAAAAGGATGAGGAGAGTGAGGAGAAAGCCTTGCACAGGATGCGAGAGTGGGACGACTGGAAGGACACCCATCCCAGGGGCTACGGCAACCGACAGAACATGGGCTAGTCATGCCAGAAGGCCAAAGGACAGCGTGGTGCACACCTTCACACCAAGGACAACTTCAGGAGGGTGCAGTGAGGGCAGCCGTGTGGAGTCTTGCTTTGCATTTGATAGTGTCAAATAATTGCTTGTACCCTAGGTAATGACCAGTGGATTTTTGTTTGGCTTTATTAATCTCATCACAGTGTATTCTGATGTCTTAAGTGGTCAGAAAAGAGCACTAAGAAATGGATCTATATAACCAATGAGTTGATTCTCTTAAAAAAATAATAAACCCCCCTCTATTATGTGGGCCTATGTACAAATGTGGGTATCCGCTGGTTTTGTTGTCTACGGGGAGCCCCAGGATTCAGCTGTGGGTCTCTTTGAGTATCTGGAAATCCCTGTCATCTGCTGTCATTGTGAGCAAGAATTGCCCAGCATTTGAATTGCCTGGACTTTGTCCTTCCCACTAGGTGTGCCATGATCCCTATGAGCAATACCCATGCTATGAACTAATGCTTTAGAAGAGATGAGGGAAGAGTTTCAGAAAGTAGAGCTATGATTGAAAGGATCCTTAAAGAATTAGTCTCATGAATATATTGACTCATCCAGTGATCTCCGAAAAGGTAAAAGGAGGAGGCTCAGAAGTTCAAGGTCATCCTTAGCTACATAATGAGTTCAAGGCCAGCCTCAACTACATGAAACCCTAAGTAAATAAAAAGCCTCTGTTATAAAAGTCCTACCTTCCTACCTAGTTCTATCAGTGGCCAAGTAGAATGGGGACACCAGAGAAAATGCTCTTAAGATGTATCCTTTTCCCTCACAGGAACTTTAGCCTAAGCCTTAAGGTGAAAAACAGCCACCTCCAACACAAGGGACGACCTTGTCTATGTGGCTCAGTGCTTGGCATAACGGGAATGTATGCCTTTGCTGTTGGCCTGTTTAGTAAACTCCAGCTGATTAGATAAGGAGATGTAGAGAAAAAGGAGGCACCCATGACACTAAAAGTGTCATGAAGCTTCCTGGGAGAGAGGGGTTGGTACCCTCTAAGGGCAGCCTATGATCTGCTTAGTTAGAGAACATCCTTTTGTTCTGTGACTCCAGTCCACTTTGGTTTCCTTTGAAGAGGAAGATGACTCAGCCCTCCTATTCTAGCTCCTGCAGTCTAGCTGAGGAGAAAGCTTTGCAGAGGCTCAATTCCCTCTTGTTTATGGGGTGGGAAGTAGAGGGCTGTCAGGTGCTGAGGAGGAGGCTGTTTCGTGGGTGGTGACAGCAAGAAGGCTACCAATAATATATTTGTATACCGCCTAATAAAGGATCCATCTCCCCCTCACACAGGCTCCCGAAACTGGTAGAGCATGGGTGAAATTTCCTGCTGAGTTAGAAGCAGTGTTCTCAGCTCTCCTCCAGTGGTTGCCAGGCTACCTCTAGCCACAGCTTTTTTTTTCTCTGCCCTAAGAACCCCACCCTGAACTTAATTTACAAACTGGCCAGCTTGGGCTAGCCCTTGGTCTGAGTCCTTTTAAGATTGTACTTTCTACAATCTCCAACTTCATTAAGCTTCTCTGCACATGGATACCCAAGAGGCAGACCACAAAACGTGGGTTCTGATCCTGGCTTGGACAAGTGGAGCCTGTGCGAGTTCCTGTAGGGAAAAGTCAATTGTCTTTCTTCAGTGGCTATAGAGACATTGTCTCCTAGAAGTATAATGTCAGGCAACTGAAGACTAAGACTTTCATGTTGGTATCAGATCCATGGCTGATCTGAAACTTCCCACTAAGAAGGGAAAGGAAATTGGCAAGTACGAGGCCTTAATGATGAGGCGCTTTCCCCACTATTCATTAACACCAAGGCCTTGCAGAAGCACAAATGCTGTCCTTGTGCTACAGAGTGGGTTGGACCAAGCAGAGTTGTTTCCCCAAGCCTACCTTGCACCTCTCAGTTCCTTAGCCTTTTAGTCACATATCCAAGGCTGCTGCTTGGTGGGAACATCCTTAAAACTGCAGACGAAAACTACCACTTAAACACCACTGGAGCAGTACTGGCTCCTTCTCAGTTGACTCAGCAAAGAAAAGGTTCTGCCAGTTTCCCGCCTCTACTCCCTCAGCTAAAGCCAGAGGGAGGTGGTGAGCAACCCATCTCCCTCCATTCTCCTCAGCACTATATGCCTGATGGCTCACTGCTCAGAAACCAAAAAAGCACCACCTCTCTACTCCCACAAGAGCCAGGCTTTCCAGGGTCTCGGAGGCAGCTGCTTTGGGTGAATTCCAGGACCCAGAGCTTCTCTATGCTCTTGACAATACCGCTTCTCTGTTCTGCTCATCGTGCGCATGTAGAAGTATGCCTGCATTTCTGTAATTATGCATATGCTGCTTTTTCGGGGGTGGGGGGAGGGTTGTTTGTTTTCCTTTATTCTCACATCCTGTCAAGCAAGATATATCTTCATTCTCCAGTGGAGGAAACTGTGTCCGAAAGGTGAATCCGTGACTTAATCTCTGTCACACTGCTAAGCAAAGCATTGAAATGCATAAGGTAAGTGCAAGCATTTGCCCACTGTGGCTCTCACAGAGAGGGCAGTTAGAGCTCTAAATGGTGGCCCAGTGCACTGTGCACACCTCTAATCCCAACACGGAGGAGGGTTTCAGGTTCAAAGCCAGCCTGGACTATGTAATGAGATCTAACTGGAAAAGGAAAATTCAGTGTGGTGGTACACAAGAATGATGCCAACACTCGGAAGTGGAGGCAGGGGGATCAGGGAATTCAAGGCTAGCCTTAGCTACATAGTCGGTTGAAGACAGCCTAGGCTACATAACACTGTCAAAAGAAAGAAAAACAAAAAGGTACTGAGAGAGGAAGATAAAGTGGGAAAGTAAAGGGAAAGGAAGAGAGGGAGCAAGGAGGGGCCACTTTTATCTTTTCCTATTAGTATTAGTATCAGTACTGGGTAGCCTTGGGTTTCCAGATGGGTACTGTCATTGCCAATGTCGCAAGCAGGTTTTCTTTCCAGGGCATTCCATTCTGGTGTGCTTTCTATTTTTGTACCTCTTGAGAAAGACAGAGGAGGAAGTAAAAGAAATGATTTACAACCTCAGATAGTGTTCTGGGTTAGTTTCGGTTCTTGGGATTCTGTCACCTGAAGCAAACTGTTCAGTTTTGTCACTTAAAGCAACTTAAAAAGGAGGAACTTTTGAAACTAAAATCAGTTCTCTGTCCTCTGAATTCCAAAAGAGCCTCCTCTACTTCCTTTTGGTCTTGGGTTGACCCATAGGCACAATTGGCACTTGCTACCCATCCCAGTGGGTCATCCTACAGCAATAGTATTGTTACCGAGTTCTCCTTGCAAAACAGCGCTCACTAACACCTGCACACTGCTTCCCCGCATTCCTTTCTACCCACTGAGCCAAGCTGCAGTCAAGCAACCCTGAGGTTTTGAGATACAAGGAATTGTTCAGTTTGTGCTATGATCCTTTTTTTTTAAGGCTAGGGTTCACTGTTGCCCAAGCTGCTCTCAAATCCCCAAGCTAAAGTGATTCTCCTTGCCTCAGCCTCCAGAGGGCTAGAACTATAGGCACACGCCACCAGGCTAGGTTAAGGGTTTTTGGTTGGTTGGTTGGTTGGTTGGTTGGTTGGTTGGTTGGTTGGTTGTTTTAGTTTTTTGAGACAGGGTTTCTCTGTATAGCCCTGGCTGTCCTGGAACTCATTTTGTAGACCAGGCTGGCTTCAAACTCAGAAATCCACCTGCCTCTGCCTCCCAAGTGCTGGAATTAAAGGTATGTGCCACCACTGTCCAGCAGGTTGTGTGGTTTTTAAATGGGGAGTTTGGATCTTATAGAGATACACCAGGAAATATGTGTAGATGGAATGAGATGATTCCTCATTGCTTCAATGTTTTCTCAATCTATCTTCTGCAGATCAGCAGCAGCCAAAAGGTTTTTGGCGTGTTTGTGACATGATTTGTGTGTGTGTGTGTGTGTGTGTGCCAAAACAACAGTCAAAAGAAAAGATTCTAGGTAGTAGAATCTGAGAACTGAGCTTCTAAGTTGCCTTTGACAGATATATGGAAAAGGATAATGAACAAAGACTTGGCTTTCAGACTCTACCCGAACTGGTAACAAATCTCTCAATGACAGTAAAACTGAGCAGTGTCTTAGGTCAGTACCACTCCAATGTGGTAATAGCAATAATGCTAATAGCTACTGTGTAGTAAGCTCCTACTATAAACTAGGAGCTTTGCACAGAGCAGTTCTAATCCTTATAACTACCCAAGGTACATATTACCGAAGCTTGGGTATGTTGAAGACAAAATTGAGGCTCAGATAAATGAGTGTCCAAAGATCACTTGGCTCTACCTAATGAGCCTGGATTCCAGATGAGCTGACTCCAAATCAGTGTCCGGTGGGTTGTGCTCCATCTCCCCAAAGCACCCAGCACACAGCAACATGAAGACAGAATATATCCTGGTAGCAAACTGCTCTCTGTTCATGTTTTGAGCAACAAATTTATGTTTTGGTTTTGAACCTTTCAGGGACACATCTGAGATCTGCTGACTGGGAAATGCCTACACATCCTCTCACATCCTCACACAACCACACCACCTCAACCACCTCTACCTGAACCTACAGGAAAATAGTCCTGGCCCTTGCTCCTTCTGACCAAACCTGCTCTGTGTTCAATCCTGGCTGATATTTAAGGGAAAGCCTGCAAGCTTTCTGTGACAATGTCTCACTCTGGGACTCCTGAATATTTTGTCAGCCAGTCAAAGCTCCAGAACAGGCCTTCCAGAACAACAAACAGCACACACAGGCCATGAGGACATGCATCTTACAAAGGAAGAAGGGGATATTGAACATCTGCTGCCCTAGGCCCTGGCTCCCTGCCGTGGCTCCAAGGAATTGAGAAATATTCTTGACACTTCTTTGCCAGCTTTACTTAATGTTCCCTCTCATTTCTTTGTCTATCTCTTCCTGTTTCTGCCTGGCCTTCTGTCCCCAGGTCATTTTTGCCTTGGGGCTGTTCCTGGCCTGACTTTTCCACCTAAATTCCAGGCCTGTTTCCTGTCATGTGCAACGCCACTCATCCTGATGTGCAAACAGGACTAAAACTTGACAGCCTTGAAATGAACTCAACCATCCCCAGCCCTCTCTCCATCAGGACTTCTTGTGTCTCCCGTAACTGACTTGTGCTCATCCTAAAAACTCGCCATTGTTTCTGGCTTCTCCCTACTGAGAGAGCAAGTATTCAGGCATTTGCTGAATGGATCTGGGAGTGAATGAGTCCTATCCTGAATCACACTGCTTCATCAGGAAGATTCACAAGAATCCAGCCTCATTCTTTTCATATTCAAACAACTTTGCATAAAAGAAAACTCAGAATTTCTATGCCTTAAAGGGGCAGTCATTGCCATAGCTAGCAGACTAATGGAGCATTTCTGAGGAGACTGCTTTCCCACCAAATGAAGCTCACTGTACCTCCTCTTTGGAAGCGTAGTAAATAATGCAGCAGTGTGCCTTGAAGGAACTTTATTGGCCTACTGACCATAATGTCAGCACAGCCTCACTTATGTGGCCAGCCCCAAATTTTGAGTATTTGGATTGCTTGTAAGATTTTAGTGCTTTTTTAATTTTATTCAGTTAACCGAGCAAGTGCCCTGATTTGCTTAAATCCAGATAAAGTCCCACTGAAAATGGAAGGATGGCAGGGCACTACAGGGTAGGAGTGAAAGGGACATTTTCCATTGAATGCCCTCTTGACTTCTGAGTCCCGTAAGCGCACTGGCTACTCAAAGCATGCATGCTAAAAACTTATTGTCTACTAGAACCTGGCTCTCCCAAAAGTATATAGACTGTGCCTTGGGGACTCAGAGAGCTCAGTGGCTCAGGAGTAACATTTTCACTGAACCTGGAAAGATGGATTTGAGCCAGGCTGGTCCAAGACTGCCGTGGACAAAGAGAGGCCTAACTTAGGGCCGATTTAGGGTATATGTGGTATGGTCTTTTCAAAATTGAAGGAAAATGAACCCTTAAAAAACAAAAATGACAGGTTCTCCTTATGTCATCCAGGATGGTCTAGACCTCGCAGTGATCCTCCTGCCTCAGCTTTCTGACTGCTGAGATTGCAGGCATTAATCACTGAGCATGGCTGGCAATGAGACCAGAGAACAAAAATGAGTGGAAAAGGGGGACCAGACCCAGGCTCTCCAAGGCAAAGGCATCTTTGAAGGTTTGAAATAGGCCATCGATGTGTCTCTCTTCCTTTGTTTTGTTTGTCGCCTCTTAATTTCCTTTGCAGCAGGAGCTCATTAGCTAGGCCACGCTAGCCTGGCATTCATTGTCTGTACCTGTAAAGAGCAGTCTGTGCTGCCACTATTGCTGTTGCTGTTTGTTTGCTCTTAGGTTTTCATTTTGTAAAAATAGCCATTGGTAGCAATCCCTCTAAAGGTCGTGTGAAGACCTGTAAGCAGCAAGCTCCTGAAGCACAGAAAACAATGATAAGCTGGAAAGACTCATTGTTCCCTTTTGCCCCAGGTCATAGCAGATTAGTCCAGGAAGCTCTTGATCCTGGATAACCACTCGGTACCATACAATAGGAATGCTTATTCACCCTTGCCTAAACCAGGCACAGGGAGCTAGTGTGCTGGCCTGTTCTAATAAGTGACCCAGGGACACATGGTAAAAGCCCCATCTGGGGTGCCCTGGACCCTCTCAGATCCCTTGTCCAACCAGCACGCCTACGCCCCCTTTACTACAGTCTAGATCCAGTGGCCTCAGACACAAAGAGACACAAAGAGGTCGAGGGGCAGTTCCCTGTAACCACCTTCCAGGCTTCTCTCCTGCCCCCTAAGCCTAGCGTAGCCGCAGAGTGCTGTATTTTTGTACTATGGTGTCTTCACATCCTAAGAGCTCATGTTCTTCACCCCAAAGCCTAGTAGATCCCACTGTTCCCCCACAGCTGAAGTCCAGCGCCATGGAACAGCTCTGGGTGCCAGACACCATGTGAGGGGCTTTCCAAACCTCACAGCAAAAGAAGAGTAGGATTTTTTTTCTATTTAGTTGTTTGGGTTTTTTTTTCCTTTGGTTTTGTTTTTTGAGACAAGATCTTAGGTATCCCATACTGGCCTCAAAATCACTCTGTAGTCAAGGATAATCTTGACCTTGCGATTCTCCTGCCTTTACCTCCCAAGTTTTGGCGATATATGCATGTGTCAACACACCCAGCTCTGTCTGCTTAATATCTTCTACACAATGAGAAGACTAAGACTTTGGAAGTGTAGCCATAATCGCTTGATCCAGCATATTTTAACTTTTTCTTTTATTTTTGAGATTATAACATTTCTCCCTTTCCTCCCTCCAAATCTCATATACCTCTTCTCTCTCTTTCTGCCTTTCAAATCCATGGCCTCGTTTTCCATTATCAGTTGTTATTTATTTATATATATATATATATATATTCCCTAAATAAAACCTGCTCTATCTGTATGATGTTACTCATATGTATGTTTTCGGGGCTGACCTTTTGACCCTGGACTTTTTCTAGGTACACATCTAAAAATGGAAAGGAACAGCGACCTGGTCAGTAAGAACCTCAGAGCTCACCTGGGGCCTGGTCTTGCATGGCCTGGCCTCTACAGGCCCCTCCCCACCTACTGTTTCTGAAAGAGCTAGGCTTCCCTCCCTTACCTCTGTCTCCTCCCCCTGAAAATACTCAATGGACATGGTCTTCCCTCCAGGTGGCCATGAAGCTCCAAAAAGCAACTTGAGAGCCCTAGCTAGCTCGGGAGTAAGAAAAGCAAGGGCTCCAGTTGACAAAACACTCGTGAGATTAGTAGGAAGCTTCCCAAGGCTCAACGATAAAGAGGCACATTATCCGATCAGCAAGAAGAGCTCTGCTTACTTCCCTTCAATAGTCAAGGCCTTATGTACGGAATATTGATCTTTTCCAAGTCTAAGTATATAGACATTTTTTTAAATCACAGCTAGGCAGTTGTGACACATACCTTTAATCCCAGAACTCAGAAGGCAAAGGCAGGTAGATCTCTGAGTTAAAGGCCAGCATGGTCAAGGAGGGAGTCCTAAGACAGGCAAGGCTAACAGAGAAACCCTACGAGAAAAGGAAAAAAAAATCCATCTCTTCTGTTAGACCCTAAGCTTGTTAAAGTCAGAAATTATGTCTGTCATTTTCCCCAATGAATTATCAGTCCATAACAACAGTAATTTGCAAACAGTATCATTCAATAGATAATAACTGGAAAAAAATAAATTCTGAGATCTGGACCTTGGTATGATCTTGAATTTTGCAAAGGCTGGTAGACAGAAGCATGAGCCATAACCAGAAATAAATAGGTGGTCCATAGCCATAAACTGAATGATGGGAATGATAATAGCAGGAAACACTTCTGTGTTGGCTAGTATATACACCAAGCCTTGTGCTGAGCAAGTGATGCTCATTCACTCATATAATCGTCAAGATAAGCCTGAAGCAGGCACTCTCACTATCCCCATCTTACAGGTGGGTAGACCATAGCATGAGGAGTCACGTGTCAAGGCTTAGATCAAAACTCCTATTGTCCTGCTCTGAAGTCTATGTTCCGACCCACTATACTGCCTTCCAACATTAGTTTTCAAACAGTGGAGGAGAAATGGATTAATTTCAAAGGGAGAATAGTCACTGCAGGGAGGGAAGAGTGTGGTGGAGCTAGAGCTTCGAGCAGTGTTTTTCCTGCTTTGCCATATGGCGTCTGGTACTGATCTAGAAGCCCTGGGAACAGAGGCACAAAGAGGAATTGGAGAAGTCCAGATATGCACGCTGAACATGAACTCTATTGCACTGAAGGAGCTGGAGTGGCCACTGGAGCAGAAGCAAATGTGGCACCTCGTTCTCATTTCTGAAGCAAGTACTATTCAGCTTTGCAGAACTTCTAGGTAAGGTGAACAAAGCCATTCTTTTCTCTTGCACTAATTAGTCAGAGACCACCCGACAGCTAAAGCTACCCACAGCCTCTGCTGACTCATCAAAATTACAGCTGCATGTACAGAAAGGACACATATTAGATAGTCTAATATGCAACCTTATGTGTGTAGGAAGTTGGGGTGGGGCCAGAAAACTGGAGGAAAGGTTCAGTCAGTCCTGACAAAAGCTCAGCAGGTAAGCAGCCCTAATGAGAAGAGATAAGAGCAAGGAGCCTGCCATCGCTCCATCTGAGCGGCTTGGAGCTTCTGGTTGGGCTCCTTGCAACAGTGAAGCAATGGCCGCTTTCTCCTGTCTAGATCTGCAGGAAGGCCTCCGAACACTCTCCATCTTACAGTGGATTCCAGTTTATGTACTTTTAGGTGAGTAAACCCCATGGACCAAGGAACAGATCTAGAAAGAGGTCAGGCAACCCCATGTGAGGGTCCAGCAGCTGCTTGGGTCCCTCCACCCCTCCAGGGGTGGACTGGATGCCTAGGGCCGGAGTGAGGTTCTAGCTGCTCTACTGTAAATATCAGGAGTTCTTTTCTACAAATTATCTGAAAAGAATCATGTTTAAGTATGGGCCAGAGTGGTGGTTCCTTGATAGACTAGTGTTATTAGAAAGATCTAAGGTGATTTCCCTACTATAAGAATGTTATAAAAAATTTTCGGTTAAAATCTGCGGGCTGTATGAGTGATAATAGAATTTTCAGGAAAAGCTAGCTATTGTTCAGAAGACTCAGTGATCAGTGTTGGGATTAACGGGCTCCCAAATGAAGCCAGAAGCCAAGGCTTTCCTGGGAAGCTAACTAGAGAGAAGCAAGCTTAGAAACTGAGTGGGGAGAAATGGTGCCATATTGGGTGATAAGATGTGTAGGACCTAGGTGGTACCAAGTCACAGCTAGGGCAGAGGTTATCAACCCAAGGCTTGTTGACTAAGAATTAGGGGGCAGCTTGGGGACTTTCAGTTTTGGTGGGCAGAAATGTGGCTTTCTTGTCATTCCTCTCTAGTTGTGTTGCAGCTGTTCCTTTGATTATGAATGTAGGTGACAAGCTTTGGATGTTGATGGCAGCACCTGAGGTTTTGTCAGTAGCAGACAGGGCAGAGATTTGCATTTCATTCATTCGAGGAGTTGTTTATTAAAGTCATCTCAAAAACTTGCCTAAGCTGAAGATGACTTCAAAATTCCAGTAGTTATTAGAACTGCTGTTAAAGCTAGCTTCATAAGGAATAGAGTGAGAAACACGTATGCTACTATATCGTATGAGGGATGCAAGGAATGAGATAGCTGCCCTTTAATTTAGAGACCCACTTTTGTATGTTGAGTACTGGATAGATGCCCTTAACGATGTCATTTTTTTTTCCGAGACAGGGTCTCTCTGTATAGCCCTGGCTGTCCTGGAACTCACTCTGTAGACCAGGCTGGCCTCGAACTCAGAAATCCACCTGCCTCTGCCTCCCAAGTGCTGGTATTACAGGCAGCACTTGGGAGGCAGAGGCAGGTGGATCCTGGTGAGATTTTTCTCAGCAGGTTAAAGCTCTTACTGACCAAGCCTGACTTCAATTCCCAGAGCCCATGGCTGAAGGCAATGAGTGAGTCCTTCAGGTTGTCTTCCAAACTCTACACACAGCATATGACACATGTGCCCATTCACACAGCACACATTACATACATACGCAAATAATAATGATGATAGTAGATAAATCTCTTTTTAAAGAAAAGGAAGTAAAACTAGGCAGTCCTGATAGTTCACATCTGTAAACCCATCACTCAGGAGGCCTAGGTAGGAGTGTTGTGAGTTCAAGGCCAGCCTGGGCTACAAAGTGACTATTAAGATCCAGGCCAACCTGATCTATAAGGTGAGACCCTTTCTCAGCAATAAAGGAAAGAAGGAAAGAAAGAAGGGAGGAAGGAAGGGAGGAAGGAAGGGAGGAAGGAAGGGAGGGAGGGAGGGAGGGAGGGAGGGAGGAAGGAAGGAAGGAAGGAAGGAAGGAAGGAAGGAAGGAAGGAAGGAAGGAAGGGAGGGAGGGAGGAAGGAAAGAAGGAAGGAAAGAAGGAAGGAAAGAAGGAAGGAAAGAAGGCAGGCAGGCAGGCAGACACTAGCTGTGACTCAGTGTAAAGCACTGGCTTCAACCCCAGCACCATTAAATGCGGAGGAGAGGCATGTAAGTGGATACTTTCTGGCAGGTCTCCTTGGTGTGGCTTGAACACACGTGCTCATGTTGTTCTGGCTACTCTGGCAGTGATTTTTCTGTACAACAGTTTTACTTTGCTCCCAGAAGATAATTCTCAGGCTTTCCTTTTCTTTATCCATTTTCCCCCCTTTCAATAGACACTGTCTTCCAGCAGGACTATGATAGTCTATCAGGTGACACCTTATGTAAGAGATCGAGAAAGCAGGGACATCCTTCTCCTCCTCCTTTCTAAAGCTCACTGACTCCCAGTGAGCTACCCTGGAAGAGTTGGAGGAGTGGAATGGGAATGCTAGGAACACATGATGGCACCATTGTGTCACCAGTGAAAACACATAAAAATAGAGGGTTTTTTTGGTCTGCTTTGTTAAAGGTTTTTTTATTATGATAAATATAGAGAGAACAAAATTCCTTCTTTTAAGTATCAGTGCCATTGCATTAGACACTTTGAAACACATTGTATTCTATAGTATTCTAAGCCATGTCCAAAATTTTTCATTGTCCTAAACTGAAACTCTGTACCCATCAAACCCTAAATTCCTAAATTTCTCTCTGCTTGCTGCCCAGCTCTGGAAATCACCATTCTAATTTCTGTCCATATGAGTCTTTTCTATTTTAGACTGTTGTGTCATAGTCACTTTTATCACTAGATCATTTATTTATTTCATAAAGTCATGCAAGTGTATTCATTTGGAATCATGTGTCAAAAGTTCCTTCCTTTTAAAAATGAAATATCACTGATATGATTACACGAAAAGCTGTGTACTCATCCATCCGTTAATGAGCACACATCCCTCTTGGCCATTAGGAATAATGCTGTTTTCAGGATGAGTGTTTAACAACCTCTTTGAAACCTTCCTTTTTAATCTTTAGGATATACAAAGAGAGGGATTCTATGGGCTGTGTGACAATCCTATTTTGTACCGTTTTGAAGACCTGCCAACCCAATTTGCACAGTGGCTGCACCATTTTACATTTCTCACAACAGCGCACACGGGTTCAGATTTCTCTACATCAGCACCAATAATCTTAGCCTCTGGGTTTTTTTTTTTTTTTTTTTTACCATTTTAATGAATGTGAAATGAAACCTCATCATGGTTTTGATTTGCATTTTCCTAATGACTAATGACACTGAGCATATCTTTGTGAGTTTCGTGGCCCTCCGTCTTGACTCGTTTTAGACTGATTATCATTCCATTTGAATAACATTCTGTTTCGGTTCTTTAGTGATTATGCTAAGAATTTCAAGAATTCAGGGTCTTACCTGTTACCTAAACATCCAATAGAGTGTAATGGCCACGGAGGTGTCAAATATATTCAGTTCTGTTCATCAAACACATCAAACACAAATTTTGTTATAGAAAGAATGTTCATTACAAGACCTCGAGCTACCTTTGCTGAGACTATAAGAATGAGCTAGTTATAGGCTCTTTGTTATCTACTAGTGAAAACAAACTATTCAACCACTATACACATTTCATCTGCTAGGGCTGGGAAAAGACACAAATCACTATACTGTTTTCTGGGCTGTAGTAAGTGAAAGAGCCATGAGAAAGGAATATTAGAGTGCCAAGTCAAGAAAATCTTACAACAGGTTGAGAAGGCTCGGAAGGGAAGCAGACTAGTATGTCAGGTCATGAGTCCGGAAGTTCATCAGCGTAAAATTACAGTTCACTGTGTATCTTTACCCAAACTTGGGAACCCTATAAGGTTTAGTATCACCATCCCCTTAGCAGGGTCCACAAGAAATGTTCTGCATGGAAAAGTCTCCCACCCTCCTCTTTTTCTCTTTCCTTACTTCTCCTGTCCTGCTCTGAGCTTCTTCAGTGACTCTCTCTGAATGATAGTCAGAATCATAGCCAACATCAACGGCTGCTGGATGTTATGTGGAGGAAACAGGGAAAGTGGGAGCAAAGAGGCAGAAGGATAAGTAGGCTGGAGGTAGTAAGAAGAAAGGATGAAAGGATGAGTTAGGGGGGATGGTAGCTCTGACAGCACTCTGAGAGGCAGATTTCTTTCAGAGGCTTTCTCTCTATGTGTCTTTTCTGGGCTTGCCATCTTTCAGAGCTATGGAAAATAGTTCTGGCCTTTAAGTTCCTATCTCCACCTTCTTCAATCTATTCTGACGCATTCTCCCAAAAGTCTTTTTTCCCCCAGTCTTGGGGATTAAACCCAAGGCCTCACACTGAACTAGATTCCCAGTCCCAGCTTAAAAAAACAAAAACAAAAACAAAAAACCTTATTATATCCCTTTGATGCTCAAAAATAATGGTTTCCTACAGCTAGTTTGATGTTGTACAAGTTCAGTAACCTGGAAATCCTTGACCATTTCTACTCTCTGCCTCTGACCCTGCATCAGCTCATCTCCCTGTACGAAGCTTGTATCTCAAGCAATCTACTCATGGGATGTGAGAGAATACCCCTTCACTTCTGTATAGTTCCTTGACTGGATAACGAATGTTCTTCCTAGACTGTCAATGAACAAACACCCTCTCCTTAGGAAAATTTCTTGGCCCATATCCTCTCTGTGATGCTTTCTAGACTGTACCTCTTCTGAAGGCCTAAGGCACTTTTCAAGAATATACTGGAACCGGGCGTGGTGGTGCACAGCTTTAATCCCAGCACTTGGGAGGCAGAGGCAGGCAGATTTCTGAGTTTGAGGCCAGCCTGGTCTACAAAGTGAGTTCCAGGACAGGCAGAGCTATACAGAGAAACCCTGTCTCGAAAAACAAAAACAAACAAAAAAAAAGCAGCAGCAGAAGAAGAATATACTGGATAGCATCTCCTATATCTTAGAAAACTCACAATGTTCTATTTTGTTGTTGTTGTTGTTGTTGTTGTTGTTGTTTAAGAAGTTGATTTAACTTTCAAACAAGGAGCCAGGAAACCTTTTGCACTATGGCTTTCTGGAGAGCAGTGACATTGAAAAACATGGCATCCAAATGAATACATTTCAAAAGGCTGTGATGCATCTAGGCACAGTAGTTCAAGCCTGTAATCCCAGTTGTTGAGCCATGACTTTTAGTCTAGCCTGGGCTACATTATGAGTTCCAGTCAGGACTGTATAGCAAGACCCTCAAAACAAAGATATTATTATAAAAAGTCAATTATTAAGGTATGTAGTGTTGCACCAGAACCTATTACATTCAGGGACATTACTTTTACCTTTCTACCTAATAAGCTACGTGAGAATGAGAGCTGACTCTTTTGTTTTTCTTAGAAGCTAACTTGACATTAAATATATCTTCTTCCTAGACTTCATCTTCCTCGATAGAAGCCATTAACTCCATGTTTTCCCCTCCTTTAGTCATCCTTTTTGTGTGGGTGCTTGCTTTCCTCTGGTTTTTGTTACTATAAAAAAAAAAATTGGGCATAGTCTTGGGTGTCAGACCAGTTCTGTCACTTGCTTGCCACAAGAACCTGTACGTGAAGACTGCCACTTTCTATGTGACCTCGAGCAAGTCAGGCAAGTCCTGTCCACCATAGAAACAGCACATATTTCCTGACTGATGAGTGTTCTATAGACTAGCAAGATGAGAAAATACTCAACCCATGTTAATTTTTTTCCTTTTTATTATAGAAACTGACATCATTTGGAGCTCCACTGTCCCATCTGCCTTTATTTTCTGTTGCTATAGCAAAATACCACAGTCTGAGCAACTCATGCATAATAGTATTGTGTCTAGGGGACTGGAGATCAGGGTGCCAGCATCAGGAAAGGTCTGTCTTGTGTTATTCTCTGCTGGAAATCAGAAGAGTGAGAGAGTATGCAAGAGAGAGAGGAGCAGGAGAAAGCAACTCATCTTTATCAGGAGCCCACCTCAAAAATAATGTCAATCTAGCTGAAAGGTCCAATCTCTTAAGACCTTTGCATCAATCTAGTTTACAATACATGAACTTTCCAGCATAACTTCAGGTCACAGTACCGCCTCTTACTATGTCAGCCTTGCCATTTGATCCATAGAGGCATGGCAAGTGCTTCAAACATGGACAACAAAGACCCTGATTTCATTGCAACTTCAAGAAGAATGATAATGTGGTCTTAGAAAACTGAGCCTAGTTGATACATCCCTGAAGGCCCAGACAAGAGATCCTACACTATGGCCTTGCATTCTTGTATCTAATTAACTGCATTGGGCTGAAAAATCTCAGTTTCCATGGTATCTTTTCCTCCTTTTTTGTTCTTTTCTTTGTGTGTGTGTGTGTGTGTGTGTGTGTGTGTGTGTGTGTGTGTGTGTGTGTGTGTGTTTTAATTTGAGATAGGAGCTCATTTTAAAACATAGCTTCCCAAGTGCTGGGATGACAGACATGTATCATCCTACTTGATTTCCATGGCAGCTTCAAATTGGTTGGAGAAGTCATAGGCTTGTTCAGCTTTCCAGTCCTACACATAAGACTCGTGGAACCCCTTTACCCACCTCCCTGCCTACAGTTTCTCCTGTTCCCACAGGCACCTGAAATGAATGGGACCCTTACCATACCTCTGCTTGATCCATTTTCCTGACTTATGCCCTTTAGCATCAGGGCTCATCTCTGCAGCTGTCTTCCCAGAACCAACTTATTCTACAGCTCCATCACACACTTCAGCAGATTATGCTGTTACTCAAAGACCTTAGACATTGCTGTTTCCAGAACCTTTCTTGAGCTCTTCCTGGCTCTGTTCCTCTACCCACTGGAGTTCAGCTTGGGAGGTTATCTTCCACGTAAGGCTGAGAGGTTCTGGAAGGAAGGAACTTTGCTTTCCTGTGTATATTGATATGAGTTAGCACAGAGAAGTACTTAAAATAGTTCTTGTCACATAGAAAGTGTCAGACACTTGCTAGAGACCCAACAAATGCAATCTCTTTTTTTTCCAAGTCTTGGCATGAAGATTTGTATCTTCTTTGAGCCTTTAGTTCTTCATCTGTAAAGTGAGGATAATAAGTTATTAACTTATTATTATAATAAGACAATGGGTTATTACCTCCCAAGGCAGTGAGAAGATGAAATGAGATAATGCCCAGCGGAAGTCAAACAGCACTGTTTCATAACCACTGTTCAGCACACACCATCCCAGATCGTTCTTATTTCCACTTCCAGATTTAGTCCCTTTACCTTTCTCTTCCTATCCCCAATAATCTCCTCCTGGCTTTTAGCACAGAGATTTTCTAAGAGGTAGGCTCGGACAATGCTTGTTCAATTATTTTATTCACTTCCACTCTGACAAGTAGTACTTCTCATTGATTTAGTTCCAATAAATAATCAAAAGAAGTATAGCCACTTCGTTTGGAAAAATCTAACTACATTCTTGAATTTCTGAACGTACTGAACCAACTGCCAGCACTCAGACTTTGGCCATTGCCCTGAAGCATAATGTTTTCTCCTAAAAGAGTTTCGGCTCACACTGTGACCAGCTGGTCCCTATAGCCTGACGTACACAAGAAGCCCACAAAAGACATGTCTTTGTTGAGAATGAGGTCAGCAGTGTTTTCTCATCCTGTTAACTTTCACCTGCCACTCGGAGACTTTGGAAATCCACTTGATACTGTGCAGCTCTATGTAGCAACAGCTTATCATGAGCGGTCGCCCACACTTGGCAATATGCTAAGGACTGTCTAATGGGGAGAGAGCCAGGCAGATGTGGTACCAATTACACAAGGGAACATGATAAAACAGTAATAAACAGGGACACAAGGATTGTGTTGCAAGTGTGTAGAGAAAGAAATGTCTAATTCTTCCTGGGGAAATACCAAAGATAGCATCAAGGAAATCTCTTTTAAGATAAGCCTTAAAGGATGAAGGATTTGGGTAGGCAGAAAGGTGGGGAAAAGGTAATCCAAATAAAAGAACAGAATGGCTGAGTGCATCTGAATGTGCTGAGGTGGTCCAGCCACTGTTTCCTCGATGTCCAGCTTCTTGTTTGTTCCATAGCCGCTGTGTATAAAATCTCTGATACTTAACATAATGCTTTTCTTAAATGAACAATTTCTGTAGTTTAAATGCTTTGTTTGAACTGAGATCTTTATAACACTATCACAAAGTCATTTTTAGTCTTTATATGTTCAAAAAAAAAAAAGCCACTCCATCCATACACCACCACCTCAAATCATCCGGTGTCCCTGCAAGTCAGGGAGGTGGACTACACTTTGAGCAACATTGACAAATAGCATAGGAAGTTGTGCGGATGGATGCTATGAGACATAGGAAGTTATGCAGATGGATGCTATGAGACAAAGCTAGGCAATACATGGGTCTACTCAGGTCAGAGCTGGGCAACTTTGTAGAGACTTGATTTGCTCAACAATGGAAAAGTATTGATGGCGTTTGGAAAAGGAAATGTGCATTTCAGAAATGTCGAGGAGAAGCTTCAGAAATGACTGGAAGGGAGACTTGTCAAAGGTGCCCTCAAATTATTGAATATAAGACATTTATCCTGAGATCTGAAACGTGATGAAGAGCTAGCTAGGCACACAGCTGAGGAAACAGCGTGCCAGGCAAAGAAGGCAGCATGCACAAAGGTCATGAGCTCAATATCAGAATAAACTGAAGGGCCTAAAACATAGCACAATAAATAAGCCGGGGACGAGATCAAAAGAGTCCTCTAGACCAAACTTAGGAGGCTGAGCTTCCTTCATAATGGACACTATCCTAACACGTATGTAAACTCTGCCTCTGCCTCTGCTGCAGGCTCTGCCTCCCCAGTGCTTTAATTATAGGCATACACCACCATGCCCAGGTCATTTATTCTCGTAATTTTCTATATTCATAGCGAAGTGAGAGCCAATAAGTGTTCAGAAAGCCACAGGCATGCCTTTTTGATGCATGTTCCTGTTATGTGCTACACAGAGACAAAACCAGGTTTAGATACACTGTACTGGCTGCACCTAGATCCCAGTGAAAGTAGGGAGTTGGTTTCAAAGATAGTGATATTCACTTAGAGAGATAATGCTGGCTCTGACCAGGTTGTAGCCTGAAAGTGCAGAGTATAATCATTTGAATGATATTAGAACCAGTAGAAATCAGTTCTACTAATTCGAGGGAAGTCATAATTCTGATTTAGGGATTGTCGACAGTTGTATTATAGTCTCAAAAATACCTAAAAATAAAAAAAAATTTAAAGTAAAACAATGGAGCTCGGGAGAGAGTTCTGTGGATAAAGCACTTGCTGCACAGGCATGTGAATTGAAGTTTGGATCCCCAGGATCCAAATAAAAGCCAGGCAAGTGTGTCAACTGCCTGTAATCCCAGCACTGGGGAAGCAGAGACAGGAGATTCTGGACTACACTGGCAAGTTAGACTAGACATCACTGGATTCAGAGAGAAATCCTATAACCTATCAAGAAAAACAACTAACATCAACCTTGGTCCTTTATATGCACCCAGCTACATGTGCAACCCACACATACTTGCACCTGCACATATGTATACACATGCATGCATAACACAGAGAGTGAGAGAAAGAGCAGGGAGACAGAGAGAAACATTTACCTTTCCACACACTAGAAATAGACAGAAACATTGTCAATCTAAAGAAAAAGAATATGTAGAGAACATTCCTCAGTTAACTTTACTATACTTGATGAAGAAAGACAGAACACCGACTCCAAGACTGAGAAAAGCATCTTCAGTACTTAACACACTAAAAATTCTAGCTAGTGTGACGAGATCCTAAAAGGTTTGCAGATAGGATGATTGCCCAGAGAAAATCCTGATGTATTGCCTATTCATGCACTTGTATATTTTTGTTTGTTTTTTTTAGGCACTCAGCAGACTAAAAACATGATGATTTCTAGGTCAAGGCCAGTCTAGACTGACTACACAATGAGGTCCTATCTAGAGGGACAGACAGACAGACAGACCAACGACAGACAAAGACAGAGAGAAGGGGACGGGGAGGGAGGGAAAAAAGAAGAAATGAGGGGTCAAAATAAGAAGCAACTAAAAATAGACAATTAAAATTCAACACCATTTAAAAAAATTCAACACCATTAAATACTTTTTCAAGTCAAATACTTATAAGTCCAACAAATTATGTTGATAAACACCTACCTAAAGAAAACAATAAAGAACTGAAATAAGAAGGGACCTAAGTTTATTTTTGAAAGGGACTGGAAACAGAAGCAGCCAGGTCCACTGATGACCAAGAAGGAGTAACAGGAATGGGCCATAGAGAAGAGAAATGAAAATAGCAACAGAAGCGAAAGTTCAGCTCTTGAAGATAAAAATGAAATTAACAAATGGTTAGGCAATGAACCAATAATAAAAGAGAATATTAAAAGGAATTTAAAAATGAAAAGGAGACTTTAAAACTACCACCAGAGAAAGAGAGAGGATCTCAAGAGACCTCTATGAAAAGTCTTAATACAAACAACAAATTGTATAACCTAAATGAAGTGGGTAAATCTCTAGACATCTATAACCTAGCAAGTATGAATCATAGAAGAACAGAAATACAAACATACCAACCCACAAATGTACATATACTAATAAAGAGTGGAGGTTTATCAGTAATCAAAAACTTCTCAGTAAATTCAAGCCCAGAACCACAGGGCAATGTCAATGTCACTGAATTCTAACAAACACTCAAGAGTTAATCTCAGCATGTCTTTTTATTTTTTCTTTTTGGTTTTTTGAGACAGGGTTTCTCTATGTATCCCTGGCTGTCCTGGAACTCACTCTGAACGCTGCTACTTGCAGAGGTTCACTGCTCCTGCATCCCAAGTGCTGGGACTAAAGGTGTGCACCACAACCACCGGCTTAACATTTCTTAAACGTTGCCCAAAAAGCTAAAAGAGGAAAAGCTGCCCAGCTCATTTACAAGGTCGGCATCACTCTGATAGCAGACTCAGGCAAGACTACTACAAGAAAAGTAGAAGGATATCCCTGGTGAGCATGGAAGCAACCAAAGCTAAGAGCACATCAAAAATACTTACCATGATCAAGTAAAATGTATTCCTTGGATGTGGATTGGTGCAACTTCAACATGTTAGAATCAGTAAATGCTAGTCAAATTAAAACAAAGAAGAATAAAAATCACATGATTGTCTCAATAACTACAGAAACCAGACATTGACATGTCTAGTCATTCATTCAAGGTAAATTTTCTCACCCAATTGGATGTAGAAGAAACGTATCTCAGCATCACGAAGGCCACATATAAAAAGCCCACAGCTACAATCATACGCAATGGAAAATGAGACAATTCTTTTCTAGATTTTATCCTTTCTATTCAATGGAGTACTAGAATTCTTAGCTAGGGCAACTTAGAAAGAAAAAGAAATTTAAGAAAAAAATTAAACTGAAAAAAGAGTGGAATTGTCTGCTGATAAATGACATGATCTTATCTAGAGAACACTCTATGGTTTCCAACAAAACACGGTTGGAAATAAGAGATAATTGAAGCCTTCCAGGAGGTGGGTATACTATTTAGTAGCCCAGAGCCTGCTTCCCTATCTCCCTAATACCAAAGAGATTGTTAACCAGAAGCCAGGTGTGGACCCATCGCACTGACTGGGTTGGCCACCTAGCACTCCTACATCCTCTATGACTTACCGGTACCTGGACTCTATGCGGGATATCTGAGTGTTGCGGGACAGCTGCTGCTGTCTCACGCCATTGTTGCATGATAGCAATTGCTGTATGTACATGACTTTCTTCCTGTGAAGGCTGTGCAAACCAGGGTCTATGGATCTTGACTTGGCTGAGGTGAGGCTGCCAAAATGTTCATATCAAAGGAAATGTGCTTGATACCCAACACAGTTCAACCAAGTGGGAAGACTGGAAAAGGTTACCTCTATCTGTTCTGCACAGATTTTGTTTGTGTTATGTGTTGGAATGGGCTGAAAGGCAGCTGTAAATCACATATTTAAATGTAGGACGGGTGCTCCATCTCTTAGCAGGAGATGAACTATCTATCATTAGAAGATTTAGACTATCAGCCTGGGGATAAAGCTCAGTAGCAGCGTTCTTGTATAGCATATGTGAGGCCCTAGCCTCAATCCCTAGTAGGAATGAGAGGAACAAAATTCAGAGTTTTAGAAAAGTGCACGCACGCACACATGCACGCGTTCTCTCTCTCTCTCTCACACACACACACACAAACACACACACACACACACAAATAATAAAAATGTTAGGTCCTAAGGCAAAAATAACTCACTGTGTTTAAAGTGGATAACACAGAAATGCACACACACATGCAAATAAATATGATTTTTTTTAAAAAGTACTGTAAAAGGAATGTACAAATGCAAAAGAATGTCTGGCAAGTTACACTTCAGTAATGTAATTCAATTCCACTAGCACACAAAAGAGAGGATACACAGGAGGCAAATAAATGAGCAGACAGAAAGCTAGTGATGAGCTTTACCATCATAGCCTACTAGGATGAGCGACCACAGCACATCCACTTTTACACTATGAAATAAACACCTTGTTAATAGTAAAGTACTGTCTGGAAGGAATACTTTAAAAACCATCTGTAAACAAAGTACTTGTACGTAAAATGTTTTAGAATGCCCAGAAGTCCATAGCAAGAAAATATACAAACCAATTGAAAGAGAGCAAGAGTGGAGCAAACTGTCGAATTCCTCCAATCTTGTGCTTGGGAGATGGAGCAGGGAGATAAGAAGTTTGGAGTCGGCCAGGCGTGGTTGTGCACGCAGAGACAGGCAAATTTCTGAGTTCGAGGCCAGCCTGGTCTACAGAGTGAGTTCCAGGACAGCCAGGGATACACAGAGAAACCCTGTCTTGAAAACAACAACTACAACAAAAAGTTTGGAGTCATCCTTGGATGCATTACCCAGTTTGAGGGCAGTCTGGGCTTCATGAGACCCCGTGTCAAGAACAATGAAGAAAGAAAGGAAAATGGACAAAAGATTGAAACAGACAATTCATTCAAGAAAACACACAGAGACTAAGTATGGTGGTAGTTGCCTATGATTATGCCTACCCGAGAGGCTGAGGTGGAAGGATTACCTAGACTGCAGGCCAAGTTCTATGGCAGCCTGAGTAACTTAACAGAAACTGCCTTGAAAATAAAAATAACAGATAAATAGATAAATAACAAGGAACTTGGATGTAGCTCAGTGAGAGGATGCTTGCCTAGCATTTCCAAGACCCTAGATTCAATTCCACTAGCACACAAAAGAGAGGATACACAGGAGGCAAATAAATGAGCAAACAGAAAGCTAGTGATGAGCTTTACCATCATAGCCTACTAGGATGAGCGACCACAGCACATCCACTTCAGTGGCTTGGCCACCCTGTGTGTGAACTAAATCACGAGAGTGCATATGTAAGACTCTTTCTTGATAATCTTCTCCAAAATGCCTCTCACTGGAACACAAAAGATCTTGGGGCCATGTGCTAGTGTCAATGGGAGTGTCACACACATGAGCTGTTTGCTCACTCTCTCACTTTCACTGTCTTGCTCTCCCTCTTGAGATAGTCCCATGTATCCTATCCAGGCTGATCTCAACTTCATGATGTATCCAAAGATGTCCTTAAACTCCTGATCCTCCTGCTTCTACCTCCCAGTTGCTAAGGTCACTGGTATGCACCGTGACACTAGCTCTGCTACTTCTTTAAATCCCAAATTTGTGGTCAGAAGATAGTGGCAGCATACAGGCATGGTCTGCTAGAGTCTACAAGACTGGAGACTGGACAAAGCTAAAGAATAGCTATCAGAAGAGGTTATTTCTAGCTTAAACATCAGTGAAAGATAGGGAAGTTCACAAAGTGGCAGAGGACTTTAGAGTCTGTATCAGAGGAATTGGCACAGTCTGGGGAGCTTGCCACCCCCTGTGAAGAGAAACATCTACAGTAAGCTACTGTGGGAGTCAGACAGGCATAGAAAATCTGCACTGCATGGATAGTTCAAAAAGCTGGAGAAAGGCTGTGCCCAGGGCCTCAGTAGCAATGGCTGAAGGAAACACCAAAAAACAAAACAAAACAAAACAAAACAAAAAACCAAAAAATACCTTTCCTCTTCATACTGGGTGCTCAGCACTGGACTGAGTAGCCAGCCCCAAGATGCCATCCCAAATTCACCCCTTCTGTGTTGGTGCCTCTGTTTGTTTGTTTGTCTGTTTGTTTGTTTAGAGAAAGTTTTTAGAGAAAGCTACTGTGTAGCTCCAGTTGTATTTGAACTCTCTTTGTAGACCAGTCTGGCCTCAAACTCACAGACATCTGCCTTATTCCACCTCCCAAGCGCTGGGATTAAAAGCATGAGCCATGAAGCCTAACTTGTGTTGATGTCTTAACAACATAAGGGCCTCTGTGAGGTGCACTCTGGAGGTACCCAGAGCAAGTGTCCTAAGACTATATACTGATTTAAAGTGGAACCCATTACTGAGGATGTAGCTCAGTAGTAGAGCACTGGTCTGTCATAAACAAGTCCTGGATATCGTCTTTGGAGAAATAAACAAGTAGAATAAATCCCCACTCTGTAAGACATAACATGTTTGCATTTTGTACTCTGCCATGTCTATTTGCTAAAAGAGTCACACTTCGCCCATCCTGAACATTTTAAAACCCTTTTAAGGGGACAAAATAAAACAAAGTGAAGCAGTTTCTAATATACATTTTCTTCTCAACATCAAACAGCCTGGATACTGCAAGTGGGCCTCTACCCTCGGAATGTATGGGGTTATCCTCTCAACAAAGCAAGGAAAACCAACTGTTTATAAGGAATTTCTGGACTGCCAGAGTGAGGGTAATCAGCCATCAGGCCAATGCGCTTTTTCCTCTTGCCACGCAGTCCTGCCTTTCGACCCCAGCTGAAGGCCCACTCTGAGAAAGTTGTGCTTCTGCAGCCTCCTTGACCAAGATCTCTTCACGCTGGGCAGTGGTGGCACATGCCTTTAATCCCAGCACTTGGGAAGCAGGGGCAGGTGGATTTCTGAGTTCGAGGCCAGCCTGGTCTACAGAGTGAATTTCAGGGCTACACAGAGAAACCCTGTCTTGGAAAACAAAACAAAACAAAACAAAACAAAACAAAACAAAACAAAAAAAAAAAAAAACCCTCGGACTTCAGGAAGACCCAGAGCCAGAGCAAGAGATAGGCAACTGCTGAGGGAAGAAGGTCTCCAGATCAGTCGTGCCTGCTCCCTTAGTGTAGAGGCAGAAGTGAAGTGAGATTATGAGAAGTGAATCAAGCCTCGAAAGTAACTGGAGGGCTTATATGGGTTGTGTCTTCTCAGGAACTCTTTCCATCTTGGGCATGCCCTATCTCCTGCTGTTCACTACCTTATGGCCCTTGTCTGTGCTCTTCTTAGTCTGGATTGCCTATGATTGGAACACCCACATTCAAGGTAAGAGATGGGAGCCGAATCAAGGTTCCATCTGTGCTAAGGGTGGAGTCATGGGAAGACAGAGAGGGAGGTGGATAAAGATATGAGGAAAAGACTGGCTGCCCATGAAGCTTTAAGACTGAGCTCTGGGGCTGGAGAGATGGCTCAGCTGTTAAGAGTATTGACTCCTCTTCCAGAGGTCCTGAGTTTAAATTCCAGCAACCACATGGTAGCTCACAACCATCTGTAATGGGGTCTGATGCCCTCTTCTGGTGTGCTGAAGAGAGCAATGGTGGTGTACTCGTATGCATAAAATAAATAATAATTTGTTTAAAAAAGTCTGAGCTCTGTGAGCAGATACCTCAACTTGTCTCCCTCTCACCTTGCTTGTTTTCTATTTGGGAGATGGACTCGGAACATCTGAAATGTCAGAAGGAGGATGCTTCTATAGTTTGAGAAGCATCAGCCAACTTCTTTACCTCTGGGAAGGGTAGAGGGACTTGTGATGGCCACCACGCCCTTCTCCTTTTTTCTCTGTGCACAGATGGTAGGCGTTCAGCTTGGGTACGAAACTGGACCCTGTGGAAGTATTTCCAAAGCTACTTTCCAGTAAAGGTAACTAACTTTCCTCGGAATGCCCATCTTGCTTCTTGGATGCCTTTGCTCCTTAGTGCTTGACTTCCCACTTCCTACTGAGATCCATGTTTCAAGGGCTCTACTGGCCAGCAGTGAAGGCCTAGCCATGTAATGTAGAACAGAAAACCCAAATAGATGTGCAAATGGGGAGACAGATAAGTAATACCTTTTCCACAGTGGCAAATCCAGTCCAACATCTCTTACCACCGTGATCCCTGGGTATCTCTGTGACAATAACATCCTAATGAGCAAGGACATGGAGACTGTCAGCTGGGCTCTGAGTTTTCACATCTTTTCTTTCTTCTGCCTGATCAGTCTTCCTCAATCTTCCTCTAACAGCTGGTGAAGACCCATGACCTTTCTCCCAAACACAACTACATCATTCTCAGCCACCCCCATGGCATTCTCAGTTATGGTGCCTTCATCAACTTTGCTACTGAGTCCACTGGCTTTTCCAGGGTTTTCCCTTCTATAACTCCCTTTTTAGCAACCTTGGAAGGGATCTTCTGGATCCCATTTGTGCGAGACTATCTGATGTCCTTGGGTAAGTACAATAAATCATCCTGTTCTGAATTTGAGCTCAAGATGCACACCCCAATAATCCCTGACAGTCATTCTGTGATAGAAGGCTTGACTTATTTTTTTCTAAAGAGTTCATTTAGTATCAGGAGTATGTGCCCAAGTATCAAATTCTGCGCAACGTATGAGAAGCAGTTAGTTGGGCAGCAAGGGACTTCACAGGCATTCATGAGTTTCCAGGATCCCTTAAAAAGGGTAATCAGAAGACTAAGTGTAGAAATGGAAAGCAGATATTAAAATCCACATATTAAACATGAATGCAGAGGAAATCATGCCAGAGTCTTCTCTGGGATGCTAATTGGCTTCTTTCCGGTGTGTGTGTGTGTGTGTGTGTGTGTGTGAGAGAGAGAGAGAGAGAGAGAGAGAGAGAGAGAGAGAGAGCTCTCATTTCAAGGCATCTTAAAAACATTGTAAAGTCTCTCATACCATACAACCTTGGTCTATGTCCTGCATCTCCGGGGAATCCCTTCATCCTTGTTTAAGATGCCAAATGATAAAGGAGAGTCATCCATCAGAATTCAGAGCAATTTCCTAGTGCCAGGCTCCAAACTAGGGCATTGGGACAGATTTCCTTCTCCCTGGATGAATATTCGTCTTTCTGGACATCTGAAAACAACTGAAGAAAGACTAAAAGGTAAGATGAATTTATCTTGAGAGAAATCTCAGAGGATGTTTCAGCTCTCCTCTTAGGTTGGTATGACCATGGAGCAAGGGTTGCTTTTGATGGCTAGACATTGGATGAAAATTCTACCACCCCAGTAGAGAATGGAAGATAATGTTAAGGCAAAAAAAAAAATAAAAAAATAAAAGGGATTCCAAGGAGATGAATGTCTCTTTCACTTATTTGACTTAGTCTGCCTGCTCACCCAAAATTCTAGTCAATGGATCCTTTTGGCAACTTGATCTTAGAGAGGAAGCACGCTAGCAGTGGCTAGCATGATCAGCCCCAGAGGAGACACCTTTGAAGGGTTTCCAGAGTGCTCAGCCTGGACAGAGAGAAAGGTAGCTCTACAGTCTGAGGATAGAAATAGAAAGGGCCAACTTAGAGCCTGTTCATCTGGAGGACAGGGGACTGAATGGAAGCAGACAGAGAAAATCAGTATAGCCCTGACTGTAGACCCCTGAAACCCTACCACAGCGGGCAAGCAGGTGCCACTAAGAATTCCTCTTCAGGTTAGGGTTCACCCAAGACACAAAGCGAAAGGCAGAATGTAGTAACTGCCTCCACCATGAAGATCCTGAAGGAACTCTTCTCTTAAACTCAGGCCAAGTTCATCTTATCTACCACTTGACACTTTGGTTTCACAGGTATTTGTCCAGTGAGTAAGTTGTCTCTGACGCACAAGCTGACCCAGAAAGACTCAGGCAATGCTGTGATCATTGTGCCGGGTGGAGCTTCTGAATCGCTCTTGAGCCGCCCAGGAGTCTCCATGATCTACCTCAAAAAACGCCAAGGTTTTGTGAAGCTAGCACTGAAGACAGGGTGGGTCCCTAGTTTCAGGGACTCTCTTGTCAGGGTGCCTTGGGCCCTCTGTAGCTCTAGCCACAATGGCACCTTCGCTGGGAAACCTACTAGAATACCCCCTCTTTACTCTGGTTAATCCCTTTTATCTTTCACATTATGCCTGGGGGGGGGTGGACCTCTAGACATTTTGGTGGGTACTTTTAGATCTTGAAGCTAAGGAAAGAAGAGCAGAAGGAGGTCCATTAGTCTGGAACTCTGGGCAAGAGTGACTTTGTTTTGTATTTACTCACTCACTGGGAGTCCCTGAGAACCCCCAAGGGGGATGAAGGCACTGGTTGGGTGCTCATGGAATAGGTGCTCAGAGAATGCCCCTAGAGAGTGTTTTTAGCAGCTGTCAAATACCTAGTGTGTGTCAGGCTTAGCACAGGACAGTGGAATTCAGGAATAAATGATACCTGGTGCTTGTGGGATCACAATCGAAGATAGGTGACAAATCCATGCACATATCATAATAAAATATATGGAGAATCTAGCTGGTCACCACCTTAACCACCATCCTCATGATCTAAATATCCAGCATCTCTCTACTGGATCGTTACAATACTTGGAAATTTACTTCTGTCCCTGCTTCCCTCATCTCCAAGATTCTATTCCCAGTTGTAACTAGAATGATCCTGGTGCCCATGAGTCAAGTTGTATCATGTCTCAAAATGTTCCAGTGACTCCCATGCCACACAGAGCAAAAGATCTTGAAGAACCTGGTCTTCGCCACCTCCCTGACTTCACTCCTCACTAATTTCCCCAGCCTTCTCACTCACTGCTAGTAAACACCATGATGTTTTCTCATCCTTTGTATTTGCTGATACATCCACATGGTCCAAATCAGTGCTGGGACATAAAAAGAACCCAATGCAAATTTGTTGGGTAAATGAAGTGTGATAAAGGAGAAATATGCAAAATGCTTGGGAGCACCAATGTATGGAAAGACTTTGCTTTCATCAGAGAGTGACATCTGAACTGTGCTAAAGTTAAAATATGAGTAGGAGTTGCCAATCAGACTAAAATGGGAAAAAGAGCCAGGCCTTGTGGACATGCCTGTAATACCCCCTACTCTAGAGTCTGAAGAAGGAAGACTACAAGTTCAAAACCAGCCTGGACAAATTGGCAAGATCCTGTCTCCAGCTAAAAATGTTTAAAGGTCTGGGTATCATCTTAGTGATAAAGAGCTTAACTGGCATGTGCAAGGCTCTGGGTTGAATCCCCAGCACCTCAAAAAAAACCAATACAGTAAACAAACAAAAGTGAAAACTCAGGCATTCAATGAGGGATATGATATATGCAGCACCAGACCAGACCAGACCCTAGGAATTCAAAGAGAACTGTCAGGATTTTCACTATTGATTGGCCAGACAGGTAAGATGACTATAAGACAGGGCATGGAGGTGGGAAAGCAGGACAGGGGGAAGAACTAGCTGAGGGACAACAAACCTACAGTGGGGAATCTGGGTGATCAAAGATTTCAACAGAAATAGATTAGATTAGAACAGAATACTGAAAGGCAAAATGGAATTTGCTGCATAAAGAGGGAGGAGTCAGAGGGAATAGAATATACAGGCAGGGACGAGAGAGGACTTGGCACACTTAGTATGGTTAAGTAGTGGGGAAGCTGGCCACATGGGGAGGGCTAAGACACTGAGCTCATGATAAGCAGTGAGGGCTACAGCAAGGAGCTCTGGGAGGACTTTAGAGAAAGATGTGGCAAGTATGCATGCCCAGTTTGGGGAGATCACATGAGATGCTGAATGAAGGTGCTAGGTCTCCTTGGCTAGCTTCCTTCTTCCTATTATGGGCAGCAGCCACACTGACGTTCTATTGGAGAACATGAAGCTGGGGAGGTCAGGGTGCTTGAAATCTTGTTGTATTGTTGGGGAGGGGCTGGGGAAATTTCCCACCACAGAGAGAGTGTTCCTGGGGGAGATTTTACCTTAATGAAGAGCTTATATTACTGTCCTTGTCTTTGCAGAGCATATCTTGTCCCTTCTTATTCCTTTGGTGAGAATGAGACTTACAACCAAGAGACCTTTGCTGAAGGCACATGGCTAAGGTTCTTCCAAAAAAACATCCAGAAAATTGGCAAAAGAATTCTAGGCATAAATTTATGTACTATTCATGGCAGAGGCCTCACTAGGGGATCCTGGGGCTTTTTGCCTTTCAACCATCCTATTACCACTGTTGGTGAGCTTTCTACTTTTTCTAGGCCACTCAAGTTCTTGATCTCCTATCCCAAGTCATCAATCCCCAGGCAATCTGGTTCGTAACCAGGGTGCACTAATGGAATTGTGACAGGTGTGGCTGAAAGCAGGATGGGAAGGACAACCAAACAGATAATACTTGGGGCCATTCATGGGTGGGACAGAGCTCACCAGATGTCATAGGAGCATCATTATTTAAATACATTCATTCAGCTCTTCCCTGTGCTTGTTTTTATTCTTTGGAGCATTGGTGAGACTTAAGCAAGCATAGAACGAGAGCTTGGACATAACTGGAGCGAGAGGAAAAGAATGAAGGGAGGGGAATGGCCACAAATATTGTTGGAATGCACCCTCCTACTAAGGTGTGGGTAGAGTTGTTGGGAGAGGGACTCTGACACTTGTCTCTGCTCCTTCTCTGTAGTTGGAGAACCCTTGCCAGTCCCCAAGATCCCTGATCCCGACAAGGAGACCGTGGAAAAGTACCTTGAACTTTACATCAGTGCCCTACGCAAGCTGTTTGACCAACACAAAGCTGAATATGGCCTCTCCAAGACCCACGAGCTGAAAATTTTATGAGTCAAAATCTCTGTAACTGAAGCTCAAATACACAAGGGATCCAGGTGAAGCTACATGGAAGGAAGAATTTGGGGAGAGACAGATTTGAAAGGTGTGAAGATATACCAACCAAGCCGGAAATGCTTGGCAATACCGAATTGACAATCCAGCAACTGAATCCCCGCCCAAGTAGCCAAGACAGATTTGAGTAATAAAGGGGAGGCCTTTACTGGGGAGGGGGTATCTCTGTCACATGTCATTGTTTAATGACAATAAGCCAAGTCATTCTGATCAGATTCCCAATAAAAGTAATGAGAAGACAAAGTATTCTGTGTTCTTTTCCCACAAACCTTAGTGGCATCTTTAGTATTTAGGTTTAGGCTTAGCAGCGTTACTTAGAACAAGGCTGTTTTGAAAAGTTCAAGCCAGGCCCTTCCTTTATGACTTAAGGACTAGGTAAACTGGGGGTCCTGAACTGTAGCTTTCTAATTCAAACAGGCAAAACTCCATCAGTTCAGATGACAGTGCTGTCACATTGTTTCACCCACAAAAATAAAACTCTGGAATAAACCTCTGTGCAACTCCTTCCTAGTTACCTCCCAGTTCTGCTAATGTGCACACAATTTATTTCCTTCCTTCAGCCTTCCTTTATGCTTCTCCATATAAAGGGTGAGGGGATGGAAGGACAGCTGCTTCACAATGGAGCAGAAATCCAGCAACTGACCCAGAAACTCAGAGAGCAGCTGCTTCTTCTGATCCCACAAATACCACCCTGGGCCAGAATGGAGGAGGCGAAAAGAATGTTCAACCGCAATATGTCAAATTGATGTCAAATTCATCCTATGTGCCACTCAACATGACATTATATTCACAACCTCTGGCCTGGTGTTAACACCAGCCCGATGATACTGTATTCACTGTCACCCTATTTAGTAGTAGCTAGAGTCCTTAGAAGTTAAGTAACTTGTCCAAAGCCATATAATTTTGTATACAATGAGCATTCAAACCCATGCCTCACTAATTCCACACCAAAGTTCTCTCCAACACACACACACACACACACACACACACACACACACACACACACACACACACACATTACAATGCAGTAATTAAAACTGTAAGGCAAGCATATGACTTAATGAGGGGGCACTGATTCAAAGCAAAAGCAATAAAAATATAGGCAAAGATGTAAATGGATATTTGTCACAAAAGATAAACAAATGAGAAAGTGTTCAACATCATAAAATATTGAGAAATGTAAGCCAATATCACCATGAAAGCATTTTATATCTAGAATGATAAAAAACATGACATACTAACTAATTTTAGAGATGTAGGGATATCGGAATTCTTGAGTATTGCTTATAGAAATAGAAAATGGTGAAACTACTTTGGGAAAATACTGACAGTCTTCAAAAAGTCATGCTGTGTGGTTTTACTTTAACTTGACACAGGCTAAAGTCATTTTTGAGGGGGTAACCTCAATTGAGAAAATGCTCCCACCAAATTGGCCTATAGGCAAGTCTGTGCTGCACTTTCTTGATTGATGGTTGAAGTGGGAGGATCCAGCTAACTGTGTTGCCTTCCTTGGGCTGGTGGTCCTGGGTGCTATAAGATAACAGACTGAGCAAGTCATGCTGAAATCACAGCTTAAAATTTAAAAAGTCTTAAAGCCCATATGTAGCTCCTTTCATTCTCCATTAAAATATTTGGCTTTCTTGAGAAGGACTTCCTTATGTAGTTCTGAACCCATGCTCTTCCTGACTTAGCCTTCCATAAAATGGTGAATCTTGTGTTATATGAATTCTGTCTCAAAGGAACTGGGCTGTTTAAGAAAAAGTTTTACTGGGGGATGGAGTTCAGTAGAAGAGTGCTTGACTAGTTTAATGAGGTTCTGGGTCCAATCCCAAGAAAAGAGTCTTATAAGAAAAATAATCACAGTGTAAGTGTAATGCTTTTTTTTTTAAAGGGAATTTTCAATTCACCAGAAGTCACAGAAGTAGAATCCCTTAGGCATCTGACTGGATTCCTCCCATGACTATATCTTATAGAAATGTAGTACAGTGTCAAAACAGAAAATTGACATGGTCCAATACTCACTAACTATAGGCCTCATTCCATGTTCACTTTATTCACGTGCATCTCTTGATCTATGAGCACATGTATGTGCACAAGTTGGCTCTCCGTGCAGATTGGAGTAGTTTTAATGTCCATCATAATATAGTACAGTTTCATCATCAGAGAAATGCCTCCATTTTATCCTTGGAAATACCACCTTTACTATTAATAGTCCCCTGGTAGTCACTACTGTCTTCTCCATCTCTAAAGCTTGCTCATTTCAAGGACTGTATACAAGTAAAATCATATAATCTTTTGAGGTCTGCTTGTTTGTTTGTTAGTTTGTAGAACATGATCTTATTCAATAATTATAATAATGATAATATTCAACAAACAGAATAATTATTTTAAGATATATTTTGTTGTTATGTCTCTCTTTTCATTTCTGTTTGTATTAATTTAGATACTGTCTCTGTGCCCTCTGGTTAGTCTGGCTAAGGGTTTATCTATCTTGCTGATTTTCACAAAGAACCGGCTCCTAGTTTTGTTGATTCTTTATATAGTTCTTTTTATTTCTATTTGGTTGATTTAAGCCCTGAGTTTGATTCTTTCCTGCAGTCTACTCCTCTTGGGTGAATTTGCTTCTTTTTGTTCTAGAGCTTTCAGGTGTGCTGTCAAGCTGCTTGTGTAAGCTCTCTTCAGTTTCGTTTTTGGAGGCACTCAGAGCTACGAGTTTTCCTCTTACCACTGCTTTCATTGTGTCAAAAAAGTTTTGGTATGATGTGTCTTCATTTTCATTAAATTCTAAAAAGCCTTTAATTTCTTTCTTTATTTCTTCCTTGGCCAAGCTATCATTGAGTAGAGCATTGTTCAGCTTCCATGTATATGTGTGCTTTCCATTTTTTGTTGGTATTTAAGACCAGCCTTAACCCATAGTGATCTGATAGGATGCATGGGATTATTTCAATCTTCTTGTATCTGTTGAGGCATTTCGTGACTGATTATATGGTCAGTTTTGGAGAAGGTACGTGAAGGGCTGAGAAGAAGGTATATTCTTTTGCTTTAGGATGAAATGTTCTATAAATATCTGTTAGATCCATTTGGTTCATAACCTCTGTTAGTTTTACTTGTGTCTCTGTTTAGTTTTGTGTCTCTGTTTAGTTTCTGTTTCCATGATCTGTCCATTGCTGAGAGTAGGGTGTTGAAGTCTCCCACTATTATTGTGTGGGATGTGATGTGTGCTTTGAGTTTTAGTAAAGTTTCTTTTATGAATGTGGGTGCCCTTGCATTTGGAGCATAGATGTTTAGAACTGAGAGTTCATCTTAGGTAGATTTTTCCTTTGACCAGTATGACGTGTCCTTCCTTATCTTTTTTGATAACTTTTGGTTGAACGTTGATTTTATTCAATATTAGAATGGCTACTCCAGCTTGTTTCTTAGGACCATTTGCTTGGAAAACTGTTTTCCAACCTTTTACTCAGAGGTAGTGTCTGCCTTTGACCCTGAGGTGTGTTTCCTTATGCAGAAAAATGCTGAGTCCTGTTTACATATCCAGTCTGTTAGCCTGTATCTTTTTGGGGGAATTGAGTCCATTGATGTTAAGAGATATTAAGAAATAGTGTTACTTCCTGTTATTTTGATGTTAGAGGTGGAATTATGTTTGTGTGGCTATCTTCTTTTGAGTTTGTTGAAAGATTACTTTCTTGCTTCTTCTAGGGTGTAGTTTCCGTCCTTGTGTTTGTGTTTTCCCTTTATTATCCTTTGTAGGGCTAGATTTGTGGAAAGATATTGTGTAAATTTGGTTTTGTCATGGAATATATTGGTTTCTCCATCTATGGTAATTGAGAGTTTTGCTGGGTATAGTAGCCTGGGCTGGCATTTGTGTTCTCTTAGGGTCTGTATGACATCTGCCCAGGATCTTCTAACTTTCATGGTCTCTGGTGAGATGTCTGGTGTAATTCTGATAGGTCTCCCTTTATATGTTACTTGACCTTTTTCCCTTACTGATTTTAATATTCTTTCTTTGTTTAGTTCATTTGGTGTTTTGATTATTATGTGACAGGAGGAATTTATTTTCTGGCCTAGTCTATTTGGAGTTCTGTAGGCTTCTTGTATGTTCATAGGCTTCTCTTTCTTTAGGTTAGGGAAGTTTTCTTCTATAATTTTGTTGAAGATATTTACTGGCCCTTTAATTTGGGAATCTTCACTCTCTTCTATACCTATTATCCTTAGGTTTTGTCTTCTCATTGTATCCTGGATTTCCTGGATATTTTGGGTTAGGAGCTTTTTGCTTTGTGCTTTTTCTTTGACTGTTCTGTTAATGTTTTCTATAGTATCTTCTGCACCTGAGATTCTCTCTTCTATATGTATTCTGTTGGTGATTCTTGCATCTATGCCTCCTGATCTCTTTCCTAGGTTTTCTAACTACAGGGTTGTGTCCTTTTGTGAATTCATTATTGTTTCTCTTCCCATTTTTTAGATTCTGGTTGACTTTGTCCATTTCCTTTGCCTGTTTGATTGTGTTTTCCTGTAATTCTTGGTTTTTTATTTTAAAATTCCACCTATATTGCCTTTCAATTTAGTAGATGCTAGATCACAATTTAAACACTAATCAATACATGTTGGAACTTATTGCACAAAAGCATAAAAATGTCTCTTCATGCCTATAAAAACATACAAACCAAAGGCTACAAAAAGTAAAAGAAGCTTGCAAAAATCTCACAATTTTATCTTATATATCTGTAAATATGTAATTCTTTTTTTAGCACATTTTTTTCTTTTATTAAGATTAGTTTTTTTTAATTAGGCATTTTCCTCGTTTACATTTCCAATGCTATCCCAAAAGTCCCCCATACCCACCCCCCCATCCCCTACCCACCCACTCCCCCTTTTTGGCCCTGGCGTTCCCCTGTACTGGGGCATATAAAGTTTGCAAGTCCAAAGGGCCTCTCTTTCCAGTGATGGCTGACTAGGCCATCTTTTGATATATATGCAGCTAGAGACAAGAGCTCCGGGGTACTGGTTAGTTCATATTGTTGTTCCACCTATAGGGTTGCAGTTCCCTTTAGTTCCTTGGGTACTTTCTCTAGCTCCTCCATTGGGGGCCGTGTGACCCATCCAATAGCTGACTGTGAGCATCCACTTCTGTGTTTGCTAGGCCCCGGCATAGTCTCACAAGAGACAGCTATATCTGGGTCCTTACAGCAAAATCGTGCTAGTGTATACAATTGTGTCAGCGTTTGGAAGCTGATTATGGGATGGATCCCTGGATATGGCAATCACTAGATGGTCCATCCTTTCGTCACAGCTCCAAATTTTGTCCCTGTAACTCCTTCCATGGGTGTTTTGTTCCCATTTCTAGGAAGGGGCAAAGTGTCCACACTTTGATCTTCATTCTTCTTGAGTTTCATGTGTTTAGCAAATTGTATCTTATATCTTGTGTATCCTAAGTTTCTGGGCTAATATCCACTTATCAGTGAGTACATATTGTGCGAGTTCCTTTGTGATTGGGTTACCTCACTCAGGATGATGCCCTCCAGGTCCATCCATTTGGCTAGGAATTTCATAAATTCATTATTTTTAATAGCTGAGTAGTACTCCATTGTGTAAATGTACCACATTTTCTGTATCCATTCCTCTGTTGAGGGGCATCTGGGTTCTTTCCAGCTTCTGGCTATTATAAATATGTAATTCTTTAAGGGACATTTGTGCTTCATCTGTAAGGGCTTCTAGTTGTGTTCTCCTGTATTTCTTTCTTTTTTAAAAAAAGATTTATTTATTTATTTATTATATGTAAGTACACTGTAGCTGTCTTCAGACACACCAGAAGAGGGCAGCGGATCTCATTACGGGTGGTTGTGAGCCACCATGTGGTTGCTGGGATTTGAACTCAGGACCTTTGGAAGATCAGTCAGTTCTCTTAACCACTGAGCCATCTCACCAGCCCCTCTCCTGTATTTCTTTTTTTTAATTACGTATTTTCCTCAATTACATTTCCAATGCTATCCCAAAAGTCCCCCACACCCCCCATGCCCTTCTTAATGTCCTCTATCATCATCATGATAAGTGATTTTAGATCTGAATCTTGCTTTTCCGCTGTGCTGGAGTATCCAGGACTTGCTATGGTGGGAGAATTGAGTTCTGATGATGCCAAGTAGCCTTCGTTCTGTTGCTGATGTTCTTATGCTTGCCTCACACCATCTGATTATCTCTAGTGCTACCTGCTTTCACTATATCTGACTGGAGCCTGTCCCTCCTACGATTCTAGTTGTGTCAGAACTCCACAGAGTTCAGCTTTCTCTGTGATTCTGGAATCCTGTGATCCTGAGATCCTGGGTGTGTCAGAGCTCCTGGGAATCAAGCTTCCTCTGGGATCCTGAGATCCTGGTGTGACCGAGCACCTGGGATCCTAAGATCCTGGGATCCTGTGGTCCTGGTAGTGTTAGAACACCTGGAAGTGGAGCTTCTTCTGGGTATTGTGGGACTGGCTGTGGAGTTAGTGCCCAAGGTCTGCTCAGGGCACCTCTGATCCTATGATCCTGGGCGTGTTAGAGTGCCTGGGAGTGGATCTTCCTCTGGGTATTGTGGGTCTGGCTTCACAGTTTGCACCCAAGGACTGCTCAGGGCACTGTCCCAGACAGGAAGGAACCCATGCTACCTGTCCCAGTTACTCCTGGTGTTGGTGCAGATGTTGTGTCCTCGTCATCTCTGATACTATGATACTGGGTGTGTTAGAGTGCCTGGGAGTGGAGCTGCCTCTGGGTGTTGTGGGACTGGCTGAGGAGTTAGCACCCAAGGTCTGCTCAGGGCACCAGCCCAGACAGGAAGGAACCCATGCCACTGGTCAGGTGGAGTTCCTCGAGGTCTGCTCTTTTTACTGAGCAAAATGCCCTGAAGATTCAAGTTACTGTGTAGCAAAATAGTCTTTTAACTGAAGTCACTGTTTCGTGGCCTGGTTGTACCACTATTATTGAATCACTTATTCACTGAAAGACATCGAATTATCCCCTCACCTTCTGTGTGTGTGTTGGGTCCCCCTTTCCAGAGTTCTTCACCCCATTCCCCCTTCCCCTTTGCCTCTGAGGGGTGCCCTGCCCCAGGCATCCTCCTTTTCAACTTTTTAGACAATGAATCTTTCTCTGTAGCCCCAAATGCCCTGGATCTCACTATGTAGCCCAAGTTGACTTTGAATTTGCAATCTTCCTTGTCTCAGCCCCCCGACCCCCCCTTACATGCTGGGATAACAGGTATGTACCACGACATCCAGTTTCTTTTCAATACTTTAACAGGTCCTTTCACAAAAGATCATTTTTTTGAAGTCCACTTAAGAATTTTTTCTATTGTATGAATTGTATGAGTTTCCTATTGAAGCTACTATTAATTGATACCAACTGGGTGACTTTATTTTTTGAGACAGGGTCTTACTTTGTAGCTGCTGGCTGGCCCAGAACCTGTTATGTAGATCAGGCTGACTCCAAAATCAAAGAGATACATCTGTTGGGATTACAGGCATAGGTCACCATGCCTATCTTTGATAACTATTAAAACAAATAAGCTACAAGTTCTGGAGGCCAGAAGCCTGAAAATGGATGTTACTGGGATAAAATTAAACACATTGCTTTATTCTTTCTGCATTCTTTAGAGGAGGATCTATTTATTCCCCTACCTTTCCTGTTTCTAATGGCTGTCAACATTCCTTAGTTCCTGGTTTTCTTCTAACAGAGCCATTCCTCCACCTTTCTCAGTCATCAGATCTCCTCTAACTCTGATTTTTTTTCCGTCTTCATGTTCTATGAATCCACATGATAATATACACAGTGATCCATGTGATCTCCCCACAGAAGATCCAGCTCCAGATCTTTAAATGAATCACTTCTAACACACACACACACACACACACACACACACACACACACACACACACACACTGTGTATGCCATGAAGAGGTCTTTGGATCACCAGGACACCTGGAGCTGGAGTTACAGGCGATTGTGAACCACCCATCATGCATGCTGGGAACTGAACATGGGTGCTTTGAAAGAGCAATACATGCTTTTAACCATTGAGACATCTCTCCAGCCCTTAATATTTTCTTATATGCTAAAATAATGATAAAATATCTATATCATAATTATTTAAAGTAATAAATAAAATAATTAAAGTGGGTGGAGAGACACTTAGGTTCAGTTCTGAGAACCTACATGACAACTGTCTGCAACTTCAATTCCAGGATTCCTGATGCCCTCTTCTGGCTTCCCCAAGGTCTGCATGCATGTGGTGTCTGTACATGCATGCATACAAAACACGCATATATATATAATTAAACATAAATAAAAGAAATAAGAATAATTAAACTATTATGATTGCTAGAATTAGGACATATTTCTATAACATCCAAAAAGATATCTAGAAAGATTTATGCAGAGACAGGGATGAGGTACAGAGGGAAAAGAAAGAAAAGGACATGCTGGGAAACACTGTTTTCTGAACAGAACATGACCGTTATACTCATGAAATCACAACAGCTATGTTTACCAACACCAGGCCTGCACAAGACCTGGTCTCCACATATGTACACAAAAACATGCATACCTACACATGCACTTACACACAGAAAGAGGGGAGGAGAGAGAAACAACAAAAAAAAACATCTCCATCAACACAGTTATTAACACTTTCTTCTAATTGTGGTCAAAGTGCTTGTACACATGTGTGTGTGTGTGTGTGTGTGTGTGTGTAGAGTACAAAATAAGAGGGCAACAGAACTGTGTTGATAGTCAAGCCCTTTATTATTTTTTTTATTTACATCCCAAATGTTGCCCCTCTCAGTCTCCCCTTACAGAATTCTTCCCCCCATCTCCTCCTCCCCTTTGCCTCTGAGAGGGTGTCCCCCACCCTGGGGCATCAAGTCTTTACAGGATTAGGCACACCCTCTCCCACTAAGGTCAAACGAGGCAGTCCTCTGCTACATATGTGTCAGGGGCCTCAGAACAGTCCATGTTTGCTCTTTGGTTGGTAGCTTAGTCTCTGGGAGCTCCCAGGGGTCTAGGTTAGTTGATGCTGTTGGTCTCCTTATGGGGTTTATAGACAATCCCTTTTTATCACACATAAAATCCTCACAGTAATGCTCAACATCCTGTTTATACTGATAACATCAACTGTTTACAAGCTGAGGTCTAGATGAACTAGAGGAAGGAGACTGGTTTAGAGCTAGAGAAAGTAGGTGTCAACTGACAGGTCTGAGCAAGTGCTTGGGATGTTGTTCTAAGTTACTTCTTAAAGAGTTATTTCTTATTTTAATTATGTGTAAGTGTATGTGGTTATGTGTTTGTGTGTGAATTGAGGGGCAGTGCCGGATGAGGCCAGAGATATCAGATCCCCTGGAATTGGAGTTAGAGGCAGTTGTGACGTGAATGGTGTACCAGAAACAAATCTCAGGTCTACTGCAAAAACAGTATATGCTGTGAACACCCAACCCATCTCTCCAGACCCTATTCTAAGTTACTGAATGGAAAGTCATTGAAGGTCTACAATGGGAGAGGTCATGGAATCTGATCCCCTTTACAATAGTTTTCAGTTATTTTGGTCAGTTTCCTTCAAATTGAACAACTTTTCAATTTTCCAGTACATGGGAAATGTCAAATCCATTTGAAATATTAACAAAAGTTATGAAAACCTGAACTACACTCCTGTGATCTTGGACTCATCAAGTAGATAATGAGCCAAAACCAACACTGTTTATCTTATGAGCACATAAAAATAAGCAGAGTAAGCTATCAAAGAAAATTATTTTGTCTAGTGTGACAGCTATAGGCAAAATTGTTAGGTGGAACATCAAAACTGAGGAAGAGTACCCACAGGCCCCAGAAGAAATTTCTGACATTCTATCAGTGTTCATAGAAATCAGCCAAAGAAGAAAGCTGTTATTTGCAAGGAAGTATCAATGAAACAGAACTGAACCTTTTGGTAACTAACACTAGCCAGTGCTGAAAAATACAAAGCAAGGCTCAGAGCCATTAGCCACTCAGCTAGGCTTGCTGGCCAGCAAGCTTGAGATTGTCTCATCTCACCTTCAGAATACTAAAATTACAGGTGCTGGCTGCCTGGCTTTTTTGTTTTTGTTTTTGTTTTTATATTTATTTATTTATTTATATATATATTTATTTATTTATTTATTTATTGGTTTTTTGAGACAGGGTTTCTCTGAGTAGCCCTGACTGTCCTGGAACTCACTCTGTAGCTCTGTAAATCAGACTGGCCTCTAACTCAAGAGATCTGCCTTTCTCTGCCTCCTGAGAATTCTCTACTGAGAACACAGATGTGCACCACCATCACCCGTCTAGACTTCTGTCTTTTTGAGATATAAAGTTTATTACTTTGACATTCTTTACTATCTTTTGCAAAAGCAAGTTGTCACTTTTCATGTTTGCTTCTAAAAAAAACATAGAAGTGTAACGTTTAAAATATCTGAAATGCACTTGCAAGGTGCTGGGGGTAAAAAAGAAGGCCCTTGACAATACTTATCAGGAAATTGTGACATCTTTGTTACAAATTTCAATGACACAACATTATTACCCAAGTGTACAGCACAATTATTGGCTAAGGTCCTTTACAATGTGTAAAGCTCAAAATAGTTGAATGGCGTCTCTGTCTAGGTATCTCTCATCATGTATCCCTAGGGTGCCAAAGGCCCATGTTCAGTTCTGTCCTGTAACTGCAGGACATGAAAGTATTCGTCTCAACAACAGAGAGACTATAGGGGGAAAGTAGAGTGGGGGAGCAGAATTCCTTGTTAGAAGAGACCTTCAAACTTACTATCAGTCCCCAGACCCAAGACTGTCATAGAACTATTCAGAGCATAAATCTCCACACCACAACCTTAAAACATACTGTCTAAGGAAGAATAACAAAAATTTAGCGCCTGTAGTGTGACACCCCACCCTCCAGCCCTGCCTAGTCTGGTAGATTTTTTCCTCACAACCAGCTTTCTTGTTTACCATAGTAACTAGAAGAAAATAGATCACAGGGATGGACTGGGACAGGAATTGGGTGAGTCAGGACACAGCAGTTAGGTGGATAGCTAGCTGGAGGAGAGCTCCACCCTCTTTACAAACCTGGTTGCTTGGAGGTCAGCCAGGCAAGAGCCTCAAAGCATCTGTGCAAACAAATCCTCCCTGAAGACAAGCAGTGTCTAGTAAATGCCTTATCTTCATCCCCAAGATCACCCATACCATATGACATATAGAGGTCAGGCCAGCACACTGTGTTCCTAGAGGATTAGCACATTAGCAGATGTGTCATCCTGGTGTGGTGTTCCATGTCTTCAAGCTGTCATGCACTCCTCTAATAGACAATTATAGCATTCTTACTATATGGCAGGCACTGGTTAGGATGCTAGGACGGCAGCTGAAATAAAATATGGCCAGCCCTCCCAGAATTAGTATTCTAACTAGTCAGGCCAACAAGAAAGCAACACCATCAGCCTCAGTTACTGCAATGAAGAAAATTTAATTAGCAATTAATGGGTAGCAGGGAATCTTAGTTCACCTATAGCAGTAAGAGAGTCTTCCAGCAATATATTGTTTGAACAGAGATCAAGGAGAAGACCCAATTATGATTACTCCAGAGGAATAATAGTTCCAGGATAGGGCTCAAAACACCCAGAAGGAGAGTCTAGACATGAAACTGTCAGGAAACAGAAAGATGCTAAGTGGAACATACTAAATAGGGGAAGAGTGGAACAGAAGGCCAGAGGTCAATGGAGGCTTGATCAATTAGGACCTCCTAGATGGATATGTTTTCTTATATAGATAATGAATGGAAGGTTTAAAACTCTTTAGCATATAGGGAGAATAGAGAATTTTTTTTAACAAAGTGGGAGAATAAGACAGTAAATTTCTTTAATCTTGTCACCTAGTTTCAACAGTCAGCTAATTTTACTGCCATCACTTCCCTAGCTAGTTCACCCTTCTGTATATCACATCTAGAAATATGGTCGATAAAATTTAAAGCCTATTTATTTCCTTACATAAAGGTTATCACACCTAATGAAATCAAGCATTTCTCTCTGTCCTTAGTTTAATTATTCTGATTGGCTTGTATTTTTCCCCAGTTGCTTTATGATGTCCTATAAACGACTTGTCCAGTGTGCCCCCTTTTCATTTCACTCCACTTTGCTCATATTGGTGATTTCTTGAGAACAACACATCATTTCCTTATAAAAGCAAGTCCTATACTCCTGATTTGTCTGTTTGCCTCCTGATGTATTTTAACTTGCTCGTTTGTTTTCCCTAGTTCCTGTAAAATAAAAGTCAGCCTGAGGCTTGGTCTAACCTGAGACTCAGGTTCACTTTTAGAGTCACAGAGCTATCTCACTTTTAGCTACCCAAATATTTTGAGGAGTACTGTAGATGATGATAGTGAAATTCTGTCTTGCTTTCCTTTTTCTTCCTTTCTTCCTTCCTTCCTTCCTTCCTTCCTTCCTTCCTTCCTTCCTTCCTTCCTTCCTTCCTTCCTTCCTTTTTTAAGACAAGATCTCACGTATCCCAGACTGGACGGAAACTTGCTGTAAGGTGAGGATGATCTCCAAGCCCCAGTGTTTCCACCTCAGCCTCCCAAGTGCTGGAATTGCAGGTGTGAGCCACCATGCCACACTGAATCTTTTCACTGTGACATTCCACAGGAAATTTTGACTCATGGTTTTAGCAGTCACGGATGATGGCCTGACGCTATTGCTTTAATCCCACCCAGGAGGCAGAGGCAGGTGAATTTCTGAGTTCGAGGCCAGCCTGGTCTGCAAAGTGAGTTCCAGGACAGCCAGGGCTATACAGAGAAACCTTGTCTTGAAAAACAAAACAAAATAAAATAAAATAAAACAAACAAAAAACAAAACAAAATAGAGATTGTACAATAATGTTTTTCTATTTCTGTTATTCTGTTATTAATGTTATTCTCATTCATTAGCTGATATAATATAGTATATCCAGAAAAGTTTCATCTATAACAATAACCCTTCTCTCTTGTTCCTGTCCATTCCCTCCCCACAGCCAAATTTGTTAATTTTGTGTCTTCTTCCTTCTAAGTTTCTTTTAGCAATTAAAAAAATTTGCACATATGTATGAATGTGTGTATATAGTCATAGGCATTTGTTTATGTACACACCTGTCTCTGTATATACAAATTCCAATACATATGCATTACATATGTGTGTGAATATGTACAGATTCCAATTTAAGTCTTCTTGCACAAAATGCAACATACTTTTTTTTTACTTAAACATGACCTAGAGTACTGAGAATAACAGTGCACACCTATAATCCCAGCAGCACCCAGAAGCTGAGAGAGGAGAATCACAAGTTCAAGTGCCATCTGAGCTCCATAGTGAGACCTTGCCTCAAAAACTAAAACAGAAAAAAAAAATGTCCTCTGAAGTTCTTCACATCATCATCTGGAGATCATCCCCATCCCTGGCAAGGTTTTGAGGAAAAAAAAAAAAGGCAAAAACTGACTCGGAGTTTACAAGCCTTTCCTCTAGCTGCTTGTAGGAAATGAAATTTAAGGAGACCAGTGCTAAGCAGGGGAACTACTACAGTGGTTCACAGAGATGTGTTAACAGCCAGCTTAGACCATTCAGATAAGTTGAGACCAGAAAGTGAGAGGGCCTGGCCCCAGAGAAGAGCTACCACTCATAATACAGAGACAAAATACATCCCCATCTTATTTCAAAAGCTGTTGCATGCACCCCACCTACATTCTAACTCACACAAATTGTTCCAGTACAAATATGCTCATTCAAATGTGTTCATATCACTGCAGCTAGAGGGATTCAAGACAAATGGTGGTTTTTTTTTTCATTCTCATTTTTCATTCCGTGCGTGTGTGTTTCTCTGTGTGTAACACAAGTATATAGGCATATATGGAAGCCAGCAGACAATATCGGGAAGTGTCTTCCTATATTGCTCTCTGTAAGAGTGGAATGGGACAATCCAGCTGCTGCCAAGGCTAAGATAATTAAAGCTGCTTTCTTTATTTCACAGATGTTGACCTCTGGCTCCCATATATGCCCTGTATTGAGAGCCTGTCTGTGAGTCCTTAGGATACTGATTTCCAGGTGCCAGAATCTGTCATCTGAGAAGTGAGTGTACACTAAAACGGGCTTTAGTACCACATCCTGCTCCACACATTACCCTGCCTCCCATCTGGGAATCAGAGTCTGCCTGTAAGCTTCTGCAAAACCTCCCCCATATTCAAAAGATATTAGAAAAAGACCCATTTCTGCCCCATGGGTTCTCACTCCTCTCTTCAGAGACCCCGCCACGCTGTCTGTCTCTAGTGCTGGGGCCTGGACTCTCCTCAGAATCCCCGCCTCACTTTTGTCTCTCTGTTCATAGTGCTAACAACTTTCTAATAAACTTCCTACTCCCTAGTAACCAGCTTCCATGTCCTTCTTGAGACAGCCCCCAACCACGCAGTCTTTTGAAATTTTTCACTACCTTATTTATTTATTTATTTATTTATTTATTTATTTACTATTGAAGGTATTTCTTGTTTACTTTTCAAGGCAGGGTTTCTCTGCACAGCCCTGGTTGTTCTGGAACTCATTCTGTAGACCAGGCTGGCCTCAAACTCCGAGTTCCTCCTGCTTGTGCCTCCCAAGTGCTAGAACTAAAGACCTGCACCACTTTGCCTGGTTCCACCATATTTTTTAAAAAGCCTTTTTCATTGGCCTGGAGTTCACCAACTAGCTAGAGTGTGTGACCAGTGAACTCCCACTTTCCTCCTGTCTCCACTTTCCAGCACTGGGATCAGATACACACGGCCACTCCCAGGCTTTTAAATGGATTCTGGAGATCCGAACTCAGAGCCTCAGGCTTGCACAGCAATAGTATATCCACTATGGCATCTCCCCAGCCCAATGGCTGGCTTCTAATCTGAGCTGGTTATGTAAAAGAAGATGTATTCCAGGTACAGAAACAACATAGGGAAGGTTTCAGAGACTGGGAAAGGCAGCTTTTATCTCATTAACATCAGTCCCTGGAAATGGGCAGAGCAAAAGAACTCCTCAAACTATTTAAATAGTAGTAAAGGGAGGAGAAGCAGAGACCAGAGAAGAAACCTATCCCTGGGCTTTGCTTCTGGTCAACCTACACTCACTAGTGACTCAACTTTCATCTTCACAAACTGCCTGTGGCAAAGTGGATTGACTTCTTTTTTTTTCTTTTTCTAATTTTTATTAGGTATTTTCTTCATTTACATTTCAAATGCTATCCTGAAAGTCCCCCATACCTTCCCCCCCATTCCCCTACCCACCCACTCACACTTCTTGGCCCTGGTGTTCACCTGGACTGGGGCATATAAAGTTTGCAAGTCCAGTGGGCCTCTCTTTCCACTGATGGCCGACTAGGCCATCTTCTGCTACATATGCAGCTAGAGTCAAGAGCTCCGGGGTACTGGTTAGTTCATATTGTTGTTCCACCTATAGGGCTGCAGATCCCTTTAGCTCCTTGGGTGCTTTCTCTAACTCCTCCATTGGGGGCCCTGTGTTCCAATGGATTGACTTCTTATAGTTTCTTTCTTGCTCCCTACACTCACCCACTTGCTGCTGCTATCATCATCATCATCATCATTATTATTATATTTACTTTATTTACATTTCAAATGTTATCCTCTTTCCTAGTTTCGACTCCGAAAATCCCCTATCCCCTCCCCCCTCCTCCTGCTCCCCAACCCACCCACTCCCACTTCCTGGCTCTGGCATTCCCGGACTACTCTGGGGCATAGAGCCTTCACAGGACCAAGGGCCTCTCCTCCCATTAATGGCCAACTAGGCCATCCTCTGCTACATATGCAGCTAGAGCCATGAGTCCCACCATGTGTTTTCTTTGGTTGGTGGTTTAGACCCAGGGAGCTCTGGGGGTACTATTTAGTTCATATTATTCCTCCTATGGGGCTGCAAACCCCTTCAGCTCCTTGGGTACTTTCTCTAACTCCTTCATTGGGGACCATGTGCTCCATCCCATGGATGGCTGTGAGCATCCACTTCTATATTTGTCAGGTACTGGCAGAGCCTCTCAGGAGACAGCTTTATCAGGCTCCTGTCAGCTAGCTCTTGTTGGCATCTGACATAGTACCTGGGTTTGGAGGTTGTTTATGGGATGGATCCCCAAGTGGGGCAGTCTCTGTATAGCTTTTACTTCAGTCTCTGCTCCATACTAAGTTTCCATATTTGCTCTCGTGAGTATTTTGTTCTCTCTTCTAATGACTGAAGCACCCACACTATGTATGGTCTTCCTTCTTCTTGAGCTTCATGTACTCTGTGAATTGTATCTTGGGTATTCTGAGCTTCTGGGCTAATATCCACTTATCAGTGAGTGCATATCATGTGTGTTCTTTTGTGATCGGTTGCCTCACTTAGGATGATATCCTCCGGATCCATCCATTTGTCTAAGATTTTCATAAATTCATTGTTCTTACTAGCTGTGTAGTACTCCATTGGGTAAATATACCACATTTTCTGTATTCATTCCTCTATTGAGGGACATGTGGGTTCTTTCCAGCTCTGGCTATTATAAATAAGGCTGCTATGAACATAGTGGAGCATGAGTCCTCAAGACAAAAAGGCAACCAACAGATTGGGAAAAGATCTTTACCAATCCTAAATCCAATAGAGGGCTAATATCCAATATATACAAAGAACTCAAGAAGTTAGACTCCAGGAAACTAAATAACCCTATTTTAAAATAGTGTACAGAGCTAAATAAAGAATTCTCAACTGAGGAATACTGAATGGCTGAGAAGCACCTGAAAAAAATGTTCAACATCCTTAATCATCAGGGAAATGCAAAGCAAAACAGCTCTAAGATTCCACCTCACACCAGTCAGAATGGCTAAGATCAAAAATTCAGGTGGCAGCAGATGCTGGCGAGGATGTGGAGAAAGAGGAACACTCCTCCATTGCTGGTGGGATTGCAAGCTTGTACAACCACTCTGGAAATCAGTCTGGCGGTTCCTCAGAAAATTGGACATAGTACTACCGGAAGATCCAGCAATTCCTCTCCTGGGCATATAACCAGAAGGTGCTCCAACTTGTAATAAGGACACATGCCCCACTTGCTGCTCTTAACTCAGGGAGTAGGTGCTGAAGAGGTTAGAAATGATGTCAATACTATGCAAAAAATTAAATTTCAAAAAGGAAAAGTAAGGGTTGATAAATTAATAACATTAAAATTAAGACCGTAAGATTAAGGCAATGTACAAAATAGGGAAAAAGAACTCAAACAAGTATGGAGCACCTACTGTGTGCCAGCCACTATCAACAGTCTTTTGATTGTGCCAATGTGTGTGTACAGACAATCCCTGTGTGTAGTAGTTTCAACTCAGAATGACTTCCAAAAGGCCCATGTGTTGTTAAAAGCTTGATCCTCAGTTTGGTGATATTGGGAGGTGATAGAACCTTTGGGAGGTACAGCCTATTAGAATGCAGTTGGGTGGTTTGCAGTTTGTTTTTGAAAGGAATACTGAGAATCTGGCCTCTTCCTATCTGTCTCTCTTGTTTCTCAGCTGCCCCCTCTGCCACACTCTCCCACTATGATGTGCTGGGCTCCAAGGGGCTCCAAAAACGAGCTCTGACTGAGTTATCTCAAACCGTGAGCAAAAATGAAGCTTTCGCCTCGATCTGCTGCTTAGCTCAGATACTCTGGCACAGTGACAGAACTGACTAAAACACTGAATTCAAGGATGATTTGACTTTCAGTCTTTCAACTTTGACAGAGCAAAAATGGCATGTATCAACTAAAAACTATAGTTTGAATTTAGACTCCTTTCCCATGTCAGAGGTTCTCTTTTGTGATACTTAGCAGTGGCAGTGAGTTACTGCTCCCAGTGAGCCACGCAATCAAGAGGGAAAGAACAAATACTCTTCAGGATGCCATCTTGCTGGGCTATCAAGCTTGGCAGGTCACGGGCTTAAATTCGTGTTTTAGTTAGGGTGAGTTTATCATGGTGTAAAACAATCATGAGTTGAGAAGGGTCTATATCAAATGAAGACAAGCTTAAATAATATCTTCTGTTTAGAAGACTTACATGTATACGGGATAAAATTACAAATACAGTACAGTAGACAAGCATTGATGTAGTTATTTGCACAGGGAAATAAGATGAGGTAAGAGCATAAGAAGGGCATTGGAAGTTACTATCACTTCCATCCTCCTTGGTTTACAGTACTGGGGCTCCAACTAAGAGCTTTTCACATATGTTCACTTGTTTTTCTTTCAACTCTTTATGTGTACAATGAATTTCATGAAAGCACAAATAAAATTTTAAAATAAGAGGAAAACGTTGTCAGATTTGTAAAGGATTATATACTGTTTCCAGAACAAGGTGGATGGGAAGTAACTTGAAGGCCATTTACGTTTCTGCTGGTCCACTGGATTCTGTGATAGAGATCATTGGTGTTGGCTGGACTCTCAGGATTTATTCAGGCATGTCTTTGCTTCCATACTGGCCAGCTCTCATTGCTACAGTCAATCTTTGGGCAAATCTGTAGTTTTGTTTTGTTTAGAAAGCATAACCATTATTTTTTAAATTAGAAGTGCTTCCAAAAAGTAAGACATGCATACATATGTACATATGTGCAATCATCTGTGTGCACATAGAAAAAGAAAATATAAATATGCATAAGATTAGCAAGTACTGAATTTAAGTAACTGATGACATGCAGGAATTTATTTCTTTTTTTAAAGATTTATTTATTTATTATATGTAAGTACACTGTAGCTGTTTTCAGACACACCAGAAGAGGGCGTCAGATCTCATTACAGATGGTTGTGAGCCACCATGTGGTTGCTGGGATTTGAACTCCGGACCTCTTTTTTTTTTCCATTTTTTATTAGGTATTTAGCTCATTTACATTTCCAATGCTATACCAAAAGTCCCCCATATCCACCCACCCCCACTCCCCTGCCCACCCACTCCCCCTTTTTGGCCCTGGTGTTCCCCTGTACTGGGGCATATAAAGGTTGCAAGTCCAATGGGCCTCTCTTTCCAGTGATGGCCGACTAGGCCATCTTTTGATATATATGCAGCTAGAGTCAAGAGCTCCGGGGTACTGGTTAGTTCATAATGTTGTTCCACCTATAGGGTTGCAGATCCCTTTAGCTCCTTGGCTACTTTCTCTAGCTCCTCCATTGGGAGCCCTATGATCCATCCATTAGCTGACTGTGAGCATCCACTTCTGTGTTTGCTAGGCCCCGGCATAGTCTCACAAGAGACAGCTACATCTGGGTCCTTTCAATAAAATCTTGCTAGTGTATGCAATGGTGTCAGCGTTTGGATGCTGATTATGGGGTGGATCCCTGGATATGGCAGACTCTACATGGTCCATCCTTTCATCTCAGCTCCAAACTTTGTCTCTGTAACTCCTTCCATGGGTGTTTTGTTCCCAAATCTAAGGAGGGGCATAGTGTCCACACTTCAGTCTTCATTCTTCTTGAGTTTCATGTGTTTAGCAAATTATATCTTATATCTTAACTCCGGACCTCTTACCCACTGAGCCATCTCACCAGCCCAGGAATTTATTTCTTTTATTATTCTTTTAATGTCCTTGTATATGTGAAACTTCTTACAATAAAAAGTTGGAAGGCCTAAAAAGGCATCTCTCTGGGTCATCACATTCATGTCATTCCGTATGACCCCCAGCTCGTTCCTTCATTTTTAGTACCTCTGGTTCCTAAAGACATTTGTGTTTGCTTAGCTGGTAGGACTAGAATTCTCCACTTTCCTGCCTCCTGCATGTAAACAAATCCTAGTGTTGGGCCATGATGATGTTTTTCTCATTCCCTTTATCTGACTAAATCATATACAAAGTTTATATCTTAGAACAGATCAAGGACAATAAAAGCCCACACATATGTAGCAGATATGCAGCTTGACCTTCATGTGGGTCCTGAACAACTTTAGCGAGGGCTATCCCAAAAGCTGTTGCCTATCTGTGGGATAGGTTCTACTACTTGGGCTACCTTGTCTGGCCTCAGTGAAAGAGGATGTGCCTAGCCCTGCAGAGACTTGATGTACCGGAGTCCTTACAGTCTAATCACCTTAGACAGGACTGAAGCAAGTTTCCCAACTATCAATTACCTGGCCACATTCTGGGATGACGAGTGTATTCTTTGCAATCTGTAGTTTTCACTCTTGCAGCTGCCAGGCTGTAAGGAATGAATTGTCAGCCTTACCACCTCCAGCTTGACTACGTCCCACACACCATCCAAACTGAATGCATCCAAAAAGCTTAGAGGAGTCTGAAGATTGCCAGAGATACAGTGGAAGATGAGAAACAAGCTGAGATTGGCCAGTGATGACACCACATGGCCAAACAGCCAGCCTGCCAAAGGCAGGTAGGGAAATGGTAAGATCTCTGTTCCATTGTTCCCAGTCATGTAGATAGGGAGCACTCAAGTTTAATTTACCCTTCTGAGCTCTAGTGACCTTTATCTGCACCAGTGTGTAGACCTCTGGTCCCACGCTGCCGACCTCTGATTGCTGACCTTACACATCTTCAACCTGGTCTTTGCTATCTAGATCTCCATATGACTAGGCATTGGCTCAGGAGAGTGTTAGCACCTGTCCATTCTCCCAGGTGACCTAATTTTGCTAGGTTCTGCCCACATGCTATTTTGACAGAACTCACTTGACCATTTGATGCTGCTCTGATCAATCCTTACAGCCAATGAGAGGCTAAGCTGCAAGTTAAGAGCACGTGACACTTTCCATGTGTAGTGCTCAAGAAAGAAATTCCTCCCAGGAATTTTTCAGCAAACAAATGTGTGTTGACAGAATCTGTGGATAATAGAGACAGTGTAATGTGGAGGAATAACATGACCCAATAAAGATGGAAGGAAGGAAGGAAGGAAGGAAAGGAGGAAGGAAGGAAGGCCCCATAAAGTGATGAATATTATGTCCTCCAGACCCAGGTGTGGTTGCACACACCTGTAATGACTGGGGAAGTGTAGGCAGGACAATCAGGAGTTCAGGCCAGCCTTGTCTACATAACAAGTTTAAGGCCAGCCTGGGCTACATGAAACCCTTGTCTCATAAAACCACAAAATAAAGAAAGCAAAGGGTATGTCATCAACAAAAGATTCTAACAATACAATTCAATGAGGCCACATTAATAAAAACAACAGTGAAGACATAGGATTAGTGTTCTTACTAACAACCAGGTCTCCACATCCTCAGGTTTCCTAATCTCTTTTCCTTATTATCGCATTTCTTTTAATACAATTCAGGGCAGCCAAGTATATCCACAAACCAAAAAAGTGTCTGAATGTCCCAGATATTCTGGCCATGAAAATTGCAGAACACTTTCACCATTTTAGTTCAGGTGAAACTGGACTCACTTTTTCTCTTCTCAAAGGGGAAAGAAAATAATGTGAAACACAGTTATTTTACTCAAGTTTATTCTTAGTACAGACTGACCTCAATGATCCATTGCTTAAAAATCCCATTTTTTCTGGTTTCACAATCCTCTGGACCTGGCTTGCATTTAGGGATTTTTCAGGTAAATCTAAACAGCAGCACTACCAGAATTGCCAGATAAGAGGTGTGTGTGTGTGTGTGTGTGTGTGTGTGTGTGTGTGGTGTGTTTGGGGGAAGGGATAGAGGGAAGAAGGGATGGGGTGGGAGATCGGGGGATGGGTATGGAGAAGAGGGTCATGGTACCTCCTCAAGCCCAGAGTTGTCCTGACAAGGCTATGCAGCCCACCTCTCTGGTGCCTGTGCCATACCTATGTATGCCAATGGAGGCATAGGAAATCATCTTCTGCCTGCAGCATGCCCAAACTCCTAAAATTCATTGTGGGAGAGGATGCTGAGCATAATACAGAAGGTATGCTGACTATTCAGCCATCTTTTACCTACTATTAAAGGACTTAGAAATCTGGCTAGACTTAGTGCCTCTGCATAAGCACGGTAGCCCACCCACGCATATCATTTCAGCAGTCAGGAGTGGGGGCTTCAGGATCAGGATAAGTTCAAGGCCAGCCTGAGCCACATGAGATCTTGTCTCAGACGAAGCAAGGCAAAGCTGGAGAGATGGATCTGTGGTTAAGAGCACTGACTGCTCTTCCGGAGTCCCGAGTTCAAATCCCAGCAACCACAACCATCTGTAATGGGGTCTGATGCCCTGTTCTGAGGAGAGCAATGGTGTACTTATATACATAAAATAAATAAATCTTTAAAAAAAAAAGCGGCTGGAGGAGATGGTTCAGAGGTTCAGAACTCATTCAACTCTTCCAGAGGGCCTAAGTTCAGTTCCCAGGCCCCAAATCAAGAACCTTATTCACAACTGGATCTAATGCCTTCTTCTGACCTCCGTAGGCACCTAAACTCCTGCTTACATAGCCTTACACAAATACACACACATCATTAAAGATAATAGAATTTTTAAAAAATATATATAAAACAAAAATAAATAAAGCAGGTTTGGTGGTTCAAGCTTTGTCAGAAGAAGAGGCAGAGGCAGGCAAGTCTCCATAAATTAGTGGCTAGCCTCATCTACATAGCAAATTCCAGGACAAACTACATAGTGAGTCCCTGTATGAAAATTAATTAGTTGATTAATTAAGAAAATTGTGCTTCAAATACAATAAAATATTGATCAATGAATTATAGCATGGTCCTACAATGAAATGGTATATATGATGCTATAATGACATGAAAGATTGTCACAGTATACCATTTCATACAAAGCAGTTCACAAAATGGAATCTGAGATAAGGCTCTATTTTCATTCATTAATCATACTAAATAACCAACATTTAAATTTTTGGCCACTGTTTAATTTATTGAACCTTTAATCTAAGCATATATATGAGCAAAGCACTGAGCCAAGGACTCTGCATAAATTATTTTATATAAGTGACAGTCCTGTGATGTGGGTCAATATTTAATCCTTTTACAGACAATGAAATAGAAGCACTAAGCACTTAAGTCACTTGCTTAAGTGAGAGCTCAGATACACATCTTGATGTGTTGTACTCATGAATCCAAACTCAACAGTAATTTTATATCTATGACCACATTTGTATAGGAAAAAGTACTGCAGAATGATGAACCCCCAGTGTTTACAGTTAGCAGGGATTACTTGTGATGGTAAGGTTAGATGTAGCTTTTGTTCTTGTTACACTTTCCAGAGTAGTCTGAAAATTGACTGATCTATATGGATTCTTTCCATAATCAGAAAAATAATAAAATTTTAATTATTTTATTGTCATGAGTATAGGGACTTGGTCTGCATGTATATCTGTTCACCATGTGTGTACCTGTTGCCCATGGAGGCCAGAAGAGAGCACGGGATCCCCTGGGACTGGAGTTACAGATGATTGTGAGCCCCCATGTGGGTGCTGGGAATCAAACCCAGGTTCTCTGGAAGAGCAGCCAGTGCTCTTACTCACCAAGCCATTTCTGCCGCCTCCATAAACTTTAATTTTAAAAAAGCCTTTGTTCACAACTTGTAGGAAGCAAACTTGTGAGGCGTGAGGGAGTGGGAGTAACTTCATTATTACAGGGCACTGTCTACAATTAATAAATAATACCTTGCACATCTATTGTTTCGAATGGGTGCAAATACCATCATAATGTATGCACATCATGGATTCAGTGTGTCATATGTTATTCAATTGATATTATAACACAATCATATCATATGGCAATCCATATTTTACATATGAAAATACTAAGGCAAGGGATGGGATCTGGCACAGAATGGAATATATATACACACAGTTTCTGTAGTGTGTCTCCTAAATAACTTGCCTTCTCCCCTACCCCCAGGGGGACAGGAGGAAATAGAGAGGAATACTGAGACTTCACACATTATTAAAAAGTTAAGCAAGGAGGCTGGCTTCCTGGAGAAAACAATTTACAAGGATGAGAGAGTGTGGGCAGGAAGGTGATGTAGGACATTTTCTACTGAGAAGAGAGAGTGCCAGGGATGAAGTCTCATCCCTAACCCCAGCTGATGTCACTACCTCAGCAGAGCAGCTCTTCAGCAATACGTACCTCTTGCCCTAGGGCCAGACTAGTTTCTAAACAGCAGGAAGACCTGGGAGGAGGAGGGCATTCTGGGATAAGGGGAAGCAAAGCATACGGACCTTTCCTTAACACTCAACTGCCTCAAAGGTCAGCTGGCACCTGCCTTCCTCTCCCACATTCTTTCCTCTCGCTTTTGGAATATGTCCTTTGTTCTCAATTACTGTGCAACTTATTAACCCCCACTAAGTCCCCAAAACATACGCCTCCATGGGATTCCAGTGATCTCACTACACAAGCAATCATCTGCTGACAAATCAAAACCCAAATACTCAAGATTGCATACTTGACATCAATGGCCTAGAACTTGCCAGACATTAAGAATAGTCACACTTCTAGGTATGTAGTTCAGTCACTGACCACTTGGCCAGCATACTCAAAGTCCTTGGTTCAGTCCCCAACAATAAGAACAACAACAACACACACACACTCACCAGTTGCACTGGAAAATAAAAGGCCTTATTCTCAGTTTGGTTTGTAATTGGGCATCATCTAGATTTCAACATTAAAGAAAGAAAACTGGAGGAGAGATCTGTATATTAAAATACTTGAGAGCAAGTGAGTAGGTCAGTGGGCAAAGGTGTTTGCAGTATAAACCTGATGAACTGAGCTTGATCCCAGCATCACATGGTGGAAGGAAAGAACCAACCTCCATAAGCTGTCCTCTTATCTACACACACACACACACACACACACACACACACACACACACACACACAAATGGATTTGAGGCTCACTCTTGTAGCTCCAACATTCAGGAAGCAGTGGAGCTTCTGTGGCCAACCTGACCTATATAGAGACTTTTAGGTCAGTCAGGGTTAGATGGCAAGACTCCATCTCAAAACAAAGCAGGCTTGAACTCTTCTTTTAACAGATTCTCCAATTTAAATTTCTTCATTTTAATAACTATTCAATGTTTCCTTCCATAGCATGCTAAGCAACAGAGAGAGAAGGTGAATAGAGGATGTAGACAGCTCTCTGTACTGTTTGCAACTCCCTTGTAAATCTAGTTACTCCAGAATAGAAAGTTCAGAAGAAGAAAAGTTAAATTTTGAATGGTTATTAATAAATCATAGTTATTAAGGGATTATATCTGGAGAGGTATCCCATAGACAATCATGAAGAAGATGACACTAGGTTTTCAGATAATGGTTACTCGGAGGGGGAGAAAGGGGACTGGGATGTGAATAGGTCAGGCACATGGAGAGGATGTAGACCAAGTTGAAGGTCCTGTCTTCACCTAATGGTGGTTACCAGGTGTTGTCTGATAATAGTCATTAATCCATACATGGTTGGTTGGTTGGTTGGTTTGTTTGTTTGTTTGTTTGTTTGTTTGTTTTTCGAGACAGGGTTTCTCTGTATAGCCCTGGCTGTCCTGGAACTCACTTTGTAGACCATGCCTGCTTCTGCCTCCCAAGTGCTGGGATTAAAGGCATGCGCCACCACGCCCGGCTTCCATACATGTTTTAAAATAGGTTTTTAAAATCTGGGTTCTATTTTATGGTGAGAGAGCAAGAGTGTAACTAAAAGAGAGACTTAAGGGCTGGAGAGATGGCTCAGTGGTTAAGAGCACTGACTGCTCTTCCGAAGATCCTGAGTTCAATTTCCAGCAACCACATGGTGGCTCACAACCATCTGTAATGGGATCCGATGCCGTCTTCTGGTGTGTGTCTGAAGACAGCGACAGTGTGCTCATATACAATAAACAAACAAACTTAAATGACACAATATCCAAATATAACCAGTGAATCTTGTTTAGAACTAAGATCTTCTCCTATGTATTGAATATTAGCTGTTGTTAGAGAATCTTTACATCTGTTAAGGGTAACAGTGGTAGTAATATGGTCGAAGAAAACATCTGAAATTTTCCACCTCCATAATGAAGGATTTAGTGATGGACTGGCACAGGGTCACACAGTTACTGTAAAATACTCCTCCCAGATAAGCAGACAGATGAACAATTATGCCAAAATGTTAACAATTGGGTTTTGTTGTTGTTGTTGTTGTTGCTGCTGCTGCTGCTGCTGCTGCTGTTGTTGTTGTTGTTGTTGTTGTTATTGTTTTCCAGTGCTTGGGTTCAAACAATACTTAATGAAAGTATAAAGTTGAAATTGTGTTTCACTTTCTACTTTTGTGTACATGCAGAAAAGTATGAGACAGGGCAGCCTCTCATCAGGCTACTTGAGGGCAACACAGATACAGTTCCAGTGCCCCTCATCCTATAATCCCCAAATAGTCTTCTCATCAGCTGTCTCCTTCAGTTTATACCCCTTGTGGTCTCAGAGTGGCCTGTGAGAGAATTTCCCCTCTCTGGGTATCTGCCACTTAGACTGGATGACAGTCATGTTCTCCTTTCTTCATCCTGATGTCCTCATAGTCACAGGAAAGAGTCAAAGGGCAGTGGGCAGGGCTAGACCTGTGGGCAGGCCCCAGTGCTACTGAACAGGCCTCTGCAGTGGGTGGGGGGAGGGAGCTATGGAAAAGAGGGGAGAGGGCAAGTGTCAGCTCTTCATAGTCTCAGTCATTCACTGCTAAGTGAGCATCCAGAGACTGGTGGCATCGTTCATTGGAACAAGCTCTAGGAACTTTACCTCCCTCAGGGTCCTGGGCATCATGTCTTGCTCTATGAAGACTGAACACTTACAGAGTCTGAGCCTTCTGCAGTGGCCCTTGAGCTACGTTGCCATGTGTGAGTACTGAATCAAGAGTGCACAGTAAAAAGCCAATCCAAGAAGGCAGGGCCAGACCTGGGTGATATTCTTATGGTCTCATTCTTGGTCTTTTGATCAATTTAGATAGTACTAGAGAGCTGTGCCATGGACTCTTGAGCTTTATGTACCCAGAAAGAAAAGGAAGAGATAAAGCCCCAGGTCACAGTGAGAACAGATGGGAGCATGGAGCATAGTCAGGATAGATATGAATGTACCAGTTAATTCTAGGTATTCCTTAACCTGTACTACCTATAGAGAGGAAATGTGATTAAGAGGGTTTCTTTAGGAGCATGTAATAGCACAGCGAACAGGTAGCATTGTAGATTTAGAGAAATGGAGCCTGTGGAGGTTTTTGCTTCATTTGTTCTCTTGGTTTCATTTGTTGGTGTCTTACTGATGGGTCGGTTGAATTTTAAGAGACAAGTCTACGCTCAGCGTGGTGTCTAACTCACCTTCTTGTCTCGGCTTACTGTGTGCTAGATTGCAGGTGTATGCCAATATGCCCACCTGTATAGCCAGTATTTGAGCCAGTGTTTTCCGCTCTGAGAGTTGACTGGTAGTATGGCGTGAAAGAAAGACAATGGAAGGGGTGTTGAATTGGCAAGAGGACAAGGACGGTGGGTAGGAAACAGTACAGGGATGGAGATATTGGATTAGAATGGTCAAGAGAAAGATGGAGAATCTGAGAGGGAAGAAATGTATATCCATACCCTATCACAATTCTAGGATGGCGGATACTAAAGGAGATTGGGGACAAAAAGGGAAAAATGAGAGCTGAATGTGAGCAGTCGGCAAGAAGCTTGTTCTGGGCACAGAGCCAAAGTACAGGGAGTCAGGAGAACATGAGAGGTAGGAGGAGAAGTGAGGATTGCACATGGTAGATGACAGAAGAATTCTGAAGGGCAAATGTCAGGACCTAGACTGTGCTGATGTCCAGGATCACAGTGTGGCTAGTATGCGGTAGTAGTAATAGGACTAGATATGGCCAAATTCTGCTCCCAGTACAAATTTGGTTTGGTCTACTCTCTCCTCAGTTTGGATTGTGCAGCCATTGTTAATTTGCCTATTGTTCACACCCTTGTGGCCGCTACCAACAGTTTACTTTGTCTGGTTACTTCTCGACTGGAAGACTCCAGATAAAGGTAAGAGTTGTGAACCTAGAAAAAAGAATGTTCCACCATAGCCTAGAACCCTGCTTTCAGGAGGGTTCCACTCACCAAGCCACCAACCTCTCTCCCAAGTTCTTAGAGGTACAAACGCTAGACAGCTGAAACCATTCTGGGGTGTCTTCCTTTCCTCTTGGATGTTGTCCCTCCTGGTTTCTAGGGAATTTCTGGGTGAATAAGAGACCTGGGGTGGCAATACTAATATCCTCTACTGGCACTTTTGTCTCAGGTGGCAGGCGTTCAGACTGGGTACGGAACTGGAATGTCTGGAACCACATCAGGGACTATTTCCCCATTACAGTAAGTATCCCTTCCCCCACTGTCTCTCACAACACTCAAAGTGCAGACATTATATCAAATGACTAGGGAGTGCCCATAAGAAAACTGAGCACCCCGGCAAAGTGTCAGCTCTGGCTAGATTACAGCACGGTCTTCTGTACTTCACTAGGATAGTTTGCAAACTCTTGGTATGACCTGCTATATGATATAGGCTGAAGAAAAGTGTCCTTCAGTTTAACAAACATGATTCAAGCACTTCCAACTAGTCACATGTTTGGGCTTCAGAGAAGTAGCTACAATGTGATTCTTCATGAGCAAGAAGCTCCCATCTGAGCCGGGCAGTGGTGGCGCACGCCTTTAACCCCAGCATTTGGGAGGCAGAGGCAGGTGGATTTCTGAGTTCCAGGCCACCCTGGTCTACAGAGTGAGTTCCAGGACTGCCAGGGCTACCTGTCTCAAATAAATAAATAAATAAATAAATAAATAAATAAATAAATAAACAAACAAACTCCCAGATGCTGGGGTGAACAGGTAGGTGCATGGTGCAAGACACAGAAGTGATTCTGATGAAGAATAGAGAAGAAATGCTTCACAGATATGGCAGTATTTAAGCAAGTGGTTCATCAGTTTCACTTGCCTCAGATCCTATCTTGTCACCCCAGGGCTGTGGAGATCAAAGTGCATGCCTCTTGAAACCCTTGTGTGCTTTGCCTGTTAAGCAGCTAGTTCCGAGAACATTTAAATCCCTGGCATGTCTTCACCTTGCTTCTCCATGTGAGCTCATTGCACCCTCTATGCCATTTGTTTCCATGGTTGCAGATCCTGAAGACTAAGGACCTGTCACCTTCAGAGAACTACATCATGGGGGTCCACCCCCATGGTCTCCTGACCTTCGGTGCCTTCTGCAACTTCTGCACTGAGGCCACAGGCTTCTCGAAGACCTTCCCAGGCATCACTCCTCACTTGGCCACACTGTCCTGGTTCTTCAAGATCCCCATTATTAGGGACTACATCATGGCCAAAGGTGCTTCTGATCATACTCACTGGAGCTTCTGGTCCATTTCACTGTAGCTTTTTGTAACGCACCCTTTTAAGCCTCTTCTCCCTCACTGCACCATTCCTTTGCCCCATAATCATAGTGTGGAAGCCAAAGCATATATCCTGGAGTTAACCTGTCCAGCTGAAATCTTGGCTCTGTTGCTTGTTGTAAGATCACAGGCAAATCAGCTAACTTCTAGTGGACTCAACTGAAAAATAGTGCTAAAATCGCATAGCAGTTACATGAGGATTCTCTTAAGAATAGTGTCTTAAATAAGTAAAGCAGTCAGCATGATTCCTGGCATGGAGTATGTGCTCACTGAGCAGTGCGTATTGCTATTAATAGAAAAAGATAGAAAAATGAAATTCAGAAAGGTTTATTTATCCCACTGAAAACCACCCTGCTGTAGCTTCTTTCCAGTGCTTCCTATAGACATTGCCTTCAAGTGAAACATTCTCATGGCCTTCTCTTCACCATACTTCTGTCCCAGCTCCTTGAGCTTTTCCTCCTATGAGTCATGGGAACACAGAAGCCAGCCTCTGATCTCTAACATTTGCTCCTCTCCTGATGACTTTGTCCTCTCTGTGTCTTGATTCTCTCTAGGATTGTGTTCTGTGAGCCAGGCATCCATCGACTACCTGCTGAGCCATGGCACTGGAAACCTCGTGGGCATTGTCGTGGGAGGAGTGGGAGAGGCCCTACAGAGTGTGCCTAACACCACCACCCTCCTCCTCAAGAAACGCAAAGGGTTTGTGCGCACAGCCCTCCAACATGGGTAGGTGGCCCCCAACAGGAGGAGAAGGTAGCCCTCTCTGCATGATATGACCCTGTAGATTATATCAAGATGAGTACCATTTAAGTTTTGACCCCTGGGAACTTATGACTGAGTAGGGAGAGATAGGTGTAGGGTTTTTTTTGTTTTTGTTTTTGTTTTAAGCTTTAAGCCATCTGCTTCCTCTAAGCAAGCTGCACCAGTTCCTATGAAATCAGACTATGAACTCAGAGAGAATGTCAAAGGCAATTAGGCTCAGGCTAACACGTCAATTACATCCACATCGTTTCTGTGGCTGGTAGATGCAATCCACACTTGTCTGTTGACAATAAGTGAGAGACACACTGCAGAGCAATGACTCTGTGTGAAGAGCTGGAGTCTGAAGCATGACTTAAAATCCTGGCTTCATGAGGCTTGACATGTAGTTGAGTGGTAGAGCAACTGCCTAACACGCATGAGCCTCTACGCTCCATCCCACCACCAGATAATAATAATAATAATAATAATAATAATAATAATAATAGTGGTAGTAGTAACAACAATAACAATATCCCTGGCTATATGACTTACCATGCATTCAAGGATATCTATCATCTTTGGGATTTTCATCTTCCTAACATGACTACTGATTATTGTTCTGCTTGCATGACTTTACAGCTCAGGTAGACCTTTAACTTATGATCCCCCTGCCTCAGCTAAACCACCAGATTCAGTAAGTTATGAGTGAATTCATGCATATAAAACACCCACCATGTACCTTGTACATAGAGGATGACTGATAAATGTCAGGTGCGCTGTTTTGGGAAAAGAAAAATTGAAGGAGCTGGTGTCTGGTGTAAGAAGGAGCCTAAACTGTTAAGTAGTCTAGCTTACTGAACACAGGGCAATTTTCCCATTGCATACTCAGGGAGGAGGCAGCTCTGTCTTCAAATGACCTCACCTGAGGGGCCTATCATTTTGAAGTATAGTATAAAAGGAGAGCTCTGAGTTGGAGCCAGGAGCCCTGGGTTCTAGTCTAGGCCCTGCTACTCTCTGTCTGCCTTCAGAATCTTCGTTCTTCTGGACCTGGGTTTGGGTTTCTCCCACTATAGCCCCACTATTAATTATGAGGAGCCAATCAAGTAGCACATGTCAAAATGCTATGTTCACTTTTTCTCACTTAAGGAGCCTGATCCTTGTCCTAGAGCACTGTTCACAGTGGGTTCTTGTGGGCTTTAGAAAAGAACCAATGTTCTCTGCTAGAATCCCAAGGACAATACCTTATGTTTGTTCTCCTTGAGGGCGGGCATCTCCAACATGTGCATTTATACACATTACTGACATCTTCTTAGTGCTCTAGTGGAAAGTTAAGGTGTTTCCTCCTTGACACCCCTTGGAAGTTTTCACCATGTGGGTCTCTGAGTGTCACTTCCTGGCTCTTCTTTCCTCTCTGTCTCTCTATATTTTGCCCTTGTAATCCAGGCTAAAGATAACACCCTCATTGGCCTGGAAAATTTCAAGACAAGATATACCAAATAGGGAACCCTGTTTAATGTAGAAAAGAATGTTTAGGCCTTTAATGCTGCATCTTAATGGAAGAGTGCCTGGCCTTGAACAAAAGTCCATCCATGGTTTCCAGGATAGCCTAAGTCTGAGAAATGAGCATTTTCCTACAGGGCTCATCTGGTCCCTACCTTCACGTTCGGAGAAACAGAGGTATATGACCAGGTACTGTTTCATGAGGATAGCCGGATGTTCAAGTTCCAAAGCCTCTTTCGCCGGATCTTTGGTTTCTATTGCTGTGTCTTCTATGGACAAGGTTTCCATCAAGACTGCAAGGGACTCCTACCATACCACAAACCCATCATCACTGTAGGTGAGTGCTACTTTCAGCCTCAGGTCCATCTAGGCTCTTTCTCCATCCATCTAACTGCATCTTACCCCTCCCCTACCAAAGAAGAGGGCAGCAGAGTGGGAGAAGCTGGGAACTGATTGAAGTAGCCAGAGTATCTGGCACTTTGACTCTTCTTTTTTTTTTTTCTTTTCTTTCATCTCTTTCAACAGTTGGGGAAGCTTTGCCACTGCCCCAGGTTAAAAACCCAAGCCCAGAGATAGTGGACAAATACCATGCACTCTACATGGACGCCCTGTACAAGCTGTTTGAGCAGCACAAGGTCCAGTATGGCTGCTCCAACACCCAGAAGCTGATATTCTTGTGATCAAAGTGTCTGTGCACTCTAGAGAAGGGCGGCACCTGCTTTGAAGAAGAAACTGTGTTGCCTAGAACCGGAGTTCTGGAAAAGGGGAAAAGGAAGGAAGATGAAGGAGGCTGTGTGTGCAGTCATGGAAGGGGCATTAAGAGCTCCTTCCTGACCATAATACTGCCCCTGCCTGCACCCCTGCAGGAGTTGTCCCTGAGGATCCCCACCCAGGCATTCTTCAGAGGGGACACCCTTAGACTCCTCTTGTCACACGTACTTTCTGAACCTGAAATTTTTAAATCCAGTTTTTTAAAATGTTAATAAAAAGATGAAATTAATATGTACTTTGCATGGCATAAATTTAGCCAGGGGAAGTGCAAGGTTCAGCAGTGTTTAGTATTTTCGAAGAGCTGTACAATGGCTGCCACATGCTACTTTCGGAGTTCTTTCAAGTGCCACTAAAAACCCAGTACACATCGGCAGTCACTGCCCACTCCCTCAGCACCTAGCAAGCACAGATTCACCTTCTGTCCCCAAGGCTTTGCCAGTCTGAACATTGCATGGAAATGGAACAACATAGCGCATGTTCTTTCATGATTGCCTTCTTTCTTCCAGCGTGTTTTCAAGGTCCCTCCATATTATAGTATGGAACAGTGCTCCATTCTTTGTGACTGAATAACAACCTATTTTGGATAAACTGCATTTTGTCTATCCAGTCACTAGTGGAAGGACATCTGGTTTTTTTCCCCACCTTTTAGCTATGAATAGTGCTGCTACAACTATTCATACACAATTTTAAAAATAATCTTCTGTCCTCAAATACAAAGGCTTACTTCCATATCACTGCCAAGCATGATTTTGAATAGATAAAAGGCACCTTACTCCGGGCGGTGGTGGCAACACGCCTTTAATCCCAGAAGTTGGGAGGCAGAGGCAGGCAGATTTCTGAGTTCAAGGCCAGCCTGGTCTACAGAGTGAGTTCCAGGGCAGCCAGGGCTACACAGAGAAACCCTGTCTCGAAAAAAACAAAACAAACAAAACAAAACAAAAAACAAAAAAAAAAAGGCTCCTTACTTGAGATCAGTTGGCATAAGCCTTTCAGATATATTTTCCTTTTGGTGATCTTTGGCTATGTTAACCCTTACTAAATTCTATCTATCGGGTTTTTTTTTTCCCTGAAAAGTATACTCTGATACTTTTTTTTTCTTTTTTTGTTTGTGTGTTTGAGATGCTATCTCATGTAGCCCAGGCTGACTTCAAATTTGCTATGTATCAGAGGATGACCTTGAACTCCTGACCCTCTTGCCTCTACCTCCTTAGTGCTGGGCTCACATGAATGAGCCACCATGCCTGATTTATGTGGTGCTGAGGATGGAACCCAGGGCCTAGAACAAGCTCAGTAAATAGGATATCTGTATTTCACACTACCAATTGAACCACATCTCCAGCCCCTACATTTTGAGAAATCTAAAGGAGTAAATAAAAAGAGACATTTTCAGGGGATGGAGAGATAGCTCAGTGGTTAAGAATACATACTGCTCAAGCGGGGGACTCGAGTTTGGTTCCCAGCACCCATACTGGGCAATTCTCCCCATCTGTATCTCCAGCTCCAGGGAATTCGATGCCTTCTGGCCTTGTCAGGAACTTCACTCTCAAGTGCAAATCCACGTACATAGAGATAAAGGAAAATAAGAGTAAGACATATTTTAAAATATACCAGATAACCCAAAGTTAAAGGCCAATTTAGATTACTTTTCTTTTTTCCTTTGATTGACTCTTAACTATTAGACCTTCTCTTATTTTTACATAATTTGGGGTCTACTTCTAACCCAAACTTCCCTCATAAGCAATAGCCAAATGTATCCAATATACCAATAACCAATGTCTTAATTAGGGTTTTATTGACCAAAGCAACTCTTATAAAGACTCACATTTAATTGAGTCTGGCTTACAGTTTCAGAGGTTTAGTCCATTATTGTCATGACGGGAAACATGGCAGAGTGAAGGCAGGCGTAGTGTAAGAGAAGGCACTGAGAGTTCTACATCTTGATCAGCAGGCAGGAGAAGGAGACTGTTCCACACTGGGTGGAGCTTGAGCACACATATGAGATCTCAAAGCCCACCTCCAGAGTGACACACTTCTTCCAACAAGGCCACACCTACTCCAACAAGGCCATACCTCCTAATAGAGCCACTTCCTATGGGCCAAGCATTCAAACTCATGAATGTATGGGGGCCATAGCTAGTCTAACCACCACATCCAGTAAACACCTTTTACTCACCAGGAAAATCATCTCCTTCCTTCCTACCCCCATTGTACCCCGAAGTCATATCAATTTTACTACATTTTGTTATCCCAACAAGCCCCTCCTCTCCCCTACTGTTATAATCCAGTCAAAGACCTTAACAAAATTCATAGACTATTGCTTCTAGTAAAATCTGCTTTAATCAACTCTTCCATCAGACTTATCTTGCTGAATCTTAAATCTGATTAGTCACCCTCGAAAATCATTTCTTGTTTTTACAATGGCCCTACCAAACTATCCTAACTTATGCTCTGGGTACCACTAATGTTCTTAGACGCTAATAATTACTGCATAGAAGACAATAGTAAAAATGAGTGTGGGAGGCACTAGAATAGATAGTTGTACTTGCTGAAGTCTATTTGGAGTCTTTTGAGCCCCAAGGTTTTTTTAAATTTGAACATTAATAGACACTGTAATTTTCCCTTAAAATATATTTTATTAATTTTTTGAGAATTTCATACATTGTGTTTTGATCATATTCACCCCTTCCCCCATCTCTTCCAAGATCCACTCCCCCATTCTATACCTATTCAACTATGTGTCCTCATTGTTTTAGCCCATCAAGTCCCAAGCACTTCTTAAATATTTTTGAATATGTGGCCATCCATTGGCATATGTTAGACCTGCCAGGCACTACACCCTTAAGGAAAGATAACTCTTCTTTTCTTGGCACCTGTCAGTTACCAATAGATCCTCAGCTGGAGGTGGGACTTCATGCTGGGATTTTGTCTAGCTTGTGCAGGCCTTTATGCATGCTGTCAAAACTGTCGTAAATTCGTATTTGTGACTCCCATACTGTGTACAAAGACATTGATTGATTCCTTGTAGTAATCCACCCCCTCTGACTCTTGCAATCTTTCGGCCTCCTCTTCCACAATTATCTCTGAACCTTAGAAGGTGATGGGGCTGAATATACATGGTCCATTTAATTTAGAGAGAAGCATTCCACAGTGCAGCACTTAATCACTACACAGTTGACCAGTTGTGGGTCTCTGTGTTAATTGCCATCTACTGAAAAAAACAAGCATCTCTGATGAAGCTTGAGAACTGCACTATTGAATCTGGGATCCATAGGACAGGTTCAGGGCACCCAGTCTTCAGGCAGGTCATGGGGCAGGTGGGATTGGAAGAACAAGTCTGGACACTGTGACTTTCCAAAAGGGAGTATTAAGCATCCCATAAGCTTATCTAAAGATAGAAACCTTACTTCAAACAATACCCATTAAAACTTTAAGGAACATTTAGAGTTCTTCTAATATGATGCTGAGTTACAGGATGAGAGGTTCAAATCCCTCAACATGGCAGAGAATACAGCTAGTAATATGAAATGACTAATTTGTTTTGGATGCTCTTAGAATGGAAGGAAAGTTTTGTAAAAGTAGGTTCACAGAATGAATTAAAACTTTGTAAGGAGTGATCAAAATGTAATTAAATCCACAGATAATTGGTTTTGAAGGGTTCACCTGTTTCCACTGTGCCCCTTCTTAGAATTGGGAACAAAACACCCATGAAAGGAGTTACAGAGACAAAGTTTGGAGCTGTGACGAAAGGATGGACCATCTAGAGACTGCCATACCCAGGGATCCACCCCATAATCAGCTTCCAAACGCTGACACCATTGCATACACTAGCAAGATTTTGCTGAAAGGACCCAGATATAGCTGTCTCTTGTGAGACTATGCCGGGGCCTAGCAAACACAGAAGTGGATGCTCACAGTCAGCTATTGGATAGATCACAGGGCCCCCAATGGAGGAGCTAGAGAAAGTACCCAAGGAGCTAAAGGGATCTGCAACCCTATAGGTGGAACAACATTATGAACTAACCAGTACCCCGGAGCTCTTGACTCTAGCTGCATATGTATCAAAAGATGTCCTAGTTGGCCATCACTGGAAAGAGAGGCCCATTGGACACACAAACTTTATATGCCCCAGTACAGCGGAATGCCAGGGCCAAAAAATTGGGAATGGATGGGTAGGGAAGGGGGGGAGGGTATGGGGGACTCTTGGGATAGCATTGGAAATATAATTGAGGAAAATACATAATAAAAAAAAAAACAAAAGGTAACTTGAAAAAAAAGTAATAATAAAAATAGAATTATACAGAAAAGCACCAGGGTCACAACATGGAAGCAAGGCTATCTGTATTTAATTTAATATCATGGGTCCCTGGAAGAGTAAAAGAATAAATGTATAGAAGTTAAAGCCTTTGAGGTAACCCAATCACAAAAGAACTCACATGATATGTACTCACTGATAAGGGGATATTAGCCCAGAAACTTAGAATACCCAAGATACAATTTGCAAAACACATGAAACTCAAGAAGAACGAAGACCAAAGTGTGGATACCTCACCCCTTCTTAGAATTGGGAACAAAACACCCATGGAAGGAGTTACAGAGACAAAGTTTGGAGCTGAGAAGAATGGATGGACCATCTAGAGACTGCCACACCCAGAGATCCATCCCATAATTAGCCTCCAAATGCAGACACCATTGCATACGCCAGCAAGATTTTGCTGAAAGGACCCTGATATAGCTGTCTCTTGTGAGGCTATGCCGGTGCCTGGCAAACACAGAAGTGGATGCTCACAGTCAGCTATTGGATGGAACACAGGGCCCCTAATGAAGGAACTAGAGAAAGTACCCAAGGAGCAGAAGGGGTCTGCAACCCCATAGGTGGAACAACATTATGAACTAATCAATACCCCCAGAGCTCATGTCTCTAGTACATATGTAGCAGAAGATGGCCTAGTTGGCCATCACTGGAAAGAGAGGCCCCCTTGGTCTTGCAAACTTTATATGCCCCAGTACAGGGGAACACCAGGGCCAAGAAGTGGGAGTGGGTGGGTAGAGGAGCGGGAGAGGGTTGGGGGACTTTCAGGATAGCATTTGAAATGTAATAAAGAAAATACCTAATAAAAAATTGGGGAAAAAAGGGGAAAAAAGAAGTTTAAACCTTGACCTTCTTATTGGCATATGTGTGTCATCCACTAATTCCCCAGTATCCTTTTCCTTATCTATGCCCATTTCCATCCTTGTCTCACTCAATATTTTTGGGACACACCAATACCCCTTCTAAAATATGAATAATTAAATGGATAAATAGGTAAATCTTTTATTAATAAACTTAATATTTGCTTCAATTTTTTAAAAAGCAGAAAAGAATAGTGGCTCAGCCTTAATAATCATAAGTACTTAAGTCTGAATTAGGGGGAAAAAAGTCCAAGGTCATTCAGAGCTACAGAGTAAATTCGAGATCAGCTTGGGCAATTTAGTGGGACCTTATCTCAAAACAAAAGTAAAATGAGGGCTGGAGGATAGACCTCAGGGGTATAGTGGTTTCCAAGCATGAATAGGAGTAGATTTCATTTCCACTATACACAAACAAATACAGAAGCGTATGAACACACCAGAGACACCTAGAAGCAAAATGAAAGTCCCTCAATGATAAAACCTATGCCAATGTGAGCCACAAGATAAATGATGCACCACTGTATTATAATCCAAAAAATAAATACAATATAGTGAATTTGTAATATATTCTAAATAATATCAAAATTTTACATCTTATCAATATTATTTACAATATTGTTAATGATGTTTTGTTATAAAATAATATGATTATTGATATATTTAATGAATAAATGTTGCAAAAGTGACTAGAAATAATAAAAGAATGGCAAATAATATATGTGACACCAATATCTAAGAGAACCTTCACTTCTATATCTTCAAGTGTCCACTAGATTTAGCATCTCAATTTCAAAAACTGGAATATAGAAAGGGGAAAATTAAGTCTATTCCAAACTTTAAAAACTAATTAAAACACACAAACACACACACACACACACCTCCCCTCAAAAAAGAGCAGGCCTCCCAGGGACATCCCAAACATCCCATGGCAAGCTACAGTAAAGCCAGGCACATACCATCATACCAAGGCTAGACAAGGCAACATCCAGTAGGAGGAAAAGTGTCCCACGAGTAGGCAAAAGAGTCAGGGACAGTCCTAGTTCCTCTATTAGGATTCCCACAAGAACACCAAGCTACTCAGCCATAACATATATTCAAAGGACCTAGATTAGACCCCTATAGGCTCCCTGATGTCCAGAAATATACAATGGAAAAAAGAAAGCATCTTCATCAAATGGTGCTGATCTGGATGTCAGTATGTAGAAGAAAAGAAATAGATCCATATCTATCACCATAGACAAAATTCAAATCCAAGTAGACCAAAGACTTCAACATAAAACCAGATACACTGAACTTGATAGAACAGAAATTGGGGAATAATAGCCTTGAACACACTGGGACAGGAGACAACTTCCTAAACAGAACAGACACTAAGACCAACAATTACTACTGAAAAGCTTCTGTAAGGCAAAGGAAACCATCATTCAGACAGTGTCAGCCTACAGAATGGAAAAAAGATTTTTACCAATTCTACATTTGACAGAGGGCTAATCATATATATATATATATATATATATATATATATATATATATACACACACACACACACATACTAGATATCAATAAGCCAAATAACCCAATTTAAAAATGGGGTACAAATCTAAAAATATTTCTCAACAGAGAAATCTCAAATGGCTAAGGCACACTTAAAGAAATGTTCAAAATCCTTAGCCATCAGGGAATTCCATCTTACACCAATCAGAATGGTTAAAATAAAAAACTTAAGTAACAGCAGATGCTGGCGAGCATGTGGAGCAAGGGAAACGCTCCTCCATTGCTGGTGGAAATCCAAACTTGCACAACCACTTAAAAAATCTATGTAGAGTCATTCTGAACAGAGCTTGGTGCTGCGCAGCCAGTTCATCCCCCTTCGGGGCTCCCTTCCAGTCCCGTTAGGAAAAACAGCCTGGGACCACAGCTTGGGCATCTCCCAGAGCAAAATCCCGGTGGAGGACCCGATGAGTCTGCTCTACAACATGAACGACTGCTACTCCAAGCTCAAGGAACTGATGCCCAGCATTCCCCAGAACAAGAAGGTGACCAAGATGGAAATCCTGCAGCACAGTCATCGATTACATCTTGGACCTGCAGCCCACCCTGGACTTGCATCCCACTGTCGTCAGCTTGCACCACTTGAACAGAACCAGGCCTCCAGGACACCGCTGACCACCCTGAACACGGACATTAGCATCCTATCCTTGCAGGGATCTGAATTTCCTTCTGAGCTTATGTCGAATGATAGCAAAAATACTCTGTGGCTAAATAAATGGCATTTGAGAACTTTTTTTTCTTTTTACTTTCTCTTTTTCTTTTGCACAAGAAGAAGTCTACAGGATCTTTTAAGCCTTTTGTTTTATTTTGTTTTGTTTTGTTATTAACCATTTCACCAGGAGAACAAGTTGAATGGACCTTTTTCAAAAAGAAAATGGAAGGAAAACTATAGATGGTCATCTTCCCCAGGCGTTCTCTGGCCTGGACTGTGATACCGTTATTTATGAGAGACTTTCAATGCCTTTTCTACAGTTGGAAGGTTTTCTTTATACATTATTCCCACCGTGGGGAGCGAAGACGTTAAAAAAATCACAAGAAATTGCCCAATCTAAGCAGACTTGGCCTTTTTGACGCGAGTCTACTGAATGCTCTGTGTGTGTGTGTGTGTGTGTGTGTGTGTGTGTGTGTGTGTGTGTGTTGAACTTTGTGAACTCGTTAATTAAAGTTTTCTTGTATAGTGGCAGAAATAACCTATTTCTGCATTAAAATGTAATTGCGTACTTATGCTAAACTTTTTATAAAAGTTTAATTGTAAACTTAACCCTTTTATACAAAATAAATCAAGTGTGTTTATTGAATATTGATTGTTTGCTTTATTTCAGACAACCAGTGCTTTGATTTTTTTATGCTATGTTATAACTGAACCCAAATAAATACCAGTTCAAGTTTATGTAGACTGTATTAAGATGATACTAAAATGTGTCTGACATCAAAAAACCCATGTAGGGGTTTCTCAGAAAATTTGGAATAGTTCTAGCTCAAGATCCAGCTATACCATTCCTGGGCACAACCCCAAAAAGATGCTCTACCATACCACAAGAACACTTGCTCAACTATGTTCATAGTAGCTTTATTCATAATAGCCAGAAACTGGAAACAAGCTATATGCCCCTCAATGAAGAATGGATAAAGACAAAACTTTATTGAAATCAAATCATAATAACTTAAGTTGTCAGAGATCAAAACAATGAGTACCCTCTGGAAAAAAAAATATCCCCAGATTCAAAGTGGTTGATTTTTTTTGATGTTGGAGGTAGGAGGCTATTGTGTAGTAAAAAGAATGAGATTTACAATGAACTCTAAGTTCTAAATATCATTGGGAGTAACACAAATTGAGCAGAAGCCATCGTCCTTGTGTACTGGTTAGTTTTTCTCCTGAGTTTTCCAAACACACTGTATTTTTTTCTTCTCTTGAGCAGATCTAAGAATATGATAGGGCCCCAAAGTGTAGTACAGAATTGATGGTGATAATCAGCCTGCCCCAAGAAGTAGTTCATCTTCTTTCTCTTAGAAAGTTAGTATCTTTTTAATAATCTACACTTTAGCTCAAGGAGAATCATTTGTCTTTGTCCTACTTTGTAATCCAAATCCATTGTCTCTGGTAAACAAACTCACCAAGGTCCCTCATAGACTAGCTCTTTAGTTGCACTGAAATACCTGTTTTTTTAACTTTCTTTTGGTGACAATCTACACCTCAGCTCATATTGAAAATATCCACCCTACAGGTTATGCTATGGATTCTTCTGGAGACTGTGCAAAGAAGTAGCATTTGAAATGTAAATGAAGAAAATATCTAATAAAAATAAAATGAAAAATTGAGAGTGTAAATTTTGCTAAATAGATATAATTTATCCAACACAATTAGCTCTTTACAGTTGAAAAAAAGAAACTTAGAAATACACAGTGAAATATGAAAGGCATGAAGATAGATCTTCATCTGGAATTTTATTTAAGGCCAGGTGTGGTGGTTCATGCCTTTAACCTCAGCATTCAGGAGGATGAAGAAGTCTAAGATCAGCCTGTCTATACAACAAGCTCCCAGATAGCCAAGGCTACATAGTGAGACCCTGCCTCAAAAAAAAATAAATAAATAAATAAATAGATTTGGAGCTGAAGAGATGTCTCAATGGTTAAGAGTGTGTACTACTCTTCCAGAGGACTTGAATTCAGTTCCCAGAACCCATGTCAGGCAGGTCAAAACCACCTATAACCCCAGCTCCAGGGAATCAATCCCCTCACACCTCTGAGGGCACCTGCAGTCATGAGTACACACACACACACACACACACACACACACACACACACACACAAGTGGGGTACACATAAACTTGCAACTAAATTTTTAAAAGAAAATTTATTTATGAATGGTCTCTTTGGTCAATGTCACTGGCTAATGTTTGGGTGCATAAATCCAAACCATCAGAGAAAAGTATTTTTGTTTTAACTGAGTGTCTTATGCTTCCTAAATTCTCTTGGTCTTGATGCAGCTATTTATTTTCTTAGTATTTTTTTTAAAGCTCCCTTTTCCCTTGATGCCAGAAGCTTGACTTGTTTCCTTCCAATTCATCACGAACGTCATCCTTCGGTGATCAGTTTTTAGCCTCCTGGCTCGCACAAGGCTTCATTTTTGTCATTATCTTACCACTTCTAGGCAGCCCTACAATTTTGGCTGCTCATCTGGTTGTAGCAAAGTTGAAAACTTCTGAAAAGGGGATCCCACCTACAGGAACTGTAATAAATGCCTCTTCATTCATTGCTCCGTGGACTCCTCATCCGAATCCTGTCAAATAGCTACTCCTAGCCTGATTTGGTAATGAGCTGTAGCTGAAGCTTGAAGAGATCAACTAACTTGACCTAGGTAGCTAGAAATTAGATGCTGAGGGAAACACAAAAGTGTGGAGACAATGGAAGCCCAGCTAGAGTAGCTCTTCTCTCATCCAAGTTAGCTTTGTACACAGTCAAGTAACCTACACAGCAAATACAGCAAATAGGGCTACTTCCTCTCAAAACATTTTTTTAAATGCCTGCCTCAACCCAGCTGTTCCTGATGTTTCTTTAGCTCTTTAATTCCTTGAGATTCATGTAAGCATTTTAAAGTGGACAATATCCTGAAAAATAAGCAACCAACTGAATTGCTAACATGCAATCACACGTTAAATATTTATTAAGCACCATTTATTAAACAAATAGAATAATATGATGACAGCTATTTATATTTGTTTAGCACTCTAGCTTTGCACAGCCTCACTGTAACCTGAAGAATTACATAGAGCTGAGATTATGATCTTCATTTCATAGATGATGAAATTATGGTTCAAAGAATTTGACTGACTCATCCAAGGTGACACACCTGAGCCCCCTTTTCAGATTCATGGCAAAACTTGGGTGTTCTGATCTTCAATCCTGTGTTCTTTTATCTATATTACATTAACTCAAGAGGTTTACAAGTGGGATACGCAAGGCAAGTATGTATGAATAATTAACTGATAATTTAAATTAGTGTCCATAATTTCAAGAAATGTTAAAAGTGCCAACTGACTGATGTGGACAGTAATTACCAGAAAAAAAAATCAGAAAGATTGGGGAAGGGGGGAAGGAATAGGGGATTTTTCAGAGGGGAAACTAGGAAAAGGGATAGCATTTGAAATGTAAATAAAGAAAATATCTAATAAAGAACAAAAAAAGGAAAAAATCAGGGAGATCACTGTTGGTAAGAACTGCCAGAGAAAGACTCAGAAAATATGTGAGAGCTAAAAGCCTGGCTCCTGGAAAATAGGTAAGAAAAGGACAACTGGGGTGGGCAGGTATTTGAGTAGAGTGGCCAGACAGGAAGAGAGGGCAGAGGTAAGAAAGTACAAGTATTGTCTGGAGAGAGAAGAAGGAGACTGACTGATTTACATAGAGAAGTCTAGAAATGTAGCTCAGTGGTACAAGGGCAAGACCTTAGGCTCTGTCCCAAGAGCCACCCCACCCCACGCTGCCACACACACAAAATAAACAAACAAACCAAAAAATAAAAAATAGAAAAGAGAACATTGTATTGAGGAATAATAGAAGGTTGCTAAAGCCTTTCTTAAATTTCTGCCTAAAGTATTTTGACTTGTAAACAACAACAATAATAAAAAAGATCATCCAAGATTTCTGAGAGTGAAACTCTGAGAGTAAGTTTGGACAGATTGATCTGACAATATGCATTTGTGTGGAAGGTGGCTGGAAGTAAGGATGACACAGAAACCTTTGACACTGAGTCAGGGACAAGGTAAGAAGAAGCAGTATTAGAATGGTAGCATAGAGACAATAGAAGAAAGCCAATTACACCTTGCAAAGAGAGCAATGTCAGAACTCGGTGAGCTAGGGGAAGAGTGGAGTTTGTCAGTAACATTAGAACCTAGGTAGTTTAAGAAAGGTGTCATGAATAGAAATGAGCAAGAGTAGGAGAACTGGTTTAGGCAGTTTCATTTTTTTAAATTACGGGTTAGAAGCAACAGTGGAAGATCTAAGTGAACCTGTCCAGCAGTCAGCTGGGTTTGGAGAGACAAAGGTTCTGGCCTAGCACCAAGTTGGCATGGTAGAATGAAAGGCATCATGGGAAATACCCGCCACTATGGAGAAAGTCACAAGCACGGCATTTCACAGGGACTGTTTCTTCAGCTAGAAAATGAAATGGAACCCAAGCTCTGGATGATCTCTGAGGTTCTTAAGGACTAGAAGTCAATTGACTTGTATTTACCTGCTATTTGTTCTGTCTAAGAGGAAATAAACAATCTGATAATCCATAGAGGATTAAATCACCCCACATGGCAAGAATCGGACAAAAAGACGGCAGCAAAGGAGAGAGGGGAAGTAATCAACAAAAAGCAGAAGGAAAGCGATTCTAAATCTAGGGAATGAAACGAAGGAATAAAGCATTGTAATAAGTGGGTTACATAAGTCAAATATGACCAATTATAATATACACATTAAATAATATAATATTTCAATAGAAGATAAGTAGTAGTTGAAAAAGAATGCAAATAGTAAACATGGGAGAAAGTGTTCAATGCCATAGGTAAGCAAAGAAGTGAAATTAACAAATTGAATGTTTCTCTTCCAGAAAGATTTCCCATAAAGTCTGATGCTGGAACAGCAATGGAACTAAGCTAGCCATATATCACTGTGACAGTGAAAATGTATGCAGTCATTGGGAAAAATCACAATCCATAAAAATGTTCGTGCTCTTTGGTCTGGTAATCTCACTCTTGAGAACTTGTACTAGAGCTAGAATTGCAAAAAGAAAAAAGTCACAAACAGGAAAATATTCAAAGCACAGAAAAACTAACCTACCTAAGTGGAATAATAATAATAAGGGAATAGCCTATTAAGATATGGTCTACCAATGGAAGTAAGTTTATGTAACTATTGGCGCACGCCTTTAATCCCAGCACTTGGGAGGCAGAGGCAGGCAGATTTCTGAGGTCGAGGCCAGCCTGGTCTATAGAGTGAGTTCCAGGACAGTCAGGGCTACACAGAAAAACCCTGTCTCAAAAAAACAAAAAACAAAAAAACAAAAAAAACAAACAAAAAACAAACCAAAAAACAAACAAACAAACAAACAAAAAGATTGCATCAACCTGGAGAAAGTTTGCAATAAGAGGATTATACTTATTTGTTTGTTTTGACAAAAGGTCTCACTATGTAGTCTAGGCTAACTTCCAGTTTATAACCCTCTTGTGTCTACTACCAACTCTTGGGATTATAGGCATACATCACCAAACTCTAAATACCCTAAAAAGCAGACTTTTAAAAGATATAACTGTGGTTATACTTCTATAATACATGACTTCAAACCAAGAAAATGTTGAGTATGGAAAACAGAAATTTGGGGTTGAAATAGGTAAATATTTTCTCTCCACATTTCCTTCAGTGTTGTCACAGTGAGGTTATTTTAAATGTTATTTTTATATTTAAAAAATACCTATAAAATTACATGCAGTAGAGTCAAGTGAAGTAGAGGTCAAAGAGGGATAAGAGTAGAGAAAATATTAACGTTCTTGCCAAAGACATAATTTGTGTTCTAAGTGCCAAAGAATGGGAGGAACTCAGATTTGTGTTTATAGCAGTAGTGAAATGAGGAGACACTAACAGAACTGTGGCAAAATGAGACAGCAAAGTTGTGTCTTTTTTTTATATGGTGATATAAAATCAGTGATGAAAGTAACTAACAAAGATGAAGACAAAGGAAAAAAGGAACAAGGTCCCTCATTAAGGGGCCATGGGGAAGAAAGTGATAAAGACAATGCAGCACAGGTACGCAGATTGGAATGAAGCATAGAGACACTGAGGTGTTTACCCAGCCTGCTAGCATATGTCTTTAATCCCAGGAATTGGGAAGCAAACCCACAAAAAACAAAAAACAAAACCAGGTGGATCCCTATGAGGTCAAGGTCACCCAGGTCTCTGTAGCTAGTTCTAGGCTAGACAGTGGTACACAGTGAGATCTTGTGGAGAGACAGGGGAGGATAAAATAGCAAACTATGAAGTCCAGGAAGTTAGTCTTGACTAAGCAGCTTGGAGTTCTGGGGCCCAATGATGGAGGAGCTTGAATGAGTTGTAATGAAGAGAATAACGTTACCACATGGAGCCTATGGCTAGCAGCAGTGACGGGCAAGGAGATTGTGCTCATAAGAGTGGGGACCTGGTAAGACTCAAAAGGGCCCCTTAATTTACTTCTAATAGAAGAACTCTTGTGCTCCAAGGGAGAAAGATGTATTTAAAGAACAAAAAGAAAGGCAGAGGGGCATTATGATTTAGCTGTTTTACTCTGTAGCCTAGTACCTCCCTCCCCTACACTCCAGACAGAGAGAACACTTGAGGCCAATAAGAAGTTGGTGTGTGTAGATGAGTAGTGATCACAAAGAGCAGCAAAGGTTGGGGGCTGACTCAGAAGGCCAATAGGCTAGCAGGTGACTTTCACAGGAAACGAGGCTGAAAATGAATGCCCGCCCAGAAACTCTTTCTTCTCGAGCTCAGGGTTTAGCTTCCTCTGCTCCATACACCCACCAGATCCTCCAAACCCATAAGTGTTGCGGCAAGAGGACTGAACAGGTAGGAAAACTGAGTGCCCCACCCTAGCCTTGAAATCCTTGAAATCCTATCGCCTGATTCAAAAAGATCTGGTGACAGGTTTATTTATGCTTTATCTAACTAGAGCTAGGAAAGGGAAGAGAGCAGTGAAGAGCCAGTTCTGGGCGTCTACTCCTGTTACCACCCGGTTCTGCACAAACCTGCTTTGCCCATCACTAGGAGAGCTTGGAGGTTTTCTTCCTTCTCAGTCAGAGCTGTCCATTCCTCCTCTCATTAAACAGGTGGGAGCTATCAAGTGTGTTCTCCCGAAGTCCTAGAGGTAGGTGTAATCTTATTCCTGCTTCCAAGGCTGCTATCAACCTGGACCCTGCCTCCGGAGGTTCCTTAGGGTCAGCAACCAAGAGCAGTATTCTGTTTCATGGCTGCTCTGCAGTTAAACACCAGCAGGCTTCGAGAGGGTATGTAGGGCCCTGCAAGGCAGGTTCACATGCCCTGTACCCTATTTCAGCACCTTGACAGGTAGGACTATCTTGTCTTTGAGAGGGAGCCAGGAAGTGGGTGTGAATGCTGCATGTGACTTATATGGTATCTGTGCTATGCTAGTACCCCAGCTTCCTGGTTCTGCCTTGTTTCATGATACACATCAGGCCCGTCTTGAGATTGCTCTACCTTCACTCCTCTAGTTGAAGTCACTACTCTGGTTGAAGAAACACATGCTGTGGAAGGACCTGGGGGAAGCAGAACCAGCAAAGAGTACTGAGGTTTGAGAAACGGGAACAGTGGCCCCAGGAAGGGACAGAAAAAGAGAAAGAAGCATAGGAGTAACTACTTCAAACTTTGGCTTAAAAAGAGGATAGCTGATGCCCCTATCAACTGTCACTAAGGAGCTCCCTCCCCTCTGCCTGCAGTTAGTCCCCTTCCTGTCATATCCAGTGCCCACTGTTATAATCGGTCACCCTCATAAGCAGGGAAGATGCTGTCTTGGTGGATGTCCGCCCACCTGCTGATGCTTTCTTCATGTAGGGTCACCAATGCCAGGGAGGAAGCAGTTGTTCGGCGCTTAGGTGTGCTACCTCTGCATAGCTGCTGGAGCTGGTTTCGATACTTGTCCCCCGTGAACAGATAGAGCACTGGATCAAGACAGCTATTAGCACTGGCCAGGGGACGAGTCACTTTGTAAACCACATTGACAATGTTCAGCACCCGGCATTCGGCGTTCAACAGTCTTGCCAGGTAATAAATTGTGCGGGTGATGTGGAAAGGCACAAAGCAGACAGCAAAGACAGTCAGCACCACAGCAATGGTGCGGAGAGAACGGAGCCGAGAAGATGACTGTCCAGCTCCTGGCAAAGGTCGATACAGTCGCCGGGCCATGAGTCCATAGCAGACCAGAGTGATCAAGAAGGGAAAGCCAAAGAGCAGCACCATGATTGTGGAACTGAAGTATACGTAGTGGTCAAACTCCTCAGGCAGAGTCGTGTCATGGCACAGGATGGTGGTTCCATTGGCATTGGTTGTCACAAAGAAGAGGTTGGGCACGAGGCAGCCAGCTACTACCAACCAAACACCTAGGCAGAGAAGACCTGCAAATCGAGGGCGGCCCCAGCGTATTGCCCGCAGTGGATGGCAGATGCCCATGTAGCGGTGCACACTGATGCAGGTGAGGAAAAGGACACTGCAGTAGAGGTTCCAGTAGAAAAGAAAGCGGACGAACTTGCAGAAGCCAGTGCCAAAGGGCCAGTGGTTTCTGGCAGCATAGTAGTAGACGAGGGTGGGCAGTGACAGCACATACAAGGTGTCTGACAATGCCAAATGGAACATGTAAGTGGCTGTTGCATCCCAGGGTCGAAGGCGGAAGAGGAACAGCCAAAGGGTTGGGGCATTGAGGGCCAGGCCCAGCACAAAGACAACTGCATAGCTCAGAGGCAACAGGATGAACTTGAATTCCTCATTAAACTTACAATCACCATCTCCAGAACTTGGGCTGGGACCTAGTGATGTGAATAGCAAGGAGTCTGCACTGGTCATGGCCCCCTACAAGTAGAAAGGACAGAAGTAAGGATCTGATTTCTCGACTTTTCCAGTCCTGATGAACCTACAATAAAAGAGGAAAAGCACCCAGGAGAGCTAGGAGGAGCAAATCCATGTGCAACCCAGGCCTGCCCAGCCCCTACCCAGCTCCCTTAGCCCAGCCCCTACCCAACACCCTTAGTCCAGCCCCTACCCAGCTTCCTTAGTCCAGTCCAGGGACTGATGGCATCAGGCAGTGCTCGGGCTCAGGGAGGCAGTCAATGGTGTTCTGCTGCTTCCTCTGGCCTGCAGAACCTGGCTAGCTGAAGAGGGTGGAGGGTAAGGAGCACCATCTAAAGGGAAAACACCCAGGCTCAAATTGTCATCGAACTCACCACCACAGCTCTGTCCCGGTGATGAGGGACCTCTTTCCCTCACCTCTCACCTTAGTTCCAGTTCTCTGTACTCTTAGTTCCCCCTGATGTGGCCTCACTTCACGCCTGCCTCCAGCCCAGGAGTACCACCACCACCCTTGCCTAGGAACCTTGACAAGACTCCTACCCGGTGCCCTTGAAGCTGAGCCCAGCTGACTCTGTCACCCTTCCTCTTGGCAGCCAGAGGGCATATTCTCGGGGGTGGGACACGGGGTGGGGCCTATTTTCTCCTCCTGTCCCATCCCAACAGATTGTCAGAGCTAGAAAAACCCTTGGAGGTTATCTGGTCCAACCCACTCAGCACACAGATTGGGAAACTGGGACCCAGCGAGATTACTGTTTAACAGCTTCAAAATGATTGTGTACACAAGGAGACATTCTAGTTTACAGATAAAGAGGCAGGCCACTGAAGATAATTAAATTACAGGAAGATCATATAAGTTTATGGGTGTAGAAACATGGGAAATGAATTTTTACATGGACAACAGCAAGTCAACACACTGAAGGACTTTTGAAAATGTAAACTACTGATAATCATCTGTGTGTATTTAATTATAGCAAATGTTTATCTAGACCTTATTCTATGCTAGGCACTGTTCTTAGGACTTTATACCTATTGATGGTACCACAGGCTCTCTATCAAATAGGCTCTATTACTGTCCTAATTAATGATGAGAAAATTAAAGCATGGGTAGTTTGGGTGTTTTGATGATTTGTGGTAAAATAAAGACTTGAACCCACACAAGTCTTCCATGGACCAAACTCTGATATCAATGACTTCATAAGTATGATAACTTGATCCTCCAAGCTTCTGGCTCTAATCTGGGAAAGGGTCAACAAACATTTCCTGGGAGCTTTGGTTCTGGGCCCTGGTAGTTCACTTCTAGTGAATGAAACAGATTAAAAACTGCCAGCTTAATGGAGTTCACAAAATAGTAGAGGTAATAATCAATCAATAAAAATATATAGGATATGATCACTGTTATAAAGAAAAATAAAGAAGATAATGAAGAAGAATTTGTTGTTTTGAATATGGGAGTGACTTGGAGAGCAGGTATTTTAGGAAGGAAAACAGAGCATGAGGTCAGCACAGTTGAGAGGGACCAGTTCCTGGAGGTTCTTGTGCGCCAGGGTAGGCCTTTACTGAGTGGAAGAAAACTATAGAGTGTTTGCAGAAAAGAAGTGTCATGGTCTGACATAATCTCTAAACAACTCTGTTCTGAGACTAGATAACAGGGTTAGTAGCACGGGAAGAGGCTACTAATAACACACATGATGGCCGTGTGGACCAAGGTGGGAAAGGTTACAAGAAATCATCATGAGTAGAATGTGAAAACAGAGACAAAGTTTATTGATGTGGGGTATGAGAGGAAAAGAAGGAGTCAAGAGTAACTCTAAGCCAGGCAGTGGTGGCGCATGCCTTTAGTCCCAGCACTTGGGAGGCAGAGGCAGGAGGATTTCTGAGTTTGAGGCCAGCCTGGTCTACAAAGTGAGTTCCAGGACAGCCAGGGCTACACAGAGAAACCCTGTCTCAGAAAACCAAAAAAACAACAAAAAAAAAGAGTAACTCTAAGCCAAGACTGGTTATGATTGACAAGCACAAGCCTGTAATGTCAGTACTTGTGGTTGGAGGATGAGACAGGAGGATTGCTCCAAGTTCAAGGCCAGAGAATGGGTCTCGTACTAAGTCTCTGTCAAAGAAAAAAAAATGACTCCAGGTTTCTTGCCTGGGTGACTAGAAGAGAAGTCTGTTAACAGGCTCAGAGGCTATAAGAAAGCTGATTTGGGGAAAGAAGAGAAGTTCATTTCCCAGCATGTATGTTTTCAGATGCCTATGACACATGTAAGAACAGATGGCCAGGAAACAGTTCATATCTCCCTGTGGATGCTAGCCAAGAAACTTCCCTAACACATCCCACCCCTTCCTACACAGCACCCTGTCTCTCTCCATCACTCCAAGAGAACTTTGTCTTAATACAGTAGAGAAGGCATGCAGAGCAAGCCTCCACCGTTAAAAAGCCTAATGTCGGAGAACAGTTGTGAGCAGCTGTGGATCTGAGGCCTCTGGAGACAACTGGGGCTTTGTAAGTATCACTGTCTCTGGTATAAAAGGCAAATTGGGTCTGGAGGATGCTGTGCATAAGGTGAGCAGTACTTGTTGGGAGGGATAAGCAAGCTGGAGCAGAATCTTTAAGCTGGGAAGCAATAAAGACTCAGAACCTGATTCTCAGGTCCTAAGAATGTGACCTAACTACATCCTAGAAGGGAGAGGAGGAGGCAGGCCTGCAAAGGAGACTCTAAAATCCAGAATCTAGATCTCTTGTAAGAGCTACAATCCTGGATCAGGGGGTGGAGGGTGGATCTGGAGACTGCCTTGTTTCAGGGTTGAATCACAAACAACCTGAGTCCTGGACTACTGAATATTAGTATGTGGTATAAAAAGCCCAAGTTGAAACCAGGTGAGCTTGAATTAAAATTCTTGTTCTGCTTATCAACTATATAACCCTAGGCACCTAGTATATGTTATAAAAAGCCCAAGTGTTTGGAGCCAGTGAGTGTGAATTCTAATCTTTGTTCTGTTTATTACCTGTATAACCCTAGGCACCTATTTGTGACAATTTCCTCACCAGTGAAATGGGGATAGTAATATCAAACTATAGGTATCAGAATATGTATTGATCAGTGGGTTTAAGTCTTAAAATGCTGCGAGTCTGTAATACTTCCCTTCATGTTATTCTGTTCCCAGGGTTAACACTGGCCTCTACGGAGGAGGTGAAGGGTGTCTTGAGACATGTCTCAAGTCATGGAGAAGTGTCACATTAGAAAACAACCGGCCTGAGCCAGCTTCCTGCTCTACTGCTTCAAGCTGGCTTACCTTGAGGGGTTCCACTGACTTAAGTCTGCCAGGCTTCAACCGAGTAAAGTACAAGCAGGCTTGGGCTTGTCCCTGGACACCGCTGCAGTAGTAGCTGCTGCTTCCACTGCCGCCCAGTGGCTACTTTAGGAAAAGACCTCCCCCAGTGTTCCCAATGGAAGTCCCAGCTTCTGCCACCCTCCTGGAGGAAAGCAAGCACCACAGATCACACTCCTTGTCTCTGAACTGCTTCTTCACTTTGGTCTCTGTGGCTTGTCTCACATGGCTTCTACTATTCCACTAGACACTCCTGGCTCCTTTCCCTGGCTCCTTTTTGTCACCCTTCCACCAAATGTGGGCCTTTCCCAAATCAGGCTCCCCTCCCTGCCACAACCCTCCTTCCTCTCCTCTTTCCCTTCGCCACCATCTCTCTCTCACTTTCCCCTCTCCAGCTCTCCTCAGAAAACTACCCTCATGAATTTAACTGCCATTTTGATATTATCAATAATTATCTTTTATTTTGTTTTTGAGAAAAGATCTTGCTCAGGTTTGCTTTAAACCCACAATGCAGCACTTTGCCTCCTTAGTGCTATTATTGCAATATGTACTACCACACCTGGAAGATGTTACCAGTAATTGTAATAAAGAGATTCTAACATAGTTCTCTCTGTGTCACCGTCTCTGTCTCTCTCTGTCTCTCTGTCTTTCTCTGTCTCTGTCTCTGTCTCTCTCTCTGTCTCTCTCTCTCTGTCTCTCTCTCTCTGTCTCTCTCTCTCTCTCTCTCTCTCTCTCACACACACACACACACACACACATACACAAATACATATGCTCACTCCCCCCTGTCCTCCTCCAAATTTCTTTCTCAGAGCTGGAGAGAAAGCTCAGTACTTAAGAGTACTTGCTGCTCTTACAGAGGACCTGGGTTTGAGGCCCAGCACCCACATCTGGCAGCTCACAACCACTTAAAATTCAAGACAACCCTGTCTGCCCTTTGGCTTTGTGGGCACTACACTCAGGTACACATACATACACATACACACATATATAATTAAAAGTAAACATTTAAAAATACTTCTCTCATGCTTTCATAGCATCTGATTTTAATAGAAATTATGGCTCATCATAGATTTCTGATAATTATACTCATTTGCGTTTTTACCCATCTCCTTCTGAACCTCTCACTCCTAAGCTAGATCTAAAGCTCCTGTCCTCACTTCTTATAAAGTTATGACCTAGAAAAAAGCAGCTTTTCCAAATGAGGTTTGTGGTTGTCCAAAACTGCTTTTCAATTCAGAGTTAAGAAAGCATTCAGTAAATGTTGAGTGAATGTTTATCCAGGTTTGTTGTAGATTATGCCCACATGGGCATTTGGTATCAGTTTAGTACTTATCTTAATACATAAATGTTTCCATATCATTATTAGTGATAACCATTCCATTCTATTACTCCAATCCCCCCCCCAGTCTTCTCCTTCCTGGTCCCTCACATGTAGTATTCATAAATGTATTGGTGGTGATTTCTCTGAAATGTCTGTGGTTAACTTGGGGACCAGAGTAAAAAAAAAAATGGAGGAAAGACATATTTTCTAATCTCTTTAATTTAGAATGGAGAGAGGAAGAGAAAGAGGAAGAGAGAAAAGGAAGGAATGTGGGAGGGAGGGAGGGAGGGAGGGAGGGAGGGGAGAAAATGAGTAGAAGGTAACAATGTAGTTGAAAAACAAAGGCAGACAGTTCTAAGTAATTCCAGCTTCATAGCCTATCAGCTGCATGACTGACTAAGCCTCCCTTGAAATATCAGACAGTACACATAAGAGCTCAGTGTCTAGCTGCTGCCGTCAGCATCATTGTTAGTAGGTGTATTTTGGAGGCTATATTCGGAGTCTCTTCCTTATAAAGTGAAAAAAAATGAGGTCATCTTCTGAGAGTTAAAGCTTGATGGATAGAAATAGTAATCAGAACCCTGGCTAGTCCAAACTTACTAATGAAATCACATCAAAGTGCCTGGCTCCGTACAGGTAGGCTCAAGGTAGGCTTTGCTCATATGTCCTCCCTCTAGTGCTCCTTTAAAGAAATTGGGGGAGGGGGTTAAATAGAGCCTTACTACATACCCCAGGTTAGCCTGTAACTCACTATGAATCCTAGGCTGGTCTTGAACTAGGCAATCCTCCTACCCCAGCCTCCACAGTGCTAGCACTACAGGCATGTGACACCACACCCAGCTTAGTGTGCCTTACTTGGCTTTCTAAATGTGATCATCATGTAGGTAGTTCCCAGTAGCTGATCCATCTATCACCTTTCCATCCTCCCCCACTGAGCCAATGCCCTTGTTCACATCCCACTCAAATCTGTTGATTTGGAAAGAATGTAAGAGCCAGAGAAAGGTGGGGGAGCAGTGTGGAACACTGAGTTCCAGGCCTGGCATGGCTGTTCCAGTCCTGGACTCACTGCAGCTATAATTACCTGTTCAAGATCTGCACAGAAAATTGAGCTCATCTACACCCCCATCGTGGACGGGAGAGGAGCTCACAAAGCCCCACTCCCTCCCTGAGGATTCCTGTATAGCTAATGGCTCGTGGTGGAGACGGTGAGAGGTTTTCTTCAGTGGTGTTGCTGCTGGTAAGATGCTCCTGCTCCTGTAAACAAAGTCTACCCCACGCTCCTATAAACAACCCTAATCCAGTGGGGTCATAGAAAACAGACATGAAAATATAAAGAGGATTAGTTGAGAAGAGGAGGCAAGGGAACAAGAAAGAGTAATGAGTGTGAACACGGTCAAAATGCATCATGTTCATGTCTGGAAATGTTATAATGAAACCTATTATTATGTACAATTAACACATGCTAATAAGATCCTTCAAAATCTGTTGATTTGCTTTCAGTTACAATAACAGAAAATTTCAGCTAACTTAAAAGAGAGAGAGAAATGTATATTAGCTTTCATTTAAGTCCAGGAGCAGAATCAGCAGTTCAGTAACGTCATACAAATCTAGATTCGTTCCATCTTTCTGATCTGCAACCCTCAGCATGTTGTTAGGAACGTTCATGGTCACAAGGGGACCATGGCAGTTTGTGCATTGCATCCAAACTTGGCACTATTCAATGAGAAGAGAGGAAGGCCTCTCTTCCTGTGTATTTATTTTTATCATTCAGGAAACCTTTTTCAGAATCTCTCCAGCATATTACCCCTCACATCTCAGTGGCCTGAATTTCATCATGCCTAGCTAACCCAGTCACTTTCAAGGAGATGAAACAACCCTATCTGATTTTTTTAAATCTGATTTATTAAGAGGAGCACTGGAGGAGGGTAGATACCTCTAAAAATAGTGTCTCTCTCTACAAAGACAGGGAGAGGGCAACTGAGTTGGTATGCAATCCTATCTGCTACAATCCTGTCTGTACAACCCTTAGTGAATAAGCCACCCCTTCCTCATACAGAGGTGTGATTTTTCACATCATAACTGGAAGGTCTAGTTGGGATATCATTGGGGTGTGCAGAGTGGGAGTGGAAAGGACCTGAAAATACTGCTCCCAACAGTGTATCAGAGACGTCTTCCTTTGCTCTCTTACCCCTGCATCCTTAGAAAATGCAGATACTCTGGGTCAAATGAAAAGATAGCAATAGTTCTCTATAGGGGATTGATTAATAGGAAAGCAGCACAAGGGAATTTGTTGGGGGAAATGTGGGTGTACACAGGAGTATTGGTTTCCTACAAATATTGCAACGAGTTATCACAGACTTGGCTTAAAACAATACATGGTAGTTCTCTTACAAATCCCAAGGTTAGACGTCTGAAACCAGCATCAATGGGCTAAAATTAAGGTGTCAGCAGAGCTTTTCTTACATTTCCAGAGTCACCTTGCAACCTGAGTCTGAAGAGAATCTGTCCCCTTGTGGTTTTAGCTTGCAGAGCTGCATCCCACCACACTCATCTCTCCAGTCTTCAGAGCCAGCAGTGACAGCATCTTGCTTCTTTCTTTATATTGCTTGTCTCTTCAGGCAAATCTGGTGTTTGTTGGTTGGTTGGTTGTTGGTTTTAGACAGGGTCTCACCATGCAGCACTGGCTGGCCTGGCATTTGCTATGTAACCAGGCTGGCCTCGAACTCACAGAGATCCATCTGCCTCTGCTTCTCAAATGCTAGCATTAAAGGTGTGTGTCATCACACCCACCTTGCCTCTCTTTCAATAAGACTAATGACTCCATTTGAGCCCACATGGATAATCCAGAATAATCTCTCTATTTTAAGAACCCTAATCACATCTGCAAAATCCCTTTCACCATGTAAGGTAATGTCTTAGGCTTCAATGATTATGACCTGCTATTTAGGGGTCAATACTTAGCCCACCATAGTAGGTAGGACTTCACCAAAGTGCTCTCAAGATTTGTTCATTATTCTGGGCACAGTGGCATATGCCCATAATCTCAGAGCTGTAGAAGTTATGGCAGGAGTTGTGAGTTCCAGGCTAGCCTGAGCTGTACAATGAGACCTTGTCTCAAAAAATAATTGCACATTTTACCATCTATAGATTACATCACAGCCTCAAATTACAAATATTCAGGAAAAAAAGATAACGGTTTGAGTTCAAACATAGTAAGGAGTTAAAGACCTACAAAGTCTCTTTTCTTCCAACTCAGGGGACTATAACCTGACTTGAAAGGGGAGTGATAAACACCTAAAAGGGAGTATGGGGCTTTGAGTGTGGGTCTGGTGAAGATTAGGCCAGAAATAGATTGATTCTTGTTTTATTACCTACCCCACCATAATCACCAACCTCAGCAAGTCTTCGGCTTTTTCCCCCCATACTGAAGCTTAGTTTCTGCTTCTTTAAAGTCCCAGTAGAATCTGAGGTCCTCTAGCTACCTGAAAATGCCTGTGAAAGACACAGAACAATTAACTGAAAAGACCCTGGGGTGCATACCAGTCACAAATGGCAGCAGCTGACTCAGTCAGCTGATTCTATCTAGGGATTCCATCTAGGTGTTAGAGGCAGATATGGGAATCTGCAGTGCACTTTCTGGATTTCCAGATTCCTGTGACCTAAAGGAATTGGAACTGAGACATCTGGGTAGTGGCAGTAACAGAGACTGCTTTTTTTTTTTTTTTTTTTTACTTATTTTTTTTCTGTTCATTTTTTTATTACGCATTTTCCTCAATTACATTTCCAATGCTATCCCAAAAGTCCCCCATTTGCATTACCCTCCCCTCAACTCCCCTACCCACCCATTCCCACTTTTTGGCCCTGGCCTTCCCCTGTACTGGGGCATATAAAGTTTGCCTGACCAATGGGCCTCTCTTTCCAGTGATCCAGGCCATCTTTTGATACATATGCAGCTAGAGACATGAGCTCCGGGGTACTGGTTAGTTCATAATGTTGTTGCACCTCCAAGATTGCAGATCTCTTTAGCTCCTTGGATACTTTCTCTAGCTCCTCCATTGGGAGCCCTGTGATCCATCCATTAGCTGACTGTGAGCATCCACTTCTGTGTTTGCTAGGCCCCGGCATAGTCTCACAAGAGACAGCTACATCTGGGTCCTTTCGATAAAATCTTGCTAGTGTATGCAATGGTGTCAGCGTTTGGATGCTGATTATGGGGTGGATCCCTGTATATGGCAATCACTAGATGGTCCATCCTTTCATCTCAGCTCCAAACTTTGCAGAGACTGCTTCTTAAGAAAGGGAACATTTCCAGTCAAGGAACTGAACCAGAGAATCGGAAGCTCGATGGCATTGGGCTACAGGAGTTGTGACTTTTTCAAGGTCATCATTTCCAGCATGTGTATATCAGGACCCTTCTCATGTGGGTGTTCTGTCCCATACATGTAGCCTTTGGTTGTGAGTTCTAAGCTCTTTCATTGTTATTTGTTTCTTTCATATGCTAATTTTTGAGACAGGGTCTCTCTATGTAGCCCTGGTTGTCCTGGAACTCACGGAGAGCTACCTGAGTCCACCTACTGAATGCTGGGATCAGAGGCATGTGCCACCACATCCAACCATATGTTAATTTTGATACTTCTAGCTCTACCCTACATAGGGTCCTGGGTGAGGAAAAGAAAGACCCAGCTCAGCCAGACTTCTAAACCACAGCTATAGCTATCCTCAGAGGACTAGAGAGCCCATCTCAAGGATTGAAGACTATGGATATAAGTAGACATGTAGGACCAGCTAGGTCCAAGGAGGATCAGAGTACTAGATCCTCAGACCTTAGAGTTTCTGCTTCTACATGCTTCATGCCTACAGAGGTAGGGCCAAGGCCCTATGAGAAAAACAAGAAATAGATGCTCTGGCTGCTGCAGGGACAAAAATATCTCTAATTCCATATGAGTGGTCACACAAGGTAAGGGAAGCTGCTTAGAGCATGGACCTAGTTTCTGGGATTGGAAAGACTAGAGAGCTGAACAGTGGGAGGTAGAGAAGTTATTCTAGGCCTGGGTCGTACAGATGTCAATTGCCTATTCCCTGCATGGGTAATGTTCAATTTGTCTTGCAGAGAACCTGCCTCTAGGCCAGGAATGCTATGATACCTTCCTTTCTGATAAGAAAACCAAGTCAAGGATCTCTACTCCTGCCCCATCACCTACAGAAGATTGGTTCCTGCTGCTCACTGGAGCTGAGAGAATCAGGGTTTCTGATTGACATCAGGCTGCAAGAGTCCAAAGTCTCAAGTGGGGGACAATCGGGAAAGGCTACTCTTTCCCATGCTCTTGGCTTTCTTGTGGCCTGGAAAATTCCAGAGGCTAGAATGTGACACAAGTTGCTCAGACAAACCAAGGTCCACACTGTGAACCCTAATAGTTTTACCCTGTGTTATACTTCACCTCTATGAATTTCAACTTGACTTTGATCCCAACCCTCATGTGCAATGTTTTCACAAGTCCAAAACCCACCAATTTCCTTCTTTTTTATTAGATATTTTCTTTATTTACATTTCAAATGTTATCCCCTTTCCTGGTTTCCCCTCTGAAAATCCCCTACCCCCTCCCCACTCCCCGTGCTCACCAACCCACCCACTCCCTCTTCCTGGCCCTGGCATTCCCCTATACTGGGACATAGAACCTTCACAGGACCAAGGGCCTCTCCTCCCATTGATGACTGACTAGGCCATCCTCTGCTACATAGGTGGCTGGAGCCTGAGTCCCTCCTTGTGTACTCTTTGGTTGGTGGTTTACTCTGGGGGTACTGGTTAGTTCGTATTGTTGTTCCTCCTAGGGGACTGCAAACCCCTTCAGCTCCTTGGGTCCTTTCTCTAGTTCCTTCTTTGGGGACCCTGTGCTCAGTTCAATGGATGGCCAATTTCCTTCTTAAATGCCCCTAGCAGTAACTGTTAGGTCTCAATCCCAAGACAAATGTCTGAGGTGCCTATTTAACAGATCAAAGCGGACCTGGCCTCAGGTTATCCCAGTCCCTCCCTGTACCTCAGTCCCTACCCATCACCAACTCTCCAGCCCAGAGCTTGGGCTGCACTTCCCCCACGGTTCTTCCCATTTTGGCTACATGGTCTTTTTTTTTACCTTTTTGGTTCCTTTGGCCTTTTGGCTTTTGGCTTCCAGGGCTTCTGGATCCCCCCCAACCCCTCCCATACACATACACATGTGCACTCGTGCACTCAACCCAGCACAGGATAATGTTCATTCTTGACCTTTCCACATACATCTGGCTATGTTCTCTCTCTTATCTACAATAAATCTCCTCCACTATACTTAGGAGCAGTTATGTTCTTCTTCTTTCTTTCTTTTTTTTTTTTTTCATTCAGTAACATCATCAGAATCCCCTAGCTCTGGCCTACCTCCTCAGTAACAATCAGCTGATCCCTGGCCACTAATCTGTACTCACTAATCTGTTTTCCAAACTCTTGGCCCCTGAGCTAATTATAGCAGTGCTTCATGCCACCCACCCCAACCCTATTCTTGTTCTCTGACTCCCACTAATCTACACATTCAGAGGATTGTGGATATAAGAGGCTGGGAGGCCAGCTTAGCAACCAGAGCTGGAGGCTGATGCGAGCTTCATCTCTTCCCTCAGGTAATATTCTAAATCTCTCTGCTTCTAGCCCATACTAAGTCCACCTCCTTTGCCTTTAGCATCTTCTTTAGGAGGAGAGGGGCATCTTTTCTGATGCAAGCAATGGATTTTTCAGGCTGATGTAAGAGACTTCTAGAACTCAGCACCCCCCCCCAACTCATCCCTCTGACCAAGCCTACTATGTTTTGAAGGAAAGCACCAGAAAGACATTTCCCTCTCTATGCTTCCCTAGCACCTTAAGCGTGGGGACAGGATGGAAATGTTTGGGGAAAGTGACAAGAGAGATGATGAGTAAGGGCAAAGAGGGCTTTCGGCCTCCACAGAGGCTTCTACTGCCACCCCCCAAGAAAGTATGAGCGCAACCCTTTCTGTTCTACAGCTTTCCCTCTTCTTTCCCCCACCTCCCCCCTGTTCTTCCTTCTGAGCTGGAGGTCAAAAGCATCCCAATTCAGGGTCAAGTCCAGTACAGGGACAAAAAGAAATTTCATCCATTCATTTATTTATTCATATAGTTAACTGACTGTGTGCCTGTTGAAGTTCAGTATCAATGCAGCCCAAGGAACGTATTTAAGAGATGGAGTATGAGCAAGTAGGATAAATAGAAGGGGTTAAAAAATAAGATGAGGAGCAATCAAGAAAGACACTGGACATTCCTCTAGCTTTCACACACATGCACCTGTGCATGCATGGATACATGCACAGGCATTCGCTCATGCACATACACATGAGAGAGAGAGAGAATGAGAGAGAGAGAGAGAGAGAGAGAGAGAGAGAGAGAGAGAGAGAGAGAGAGAGAGAGAGAGAAAGAGAGAAAGAGAGAAAGAGAGAAAGAGAATGTAGTGCAATGGTTGGGTAAGTGTGTAACTGAAGAGTTGCCCTAAGAAGAGGAAAAAAAAAAAGGAAGCATTGAGTGTTGGTGTGGTATCTCAGGCAGTTAATTTATATTACACTAGGTGTATCATTATGGAATATTATAGTGCACTAAAAAAAAAAGGATTAAATAACTGAGTGTTCCTCTTCCCCTCATCTCAGGAAAGATTCAACTGGCCAGCATGTCCACGTAAGAATCCCTTCTGATGCTCTGGATCTGTGAATTATTCCTTATCCAAGCCTGAGTATTTGCCTTTTGCGTGGAGGGGTTTATAGCTTTGGCCTACCCCAATTTTCTCTACCTTTGCTCTATCTCATGATCCCCACGCCTCTTCCTAGGAATTTTTCCTGTTCCCCAAACATTCCTTCCTTTTCTGGCTTCCTTTTTGTTCTGCTGACCATCCTTCTTTACGACTGTTCACCCCACAGAGTGTTTAAGAAGACTAGCTCCAATGGGAAGGTAAGAGAACCTGGCCCATCTGTCCGAATGGAAGGGCAATGAGGATGAATGGGTCCATTCTTCAGCATCTCGGTGGGCGGGGCTGGGGGCTTTGGGACCATTCCTTCAAAGATAACTGTGAGACTGATGTAGCAAGTTGTTCCACAACAGTTTTCCATCTACCTGGGGAAACGAGACTTCGTGGATGATGTGGACACTGTGGAGCCCATTGGTTAGTGAGTCCAAAGTGGGAAAGAGCCTGAGAAGGGAGTGGGAGCCAGGAAGAAAAGGAAAGGCCAGGCATGACCATGCAGAGCTATGAGGCCAATTGAAAGGTAGAAAGGAAAGAATCCTTTCAGGAATCAACTTTTGTTTCACTCACCCTCCAAGTTTTCCTGAGCAGTGTGCCATCTCTCCCTCTCTCTGCAGATGGAGTCGTCCTTGTTGACCCCGAGTACTTAGAAGGTCGAAAGTGTAAGTAGAAAGCCTTACTGGTTTCTGTAAAGCAGCAGGAGTCCCAACTGAAATGCCACACATGCAAACTAGGCAAATGAGTGAGTGGTCTTAGAGCAGAGGAGCATGGGGAAGCAGAAAGCAGCAGGGACATTCAGCTCAGGGTGGCCGCAGTCTTTCAGTTAGTAAAAAGTATTGCAAGTGGAGCTCAAGCTACGTACTTTATAGGTCCCAAATATCGAAAGACTTTTTTTTTGTATTCTTTCCCCAAATAGTATTCAAAATAACTATATGCCTAAAGAACAAATACAATTATACTCTGCAGTATTACACAAAACAAGCATCTGTGTTGAAATTAATGTCTTAATAAAATTTGTGGGTTTCCCCATTACTGCTATGGTGGTCTTGCTTGACTACTGGTTTCAATTTGGCTTAGACTGCCTATGGAATGAACCAATACACAGAAAATCAATATTTTTACATACATTTCTTGACTTCCAAATGTTAACAACTCACTAAAAGATTTGTAAAGATCAAATATTCCCCCCCCCCTTTTTTTTTCTGCAGCCGAAGTGTCCCTTGGGCTTCCATTTTAAAAGCTTTGATATATGTCATTCCACAAGGTTTTTTTTTTCTTCATCTGTTTGTTTTGTGTGTGTGTGTGTGTGTGCCAAGTATGTGCGTGCATGCGTGTATGTGGGGGAGAGAGATAAGGAAGGGAGAGACAGAGAGAGACAGACACAGAGAGAGAGAGAGACAGAGAAGGAGAGGGCCTAAACGTGTATTCTACAAAAACCAAGGAAATAACAAGCACAGGCAATACCAGCAGGAGACAGCACAGCCCTCCGGCAGCCGAACTCTAGTTCAAGATTGCACTGAACTACTTCCCACTGAATTTTCCCCTTTTAATTCTCACTATGGATTAACCCCACTGTGATCCAACTGGACTGAAAATTGTGTTCAACTGGAGAAAAGATTCAGAACCAGTTGGTGACTACTCGTCCAGAAATAGCCTTTAGATACTGGGAATGAAAGAGCTTTCCTTTCTGAGATTAAGCACCACGGATAAGCACTCTGGACAATTTCAAATGTCAGAGAAACTTTTCAGAATAGGCACAAATTAGCCAACTTATTTATAAGTAACAAATACTCTGTTTCTAAAATCTAAGTGGTTTTATTCCCGCACTTCTAAAATTTCCCAGAATAACCTATGAAAAGAAATATTCACTTTTTAAAGACTGCATGTTGCTTGGCATGATGACTAACATCTACGACAACACCCAGGAGGCTGAGGAAGCAAGTCCAAGGCCAGGCTGGCATGCAAAGTGACTTTGAGGCCTGTGAAAACTATATAGGAAGAACTTATCTCTCAAAAATTACAGGCTTACTCAGAAATTAGATATATTTGAGTTTTTTATGTCTCTTTGGTAGAGTTTTGACTTATTATTCATTTCAATCTTATATATTTCTGACATTTCCTCCCACTTGTATGCTCTGTTACTTTGTGAACATCATCTTGCTTTGACCGTATTTTTCAAGTCCTTCTCCATCACAGGTGTATGTTTTAATGTAAACCATCCTTTTCTATGCACTGAGTGGTAAAGTCAAGTGAGGCGAAAGATGTGGGGTATGGTACACACACACACACACACACACTACTGTTTAATAGCACTCTATCTGGCCTCTCTGTGTGCTATTCTTTGCAACTGCAAAATTTTACTGTATAAACAAACAGTAGTCACAAAAGTTTTTTTAAATGTTTAATTTCGGAAAAGAAATGAGAAAACAGTTATAAGTACCTGAGATTGCCTTGTGTTTAGTTGTAGAAACAAAGCAATTTAGAAGGCATCAGAGCAGATAACATGGCACTTATCTCTGCAAAAATGGTGCTGTGGTAGAGCTTTGAATTTTTCTTTTTGATTATATTTTTGATGCTCATATAAATGTGTATGTAATTTATATCATTAAGACAAAATGGACACATTTAGAGTAGATGTTGCCTTTTAGAGGAAAATAAAAGCAACCTGCCAGGCCTGGTAATGCAGGCCTGTAATCCCAGCTGCCTGGGCAAGAGGGGCTCAGGCAGGAGGATCACAAAAAGTTCAAGAGTAGGCTGGGCAAATTTAGAGAGATCTCTGAGGCCTCAGAATAAGAAAGTACAAAGAAAGATAAGCGGCTACCTAGTGTGCATGAGATTCTGTGAGTTTGAGACCAGTCTGGTCTACTTAGTGAATTCCAGGCCAGCTAGAACTTCACAGAGAGACCTGTCTCAAAAATAAATATACAAAAAATAAAATCAAATACTACAAAAATCATAGGCTTAATCCCTATAATCAACACACAGCCAGCAAAAGTAGCAGTCAGAGGTAGCCAGATCTCTGTGAGTTCAAGGCCATCACAGATGAAGGGATTATAATTTAATTACTCCTAACCCCATTTCAGCTTTCATCTACTTACTTTTTTGTGCAAAAACCCCTATTTTATAATTTTATAATCCCATAAATACCTTATAATTTTCTTTTAAGTCTATGTCAACATATATGAATCCATAATCTATGAAGCTGCGTTTAAAAATCCACTCGTTGGACATTTCCTTTGTTTTCAACATGTTTTCGACATTTCAACATTTGTTTTAACATATTTTGCTGTTATAAACAACTCTGCATCCCCCAACCCGTTGTGTGTATCCAATTCGCTCTTTAGGCTGAATTCCCAGAGAGCTAGTGTTTCACAGAAAGTTTGTAACGTGAATGTCTGGCCAATTCTGCCTCTGCCTCTGCCTCGCATCTCACCTTCTGAATGCAGTGATTATAGATGCAAACTACCACTTCCAGTGTTTTGTGGGTTCCGGGGATTGAAATAAAGTCAACCAGCTTATGGAACAAGTACTTTTACCCACTGAGCTATCTTGCTGGTATCTGACCCTAATTCTTGTTAACTCTTTTAAACTATTAAATATTTCAGGCATAAAAAAATATATCTACCACCTAGCTTTGAAAAGAAGTATAGACCCAAAGCTTCCTCTGCCCTTCTTTTTGAGTCTCTCTCCCTATCCTTGTCTTTTCTCCTACCCAGGCAACCACTATCCTACATTTAGTGTTTATTTGGTCCATGATGCTTGTATACTTATATTTAACATTCTGTGTCTACAACCAATTTTTACATTGTTATATACAGTTTTAATCTGCATATAAAATTAACAGTGCACATTTAATTCTGGTGCTAGAATTTTTTTTTTGAAATTTAATCATTTAATTATTCATATACTTCTTAGTTGACTAATGCTGCTGTACCAAAATACCCAAAACTAGATAATATATTAGGAAAAGAAATTTACTTTCTCACTATTCAGTAGCCAGGCAAATCCAAGTTAAGGTGAGTAGCATGTTCAATTTTCTGTAAAGGCTGCTCTCTGCATGCAAAATTGGGCCTTATTGCTGGGCCCTCCAGAGGGGAGGAATGTTGTGTACATAGGTGACAGAAGGTGAACTGGAAAAAAAAAAGATGGATGCTACACAAGGCTTCTCTAATAAAGGTCTAAACACCATTCATAAATGAAGATGAGAAAAGGTTCCATTTGTGGTGATATGACAGTAGCTCCGACCAGTCGTGCATTTGAACTCCAACTGAGCCACATCAGCATGAACACTCAATGTCTGGCTTCAATATTTTTGACAGTATGATCTGTGTGAAATGTCATCCCACTGTGGCTTTCATGTGGATGTATCTGATTACTACTGAGACTACACAAATCTTTGGCCATTCCACATGTGCTTCTAAGAATCCACCTGCGTTCTTGGCACACTTTTAGATTGGTGTGTGTGTGTGTGTGTGTGTGTGTGTGTGTGTGTGTTACCAATTGGTAACAGTTATTTTGTTCATGTGTGTACAGGTATGTGTGGAGGCCGGAGGTCAATCTTGGGTGTTTTTTGAGAGTGGATCTCTCCCCCTCTCTCTCTGTTCTGGGGCCCACTGATCAGGCCAGACTAGGTGGTCAGAGAGCCTCAGGAATCTATCTACCCGTCTCCACCTAGCAGCGCTGGGATTGAAGCATGTACCATTGCTCCCCACCTTTTCCCATGGGACCAAATCCAAGTCCTTATACTTTGGCAGCAAATTCTTTGCCAACTGAACTATCTCCTCGGCCTTTCAACATTCCAAATGCTAAACAGTTATATGTGTTTCAAACACTTGAACTCTGAATTTCCTTTTATCTTTGTGAACCTTGTAACACAGAGAACTTTAAAATACTATTGCAATCAAATGTAACCAAATATTTCTTTGTGACTATACTTTTGGGATTATACTAGCTTGCCTCTGTGGGTCTTCCTTTCCCCCCATTTAGGATTTCCTTTGTCACAAGTTTGACAAGTCACTCACTCTCTTCCTCTTTTGCCAGCAGTGTTTGTCAGGTTGACCTGTGCTTTTCGCTATGGCCGTGATGACTTGGATGTGATTGGTCTGACATTTCGCAAAGATCTCTATGTACAAACCAAGCAAGTGGCTCCAGCTGAACCCACCAGCATCCAGGGCCCCCTCACAGCCTTACAGGAGCGGCTTCTGCACAAGCTCGGGGTCAATGCCTATCCTTTTACACTTCAGGTACTGACCTCAAGTCTTGGGCAAAGTTTCCAGGGAAGATTAAGAGATAAAAGGAGAACAGAGAGAGTTGTCCCTATTTTTCTGAGCTCCTTCTGATTTCCTAGATGGTTGCTAACCTGCCCTGTTCAGTAACACTGCAGCCTGGGCCTGAAGATTCAGGAAAGGTAAGGAAGACCATTAGCTAATGACCTTTCCACCAATGACCTAGTCAACTCAAAAGGAGGGAAGGCTTTTTCTTGTCTTTCTTTCTTTTTTTTTCCTCATGGTTCAGTCTATGGCTATACAACTCCGTTGATTTGGGCTCCTGGAAATATAGTATATGATGATGGGAGCACATGGCAGAAGAGGTTTGATCCCAGGGAGCAAACAGAATGTCGAGAAGGGCATGTCTCCAAAAACCAAACTTCCTCAATTGCTCTTAAGAGGTCTCAACTCAAATTTCCTACCACCCCCCAATAGAAGCATTGGCTAGGCTGAGTGTGGTGGTACACATCTTTAATCTCAGCATTTAGGAGGCAGACACAGGCAGATCTCTGTTGAAATTGAAGCCAACCTGGTCAATATAGTGGCTTTCAGGTCAGTCACGGCTACACAACGAGACCCCATCTCAAAAAGAAAAGAACCACAAGCTGGGGCCAAGCCTTTGATCCATAACCAACTAGGGTACATTTCAGATCTGAACAGTAGCAGATAGACAGGTAATTACAGCGGGGCCTGGGAAGGAAGACAAATGGACAGGATTGAAGAAATGGACAGCTACGGGACTGAGACATTTTCATGTAGTTCCACGGGGGAGGGAGGGAACTGGAACTACATTCTCTTTGTCTCTGATTTTTTTATAGCCCTGTGGGGTTGACTTTGAAGTGAAGAGTTTCTGTGCAGAAAATCTGGAAGAGAAAATCCCTAAGAGGTAGTCTTTGGTTTCCCCCAAATATCTGCCTCAGGCCTTAACCACAGACCCTTCTCTTAGGGCAAAAACAGATCTAGTCACCATAGCACCACTGCCACCAACTTGGATGTCCTGTTCTGAGTCCCTAGGATTTCACTTGTCTTCTTCACTCACGTTGGCAGACATGTAAAAAGCTAAAAGACACACCCTTACATTTTATGGGCTATCAAGTCTGGGTTGCAACTCTGTAACTCTGTTGTCACTGTAGTGCTGGAGCAGTTACAGACACTATAGAAATGAAAAAAAAATTGATGTGTTAAAACTGAATTCATGAACACTGATGTTTGGACTTTATGTAATATCTGTGGGTCATAGAATACAGCTTTTTGATTCATTTTAACCATTTACAATTGTATTCATCATCCTTAGACTGCAGGCCACAGACAAACAAGAAAGAGGACAGATTTAGCCAGTGGGGCAATTTGCAATTCCTTGCTCTATGGAATATCAAGGATGCAAGGGAGGTCTCTAAGGGGCCACGCCCACTCCCACACCCAAGTAAACACAGCGCTTTAAGGGTAGTGAGTGTGTGTGTGTGTGTGGGGGGTAGTCTGTGTTTCCAGAATAAGATGTTCTAGCTTTTCCTTTGGACTTTACTCAGTGATTCTGTGCAGCTGGTTGTACGGAAAGTGCAGTTTTCAGCCCTGGAACCCGGCCCTGGTCCTTCGGCACAGACCATTCGAAGCTTCTTTTTGTCATCTCAGCCCCTACAACTGCAGGCCTGGATGGACAGGGAGGTTGGTAGCACTCCTCCCATATCCTATTCCCTACCTTAGACCCCCTCTGCTGCTTCCCCTTTCTACTGATGTCTTAATGTGGATGGATAGGCAGAGCCCGGAGCCAGGGCAACAACGACTTTAAGGAAATGGGAATTTTAGATTTAGGTCTGGGTGTCCTCCTTCCAATCTTGTCATAGGCTTCTCCTGCTTCAGGTTCATTACCATGGAGAAGCTATTTCTGTACATGTTTCTATCAACAACTATACCAACAAGGTCATCAGAAGAATCAAGATTGCAGGTAAGCTTCCTTTGCTCTGCATCTGGCCCGCAAGCCACAGGTTCTAAAAAACAGCTGTACATCTTACCCATTAATATTTATCTGAGTTTTCCTTCCAAAACAGGCCTATCAAAATATGTGGTCTCATCTTACCACACAAGATCATATCAAAGAGCAGTAAGCTGGAGCCATGTGGGAGACCAACTGATTGGTCATTTACTTTCCCTGACTTTTTCAGTTGTCCAGACCACAGATGTTGTCCTGTATTCACTAGACAAGTACACGAAGACTGTGTTTGTTCAGGAGTTCACGTGAGCTGGGGCTGGGGCTGGGGCTGGGGAGAAAGTCAAAGGGGTTAGATGGTGGGAAGAAGGCCAACAGACAGAGAAGGGATCCTTGCTATTTCTTTTGGAAAAGAAGAAATAGCAAGGATAACTAAGAGATGAGGAATGTCAAGGTGAGGGTTGAAGCCCACAAGGGGAGGGACTCTCAGGAGAACTATGGGTGGGGCTATGACTCATCAGAAGAAGACCGAGACAAAGCTAGGGCAGAGCTTTCCCACCAGAGCTCATTTTCCCATTCTCCAAAGATATGCCACTTCTCTGTATATTTTCCACTGGTTCTTGAGACTATGTGAGATACTCTTGGGAGTAAAAGTACATTTAGTTGGCCAGCATGGCCTAAGTTCCTCTCTTGTTCTCTTTCAAAGAGAGACAGTAGCTGCTAACTCCAGCTTCTCCCAGACCTTTGCAGTAACCCCACTCCTGGCTGCCAACTGTCAGAAGCAGGGCCTGGCACTGGATGGCAAACTCAAGCATGAAGACACCAATCTGGCCTCTAGCACAATGTAAGCTCATATGTAATTTAGAATTTCTCCTTCCTACTCCTAAGCCACATGCTATACACACGGCTGTAAGGTTTCATCTTCAGTCAAGCCGACTTGTCCTTTAAAATGTTCCTCAGCCAGGGTTCAGTGTGCTCACAAGTCTCAGAGCCAGGCTCAAGTTAAATTAATGCCTATGGGGCCAATAGTAAGTTTAGGCTTTAGGTAATGAGAAAGGAAAATGCAGAGAACAGAAAACCTCTGTTATATAAAATCTCACAGTGCAAACCAGGCATGGGAGTGGGGTGGGGGGATGCACGCTTGTAATCCGAGCACTTAGTGGTCAGCACTGAGGTAGGGGAATCACAAGTTTGAGGCCTGCTTAGGCTATGCAGCAAGACCCTGCCAAGAAAAAAAAAAAGAGAGAGACAAACAGGGCACCTGCTGTTAAGCCGAGTTTGAGTCCTCAGAACACATCTGGGGAAGGAAAGAACCAATTCCTCTCTGCTTTCCACATGTTCACCATGGGCCCCCCACCCCCACACATGTGCAGGAGTACAACATGGATGAACGAAAATGCAAGGATAAAAAAAAATTATAAACAAGACACAATTCACAGAGGTCTTACATCTATTATTATATTCCTAAGAATATCTCCAGGCAGTGGTGGCACATGCCTTTAATCCCAGCACTTGGGAGACAGAGGCAAGTGGATCTCTGTGAGACTGTATAGTCTACATATCCAGGACCAGTACAGCCAGGGCTATACTGGGAAACTCTGACTTGAAGAAAAAAAAAGAAAGATAGAAAGAAAAAGAAAAGAGAAAAGAGAGAATACCATTAAAGTACACTGGCCAGGTGGGTGGGTTTGTTGTTGTTTCTAAGATTCAGAGGATGAACTCAGGGCCTGTGCCCCCAACCCTGGTGATACATTATTCAATTTTACACATGAGGACTCTGAGGCTCAGAGGCAAGGGATTTGTTCAAGGTTGCATAAGTATGTGACAAACAGGATTCTACTATATGCCAACTGGCTCTAAACACTGTGATCTCTACAATAGTTACTATCTAGAGAAAGTAGAATAGAGTAGAAGGTTAGGCAATGAGAGATGGTGGAAAGAGAGGATGTGTAATGACAATTATATGGCAGGAATTGATAAAATTCTTCCATGGCATTCATTTGGCTCTATGCCTTTAGATTAGCATTAAATGGGTTTCTCACCAAAGCCATTTGTCTACCATCTACAATCATAAATGACCAATCCTCCCCCACCAAAGCCATTTGTCTACCATCTACAATCATAAATAACCAATTCTCCCCGCACCTGATGAGTCAAGTATCTACGGGTGTTATTCATAGAAACAGCTTTAGAAATTATCCAAATAGTGTTATTTTGGAGAAAGGGGATCAGCACCCCCAAAGCAACCAAAGACTACCCTAAGATCCTTCTAGCTTTCCGTATCTTATTTTTTAAACAGTAGGTTTCTCTTGAGCACCTATTAAATTCTCACTCCTCTGTAATATGATGGGGATATACAAAGACTTTTAAGACAATCTTTTCCTTCAGTCAATATATGACCTGGATGAGGAACAGAGAGGAATGCAAATGTAATCCAACAGTTAATTGTTGGTGCACCTGTTTTATATTACGAGTCCAATAGAAGTTAAAGGCCAAAATAGCTGGCAAGGGATTCTTCGAGGAGATAAGGATGATCTAGATCTTGAAAAAAAAAAACTGTGTAAAATCTGGATACCAATAGTAGAAGAAAGGAACATTTCAGACTGGGAACATGGCATGAGAAGAAGCTGGAAGGCAGGAATCCCACACGGTACTTTGAGGAGCACAGTGGGAAGACAGGTCTGCAGAGGCTGTTTTCTAGGTGTTTGGGAGTCAGGGCAGAAAAGAGAGATGTAGATGAAGCTAGATTGCTTCGGCTTCTAAAAGCCAAGCAGAGTAGTTATGTTCAAAAATTAGGCCTTCAAATAGATAGTAACATGATCAAGTGGAATTTTAGGAAGAAAAATGTCACCTCAATTGGGTAGAAACAATTACAGCCTGGGATATCTTTTGGGAAAAGCCAAAGGCAATGGGGACATGATAACAGGAAAGCATGGGAAGGATTTGGGGGGAGGTAAATTCAATTATACTCCTAACACCCCCCAATTGATGCTATAATGTCAAGTCTTCGACCTGGAATGAACAAGGAGCTTCTGGGGATCCTGGTGTCCTACAAAGTTAGAGTCAACTTGGTGGTGTCCTATGGGGGGTAAGTGAGGATTTCCAGTTGGTCTGGGCAGGGGCTGGAAGCCAAGAGTTTCTCGCTTGTCCCCCCCCCCCACTGGATTGACCATTCAAGGTATTCCTCTTTTTCCAAACTAAGTTCACAAGTCTCTTTCCCTGCTTAAGTTCCATTCTGTTACTAAGTTGGCCTGGTGGTACCTTATCCGCAGCCAAACTGGGTTGACTCCTCCCCATTTTTAGCTACTAATTTGGGATGTCATTTTATTCACAGCATTCTAGGAGGTCTGCCAGCCAGGTGAGAAGCTAGGGTGAGAGGACCAAGGCAGGACAGGGAGGAAGAGGGCATAAGGAGACTAAAGGTCCCCTCAGAAGAACCCAAGGGCCTCTGGGGATTGGGAAAACTGAAGGAAGGTCGGTGATTGAGTCCTTTAAGGACATCAGTAACTCCACTTTGGGATGCTTGCAGTGATGTTGGTGTGGAGCTGCCCGTGATCTTGATCCATCCAAAGCCATCTCCTGGGGAGAGAGCAGGTGAGGCTACCAGGAACTATTATCCTGCGAGTTGTGGGGCTAAACGGTTCTCAGAACAGAGTGGCTTAAGACGGAGTGACAATAGGCAGATGGGATGTCTAGATTTTCAGGGGACACAGCGGAGGGGAAGGCCTGGGGGTGAGGAGGAAGAATGAAACAAGTCATGGATCTGCACAGCCACTTGTGAGCTTCAGTTCCGTGTTTTCATCTCTCTTCATGCTTGCCACAGTGGCTACCAGGTAAGTCAGCATGAGGCCTGGAAGCTCCACCCTGCCCCCTTGCCTACTGCTGTTTTAGGATGCAAATTTTAAAAGCTTCCTCAAAGTGTTGCTTTCAGGACTGTGCACCAGAAACATGGTTTAGCTTCATGTCAGTCTGGTGTTTTCCAAGCCCTCTTTCCCTGCCTCCCTGCCCGTCACCTGCTGCTCTTTTTGGAATTCTTCTTCTCCCTCCTCCCTTCCATTTTTCCCCCTCTTCTCTTCCCTCCCAAAACCCATTCTGTTGCTAAGTTGTCCTTGTGATCCCTCACTCCCTGGCAAAACTGGGTTGGTTGCCCCGTCTCTGTGACTTGTGCCCCCCCCCACCTTTTCCGCATCACCCTCATCTTTTTTTTTAATCCTTTCCCTCTGCCCCATCCTCTGTTGTTGTTTCCCTTCTGATGCTCCTTGGTCCTTGGCACCATTATCTAGACAGATTCCGAAGGGAAACACGCCCTCCCCATGGGGCATGGAGGGGAAGGCTGAGAAGCAGGGAAGGGATTACCTCTCTAGACTCAAGAACGTGGCAGAAGCCCAGGAAGGGGGTTGATAACTCTCCATTCCCCTTTGCTGCTCCTGAAAGCTCGGAGGACATAGTCATCGAAGAGTTTATGCAGCACAACAGCCAGACACAGAGCTAGAAAGCTCCAACAGCAGACAGAGTTAAGAGGATCCGATAGCCTATCTCTGATAATTCTGTGTGGAAGCCCCCACTGCAACACTCTAATAAATCATTTTGTCCAGACATGGCTGGTGTGATCTCCGAGCTATTTTTTTCCTTTCAGAGAGTACTGGAACTCCAGAGAATGATCTCTCTGCTTCAGGCACCTGTACCCCTCCCCCCTTACTTACAAGCTTGATTAGGTTTCTTGTACTTTGCCCCTCCGAGTCACTTGCTTTTTCTGTCTGACCTCAGCTACCCTGGTCCCCATCTGATCACTTACTCTTGTAATTACCTTTTGGCCTAGCAGTACCTGATGCTTACACTGTGAAAAACCCCAGAGAGGAAGCCAAAAGGGTGTGGCCACTCTCAGACTTGGCTATGATGACAACTGTCACTAGTTGCTACTGGAGGAGCGCACAGGTGTGATGTCAGGTGGTACAGGTTCAGGTACAGAAAACCATTGTTACAGTATTTCTGCCTGCCCAGTTCAAGGAATGTTTTTGGTCCTTGTAAGGTGAGGCCAGGAGTTAGCTGTGTGGAGAAGATACCCACAAATAGAAGAAGATCATTGCCAGCTATACATCTGACAGAGAATTAATATCCAGAATATACAAAGAACTAAAAAAAAGTAAAACAACCCCCCCCAAAAAAAAACCAATCAATCAAACAAAAATGACCCATTCAGCTTGGGACCTGAAAAAATATGCTTAAGAAATAGCTCGAAAATGTTCATTGTCCCTAACAATTAGGGAAATGCAAATCAAAACAAGGTTGACATTTCACCTTACCCCAGTCAAAATGGCAAAAGACCAACACTCAGCAAATGCTGGAGGGCAGGGAAAAGGGAACTCTCTCATTCCTTGTTGGTAGAATTGCAAACTGATGCAGCCACTCTGGAAATTAGCATGGAGAATTCTCAAGAGGCTAAAAATAAAGCAACCATATGACCCAGCTATACTGTTTATTGGCATATGCTCAGAGGACCTGGCATCCTACCCTGAAGATACCCGCTCAACCACGTTCATTGCTGTTGATTTCAAAATAGCTAGGATATGGAGATAACCTCAATACTCTCAACTGAGGAATGATACTGAAACATATACGCTATATAGTATTAGTCAGCTGTAAAGAAAAATAAAATCAAGTACTTTGCAGATAAATGGATGGAACTAGAAACGATCATATTGAATGAGGTACCCTAAAGATATACACAATAACAATCGATGAAAGAAATTAATCAAAGAATATAGAAAAGGCCACAAATTTGAAAGAGGTCAAGGAGAGATATATGGAAAGGTTTAGAAGAATAGGGTGGGGGGAAGAAATGATATAATCATGATCCCCAAAATAAATTTGAAAAATGGTGTATGTACCTGCTTATCTGTATGTGCACCACATACATACCTGGTGTCTGCATAGAGATCCCCTAGAACTGCAGTTACTGATGGTTTTGAGTCACCATGTAGGTGCTGGGAATTGAACCTGTGTTCTCTGGGAGAGCCATCAGTGCTTTTAACTGCTGAGGGATCTCTCCAGTCTCCATGGCTGGAACTTTTGACCATATTGACTACACTTCTCAGATAAGTTGCTTTTTGTGTTTATTATTTACTTACTATGTGAGCATGTATATGAACACATGTGCCATGGCATACATGTGGCTGTGTGTGGGAGGATGTCCTACAGAAGTCTGTTTTCCTATCATGGGGATCTAGCTCAGGGCATCAGGCCTGGCACTAAGTACCTTAGCTTACTAAGCCAAGTCATTGGCCCATATTGTCTTAAAAGCTATTAACCGGGAATTGTTGGATCTCCTTTCCCAGTTTCTTAGGCTGCAAGCCACCTGAATTATTAAATAATATTTAATCTGAAATCCAACTCAGTGTGTCACTCTACTAGGTCTTGAAGAATTTTTATTATTCAAAACAAGAACCATATTAGTAAAATGAAAAGAATGAATACCTGTGAACCTCATCTGAATGCTGCAACCCCCTTAATACAGTTCCTCATGTTGTGGTGACCCCAAACCATAAAACTATTTTTGTTGCTACTTCATAACTGTAATTTTGCTGTTTTGAATCACAATGTAAATATCTGATATGCAGATGGTCTCAGGCGACCCCGTTGAAAAGGTCGTTAAGGCTTCCCCAAACAGGTCTTGACCCACAGGTTGATAACTGCTTTCCTAGAGCAAGATCTTTACAAGAAACTTCTGTGGGTCTCTTTCTAGCTCAGCATTATGAATCTCCAAGGTCTTGTGCAGGGAACCGCAGCCTGGTGTGTTTGTGACTACAGTGGCTATGTCATATGGAGAAGATGAAAGGTAGTTTTCCTCCTTATCCTCTGGCTCTATTATTTCCACCCCTGAACTTTTTCTGCAATGTTCCCTGGACCTCAGATAGGGTGTAGAACTTTTAAGTGCTGCTAAAAGAATGACTGCTGAATTAATAAATTATGATAAGGGAAAAAAATCTCAACTGGAGGCTACAGAGATGTCAACATTACACAACCATGAGAACATGAGTTTGAATCCCATAGTGTAGTTAAAATGCTGGGTGCCTGTCATGGTGACACACACCTTTAATCCCAGCAGAAGCAAGTGGATCTGAGATCAAGGCCAGCCTGGTCTACCTAGCAAGTTCCAGGAAGAGGCAGAGCTACAAAACAGAGATTATATTAAAAAAAAAAAGGAATTGTGAATGTGGTAGCTCACACCTGTAATTCCAGCACTGGGAAGGTAGAGAGAGGAGGAACCCTGAGGCCTCCTTGCCAGACAACCTGGCCAAATAAGAGATTCAGGTTCAGTGAGAGATCCAGTCTTCAGAAATAAGATGAAAAGTGAAGAAAGATGACCAATGTCAACTTTGGACCTTCACATACAAAAAAAAAAAATAAAAATAAATAAAATCAATCCTGCTACCCACAGCTGGGGTCTATATGCACCTGTATCCTCTGAACTTCAGAAGCTGAAGCAGGAAGACCACAAGTCCAAGGCCAGCTTGAAGTATGTACCAAGAACCTACCTCAGGAAAAAAAGAACTGGTAACTTAATAACTATGGAAATAGGACTTTAACGTTCAGCAGACACAGCGATTAGTTTTGTGGAAATAGCCAAGCTTTTCTCTCCCTGATGGCCACTGGGGGTCAGCAGAGCAAATAGAAGTATAGAATTCCTAGGAAGACTTAAGCTAATTTTACCTCCAGCTCTGCTCAGAAGGTTCAGCACCAACAATGTCATAGAACTGAGTCTCTAGTCATGCCTTTAGTACAGCTGAGGTAGGACTCATGGGAAGAGCCAGTTCCCACATTTCAGCCAGTTGAAATGTTATCTTGCTTATTTAAAAGAGTAGATTCCAGCCTGGGTGGGGGTGGGAGCGGTGATTCACACTTTTGATCCCAGTACTCAGGAGGCAGAGGCAAATGATCTCTGTGAGTTCAAGAGGGTCTACAGAGTGAGTTCCAAACCAGCCAAAGCTACACAGAGAAAACCTGCTTCAAAACAAAACAAAACAAAACCAAGCAAAACCAAAACCAAAATCCCAAATAAGTAAGTAAGTAAATAAATAAATAAGGTAAATTCCTGGGTTCTCTCTCAAATGAAAAGAATCACTCTCCAGAGGAAGGTAGGAGATTCTGTCCAGCTCCAGGATTCTTGCACGTGTTTGCTTGCCACTCCCTGCAGGCGAAGAATAGACAACTTTGGGAGCCGGTTCTCTCCTTCCACCATGTGGGTCTTGGAGATCAAACTCAGATTGTCAGCCTTGGAAGAAGGCATCCTTTCAGCCCAGAGAGTCCCCTCGATGGCTCTGCTCTCCCTAGGATTCTTTTTAAGTCAAATGTTGGGCTTTCACTGTAGCAGCACCTCCTCCAGAGAAAAAAAACCTTTCAATTATGACTGGGTATTTTAATGTCATTCAATGGAGACGACACCGTCATGATCTGTGTAAGATATGTAATGTTCAGTCACTAGGACAAAGGAAAGCTATTTGGGGGTAGGGTCAGAAAAAGGAGGAAGTTGGTAATTCCCACTAACTACAAGTGGGAAACCACTTTCCTACTGCTATCTGTGAAAAGGAATAATCTATGCCACTTCCTTGGCTTAAGTTCCAGATCAGAGAATGTGGGAAAAATATATCAACACCAACCCCTACAGCACCAAGTCGAACACTCCTGGGGAAGGGGCAGTTTTACCCAGAGCCCTTGACTCTAGGGATCCCTTAGTATTGAGAGACAGGGTTGCTCTGTGTAGACCAGGCTGGCCCAGACTCAGAAATCCGCCTGCCTCTGCCTCCCTTGGGATTAAAGGCGTGCGCCACCACTGCCCAGCTCCCTCGGGTATTCGATGGCTAGTGTTTTTTAAGCTCCCAAGTATTCTGGCCTGATAGAGATGTAAAGTAAGTATGACGTTGCTGTTTCTCCCAGTGTTTGATTGATGTATTTGTTTTCCTCAATGGCATTTTATATTCAAGCAGTAGTATCACTCAAGCCACGTTTATTCAGTATTGTGTTTTTACTTTGGGTGGGGGCGGGGATGAGCAGGACGTGTCTCCTTGGAGTTTCCTAAGTGTATGGGACTCCAAGGTATATATGTACAAGGACTGGATGGCATGGCCAGGCAAATCAGATGGAAGGTTCCCAAGACTTTTTTTTTCTACTGATTTCTACGAATAAAATTAGCTGTATAAGTGACCAATCTAAGGTACCTGATAAACGCCAGTTGTTTTCTAGTTGGCTTTTCCCCACAGGCTACAGGCATCTAGACATCACTATCTTTCTCCTTTTCCAGAATGAAACTCACCTAGCAAACTAGGGAACTCCTAGTACAGTACAGTACATAATACAGCTGGTAAGCCGTCACCCCATCCTCCCCATCCACTAAACCAGGACGGTGTGGAGAGTACAATTTCCTGACTTCTCCAACTTCTCAGAGGTCTAGCCAGCTTGTCCTGGCAGATCCCACACGGAAGGCTGTGGGCTGCAAGTCTCTAGTGCACAGTCCGTTCCTTTTGGCGATGATAATCTGGGGTAAGAAAGAACACAGCACATGATTTTCAGGATGAGTTCTCAACTTCTGGGGCTTGCCATTATCCATATTTCAAAGACTTCTACTTACCTAGAGCCCTGCCATATAAGTAAAAAAAGAAAAAAGAAAAAGAAAAAAAGAAAGTGCCTTACTGTAGGGAAAGAAGCGCACACGCATGCTGATTTCTCGGGCTGTCTTCAGGATTTCCACAGCCTGGAAGGAACACGGCAGCTTGTACAAATGAAGAGCTATTACTCAGGAAAGAACTATAATACAGCAATGGAATGCGCCCCATCTAGCTCACTGATAGCTGCTCTCTTCTGGTACATTTCCCTTGAAGAGATGCTTTCATACAGATAAGGCTATTCGGGTCCAACCTGTCCTACCTGAGATGGCTTCGTGCATGACTATAGTCCATGTGCTATGCTTACTTTGCTGTGCTCAATATCTTGGAAATCCACATCATTCACAGCTAGAACTTGGTCCCCTTCTTGAAGTCCTGCTCGATGTGCATCCGAGTCTGGAATCACCTGTTAGTGAAGAGGTATTATGTAGTTGTGATGGAGTAAATCAGGAGACTGCAGGGCAAATTCAGTGCTCTTCAAATGTGTTATTTTTGGTGATACCGCCGGGAGATTAAGTGGCTTGCTAGTGAAATTTGGTTCTCAGTTTGTTTTTTTGAGATTCTTTTTTTTTTTTCTTAATTAAAGACAGGGTTTTTCTTTTGTAGCCCTGGCTGCCCTGGAACTCACTCCGTAGACCAGACTGGCCTTGGATTCACAGAGATCTGCCTATCTCTGCCTCCCATGTGCTGGGACTAAGGTCCTATGTCACCATTGTCTGCCTTGACTTTATAGATTGTTACCTACTCCTAATCTTCCCCCTTCTGCCTCTCGAGTTCTCAGAGTACTGACATGCCCACATGCCCCAGCATACTGGCCCCAAGTACAGTTCTCAAAGGGAAAGGCTGAATTTCCATTATGTCTATCCTATGACTCCAGCGGGTCATCCATTTTTTTATCTGCTGGGCCACCAGTGCACTTTAATATGATAACAAAGTAGCTAGCCATACAGCCTATCATACACACACATTCACACAGACCTTGGAGATGAAGATGCCTAGCTGCGAGGCCTTTCCTCCTCGGATGTTAAATCCCAACTGAAAGACAAAAGGACACAGGATGCAGACTCAGCAGAGACATAAGAACAGGGACATCTATGTACTCAGAAGAAAAGGAGATGCTGTAGAAGTGCCACCTCTGCTTTTCTGGTCACCTACCTCCCAATCCACATCCACACCCCAACCATGGCCAATTTCTGGCATGGACCAAACGTTACTGGAATAAGAGCCCCTATAAGTTTACCTGAGCACCAGGAGGCTTCTTCAGTGTAACAATTCGGGGCAGAAACTGGGTCAACTCATTGTTGTAGTCTGGGTGGTACACTCTCTGCAAGATACAGCAATCCCCGAAATCTTATTCCCAGTCTTAGATGTGTTACATCTACCTTCTTTTAGAATACCAATAAACCAGATATATGTCAGGAATTGGTAAAGCCATTGACTCAGTTTACAAAGCACAGATAAAACAGTCCAGAGGAGTGGCTGTTTAGTCTCGGGACATGTTAGTGGCCCTATAGATCCCTAGTCCTTTCTTATTGACAGGATGGAAATTAAGGCTCTGAATTTTCAGAATTCACCAGTGTGAAGGGTTCTGGCATGGTGATTCTGCAAGAAGTCACCAGTGGGTCACTGTTGCTCAGAATTCACCTAAGATCCACTCTCCACTGAGTTTCCTAGCCCTGCTACTTTTTCTTTCATAGATCTCATGATTATTCAGGAATGCAGATGGCGCCCACCTCATGAGGAGGAATCCACGCTGGAGGGTTTTCATAGGCCGGCAGGAAAACCACAGGGTAGTCATCATAGGGAATCCGGTTGTCCATTTCAGGCAAAGCCCTGAAAAGGACGAATCAAAGGAAACGAAAATGATTTTAAAAAGGACCAAGCACTCTAAGTTCCAGAAAGCCTTCCAGCCGAGGGCCATTCCTTTATGGGACTAGCCCACAAGTAGGTGTTAAGATTGGGGAGGGGGGGTAGGGAGGAGAGGCAGGCTACAAAACAAAATAACAAAAACAAAAGACAAAAAAATTAATTTTTTAAGCACTCTAATGGCATGTTTGCATTTCTCACAATTCTACAAAAAACAATAGGTGTCACCACTTCCAACCTAGGAAAAGAGAATCTACACATCTACAAAGATCTACTTTAAAACAGCAAGGGAGTGCCAACTCTTAACTATCCCATAGGGATTGGGGCCAGACACAATCTCTAGAGGTGCTTAGTAAACGTGGTGTCCACAGACGGGTTCCGTCTACACGGGCTACCTTCTAGATCCAGGTCCTGCAACCCGCCCGAATCCCGCGCTCGCGACCACTTAACTCAGGGCCACCTCACCGGTAAGAAGGCCTCGGTCAGCGACAGCCAATTCGGCGTCGGAACCGGAAGCGGATGCTCCTACCACCCTGCCGGGGCGGAGCTCTCTTTGGGCGAGCCAGAGCTCCAGCCTCCTTGCGCGTCACGGTGTGCGTGCTCAAGTTCGTCTGCTTCTCACAGGCTGTACGCGCTCCGATTGGCTGGCGCCTCTGGGATCAATTTGAAACTTGGCGGTTAAAGCTCCGGTTGGAACAGGGCGCCAGGGAAGGTCGGTGAGAGGGACGTTTAGTTTGGTGAGTTACCCGGGCACCGCGTTAGCTCCGATTCTGCGCTTTGGAGCACTTTAGGGCTTGGGGTCGCGGTTGCTGTCTCTGCTGGAGTTTCCTTATTGCTGACGCCGCTTCGCCCTGCAGTATTGGGACTGACAAACCTTTAGGCGGTGGCCAAGAGTGACAGGACACCGTGATCCCGCTGGGAGGGAGAGTGCATCAGCGAGTTCCGAGCTCTCCCACCGCCTGAGAAGGGCCTTTCCACTCCTGCCAGCCTCCGGGGGCTCCTGGGAGAGCCGGCTTCACCCAGCACGGACACCTGCTGAGCTGGTACCATGAAAGAAGAGGTGAAGGGGATTCCCGTAAGAGTGGCACTGCGTTGTCGCCCCCTCGTCTCGAAAGAGATTAAGGAGGGCTGCCAGACGTGCCTTTCCTTTGTGCCCGGAGAGCCTCAGGTGGGTAGTCGAGTCTGGAGTGGCTTCCTCCACAGCTGAGGCTGAAAGGAGCGAGGGGCGTGGTCAGGCATTTTTTTTTTAATCCTTCCCCATCCTTGTCTCTTGCCTCTTGCAGGTGGTGGTTGGTAATGATAAATCATTTACCTACGATTTTGTGTTTGACCCCTCTACTGAACAGGAAGAGGTCTTTAATACAGCAGTAGCTCCACTCATAAAAGGCGTGTTTAAAGGTGAGGCTGTCTAATTCACTGGGCGTTTGTGTGTGTGTGGGTGGGTCATATAGGCACTACAAATAAGAGGAATGGATGAAACAGACTTCTGCCTTTAAAAACAGCCCACAGCCTAGTAACACATCCAGTTTATCTTTGACCTAGACATATTTTGTTGTCTTGGGACCTCACAGAGAACCTTTCATTTCAGCACTTGGGAGGCAAAGACTGATGTAGAAGCCATGGAGGGATGTTCCTTACTGGCTTCCTTCCCCTGGCTTGCTCAGCCTGTTCTCTTATAGAACCCAAGACTACCAGCCCAGGGATGGTCCCACCCACAAGGGGCCTTTCCCCCTTGATCACTAATTGAGAAAATGCCTTACAGTTGGATCTCATGGAGGTATTTCCTCAACTGAAGGTCCTTACTCTGTGATAACTCCAGCTGTGTCAAGTTGACACAAAACTAGCCAGTACAACCACCCTCCTTGATTTGGCTTATGCTGTGCTGGAAAGCAAACGCATGGCTTTGTGTATGCTAGACAAGTACTTTGCCAAGTGAGCTATAGGCCCAGACTTTATTGTAAAACTTGAAAACACTGTAGTTATAGTAGTTATAGAAATGTTGCAAGAACAGCATAAAGATGCCATTTTTTTCATAGAATCATTGGTAATAAGTTGTTGATGTTATGATCCCTGAATACTTTACCATATATTTCCAGTAAGCGTCATGACATAGCCATCATAATCACAGAAGTTGCAATGTCTTGTTACTACTTTCTCATCCTCAGCCCTGTTCAAGTGTTGCCAGTTGTTTCAGTAATACCCTTGATAGCAAAGAATTTAGTTCAAAAATCATGGTATGATTAGCTGCTGCGCCCTTCTTATAGTCCCCAAGTCTAAAGTAGTCCTTGAACCTTTGGGCTTTGTGTTTTTTAAAGCCTTCATTGTTTTGATACTTGAAGATTACAAAGCACTTGTATCTTTCTTTTTGCTTTTATCTAACGTTATGATAAAATTTGAGACGGTTTTTTGTGTTTGTTTGTTTTTTTAGCAGAAACACCACAGGCGTGCTTCTGTATTCTCATTGATTCCTGTCAGGCAGTATATGGTTTTAATTTGCCCTATTCCTGTTATTGTTAATCTCAATCATCTGACTAAGATATAAACCTACCAGATCTCCTCCTGTAAAGTTAATCTTTTTTTTCCTTTTTGCATATTTGAAAAAGCATTATATAGTTCTGTCTAATTCCCTTCTTCTTCCTTTTCTCTTTTACATGCTTTTGTTTAATTCGCATCTAGTTTACTATTCACTCTCCAGCTGAGAGTGGAGGGAAGCAATAGGTTTTTTTTTTGTTTGTTTGTTTGGTTTTTTTTTTTTTTTTTGGTTTTTCGAGACAGGGTTTCTCTGTGTAGCCCTGGCTGTCCTGGAACTCACTTTGTAGACCAGGCTGGCCTTGAACTCAGAAATCCACCTGCCTCTGCCTCCTGAGTGCGCAATAGTATTTTTAATAATTAAATTGCTCCTCACTTCCTTTTCCTTCTCCAACTCCTACCATGCCCCACCCCTTTCCCTCTTAAGTACATGGCGTCTTTTTAATTCTTGTTACATATACACTCATACAGTCGACTGCATGATATATAAATAGACCTGTGGAGTCTTCTCAGTGTTGCTCATATGTGTATGATTTCAGGGCTGACCACTTGGTATGTATAACCAGTTAAGGGGGATATCCCTGGAGAAGATGGAGTCTACCCCTCTCAGCAGTTGTTAGTTGCCTGTAGTTCTCTGTGGTAGGGTGGAACCTACCACAGAGACATGAGGTTTCTCCCATGTTAGCATGTCACTTGTCCTTCTTCAGATCTTATGTAGGCAACCATACTGTTGAGGTAGTGGGTGAAACCCTCTTATTATTTCTAGGTGACACAATCATCTGATTTCCTGGTCCTCTAGCTCTTACAATCTTTCTGCCCCCGTGTCTGCTATGTTCCCTGGGTCTTAGGTACACTAAGGGGTACGCATCCCATTTGTACTTTGACCAGTTATGATTTTCTGTAATGGTCTCCATCTGTTGCAAAGAGAAGCTTCTTTGAAGAGTGAAAGCTACTCTTATCTATGGGTATAAGGATAAGTATTTAGAATGTAGTTATGAATTACACTGGTTTAGTAAAATAGCGATAGTAGGCTCTATTCTAAGATCTATTCCCCCGGTCGTCGGCTAGGTTTCCAGTATCAGGCATGATTTCCTTCCTGCTGGGAAGACCTTTGTTCAATTAGAAAGCACTTGGTTACCTTACCACCCACATATGAGTGTCACCTTTAGGGAGATCTTGCTATGCTGGTCATTGTTACGATTCCTAGGCTTCTCAGCTAGGCAGGACTCTTGGTTACTCCCCTCCCTTGGCACTTTATATAATACCTAGTTCCCAAGGGAGAGGTCCAGGTCAGATCCATCTCTGATCCTCCAAGTCCAATGTCCAAAGTTCACAGTGGCTTCAGCAATAGGTACTTGACCTCCAGCCTTTGGAATACAACAGTAGTAGCCTAGGCGTGCTGGTTTGGGACTCTCTTGTCTCCCTGACCAACAAGTTGAAAGGTAGTTTCTCATGTCCAGTACTAGGTTTTTTTTTTTGGGTTGGTTGGTTTTTTTTTGTTTGTTTGTGTGTTTGTTCTTTTAGATAATCTAGGGCTCTTGAGGGGAACATCGTCACCTAAGTGGCATAAGTTATATATGCATGTGTATACATTTATATATATTAGATGTAATTTTAGGTAAATAAAAATAATATGATTCCTTATGGGTTTTTCAGACATCCTTAGTGTTAATTGTCCCCCCACCCTCCCTGTCCTGTCCTGACCCTGGTAGTTCCTCTGCAATTAGAGCCCCTAGCGTTTTTCTATTTTCCCCTTTCTATCATGTGTCTCCTGCTATTCCTTTTGAAAACAGAGTCTTATTGGGTGCATGCCTACTTTGAACTCATTCTGTAATGCAGTAGAGACTAGCTGTGAGCTAATTCTTGTGCTTCATTCTCCTGAACGATAGACTTCTGTCTGTCTTTTTCTTTTGTCTGTCTACTTGCCTGATTGCCTCTCCCTCTCCCTCCCGCACCCTCTCTGAGTATGTACATATGAGTCGTTTCCGATTCTCCTGGAGCTGGTTGTGAGCCACTTGAAGTAGGTACTTAGGAGTTGAACTCAGGACCTCTGGAAGAGTAGTACATGCTCTTAACCACTGAACCACCTGTCCAGGTCCTTCTCTTGTATTCTTAACCTGGGAAACATGAGAATTAAACTGTATTATTTGAAGACAATAGCAAGTATAAAGTGATTCTAATATACATGTTTTTAACACCATCCTTATTTGTAAGGACAAATCTGGTCTTTTTATATTCATTTCAATAGTGCCTTTTTATGCTCTGGACTCCTGGTCCCAGAGGCCAGACTGTTTAAGACCCAGTACTAAAACCTGGCCTTCCAAGATGTCGCAGCTTATACCTATCTGTGGTGTTGTAGAAAGTTATAAAATGTTATTCCCTTGCTCCACAGTCATCAGATTATAACAGTAATAAACTTCAATTCACAGCTTGAGAGCTTTTATTTAGAGCAGAAATCTCTCCCCTTTCCTTTCTTCCCCTCCCCTTTCCTTCCTTTCCCTCCCCTCTCCCTTTCCCCTTCCCTCCCCTCTCCCTCCCCCTCCCCTCCCCTTCCAAGATTTTTCTTTTCAGGCTTCAAAATTATTTGGGTAAATAGTAGATGGCAGCTTTAAGACCAATGCAGTGACTGTTTTAAACAGAGTTTCCTTTAGGTTGTCTAATTGTCTCTTAAGGGATGGTTTTCGGAGGTATTTCTTACATGTTGAAGTACAGTTGAATTTATAGTTCCTACTTACCAGTTAGTGAGTGATAATAATTTAATGTATCAATAGCCTATCTGTTGCCTAATTGTCTCTTTTTAAAGATATTACTTTAGTTCTAGCTAGAGTTTTCTGTCTCCAGTTCTAATCAAAACTGAAGACTTGCCAGGCGTGGTGGCACACGCCTTTAATGCCAGCACTCGGGAGGCAGAGGCAGGCGGATTTCTGAGTTCAAGGCCAGCCTGGTCTACAAAATGAATTCCAGGACAGCCAGGGCTACCCTGTCTCGAAAAAACAAAACAAAAACAAACAAAAAAGCAAAACAAAAAAAACCTTAAGACTTATGGGATAAAATGAAATGTATGCATAGTAATTCATATTCTCTGGCAAGACAAAATATAAAAATGGATGTAGAAAATAACATTTTCATTTGAACTAAGCTCAAACAGATATACATCTTACCCATCTTTCTGCAAACATTACAAATTATATATAGACTATAATAGGAAACACTGTCACTATTCCATGGTGCATCCAATGTAATAATTTATAAAACGTGGGCTGGAGAGGTGGCTCAGCAGTTAAGAGCACTGACTGTTCTTCCAGAGGTCCTGAGTTCAAATCCCAGCAACCACATAGTGGCTCACAACCATCTGTAATGGGGTCTGATGCCCTCTTCTGGTATGTCTGAAGACAGCTATGGTGTACTCATATACATAAAAATAAAAAGAAAGAAATTTATAAAATGTGAATAGAAAAAACTCAGTTGTTTACCTTACTATTGGTCACAGAAAATGATTACAATGTGAGTTGATATCCTTTTGATCTTTTCCACTTTTACTTATAGTTGAATTACTTTTTTTTGGGTTTTTATTTTGTTTTGTTTTTTTGGGGTTTTTTTGTTTGTTTTTTTTTGAGACAGGGTTTCTCTGTGTAGCCCTGGCTGTCCTAGAACTCACTTTGTAGACCAGGCTGGCCTCGAACACAGAAATCCGCCTGCCTCTGCCTCCCAAGTGCTGGGATTAAAGGCGTGTGCCACCATGCCATTGAATTACTTTTAACCCACTTTTTTCAGTCAATTATATCAATAATTTTTAGTCAATTAAAAAAATTTAGAAAAATTTTGAGACAGAGTATCCCTAATGTAACTCAGTCTGGTCTTGAAAAAAAATTTTTGTTAAGGCAGGGTCTTACTATATTTTACCATTGCTGTCCTAGAACTCATGATTGCTATGTAGACCTGGCAGGCCTCAAACTCAGAGATTCTCCTGCCTCTATCTCTAGAGTTCTGGGATTAAAGATGTGTTCTATCGTACCTGGTTTAGCCTTGAACTTTTGAAAGTGCTGCTGGCATTTGCAGGAAAGCTCTGCCAGGCCTGGTTCATGAACACTATGAATAGATAATTCTTTATTAGTACTCCATGATAGCAAAGGGTCTGTGTCACATTTAGTCATACTTAAATACTATGTGTGCCTGGAGCCTGACAACATGATTTTTGTATGTTCAGATAGGGATTTATTTTCATTTATTTATTCACTTTGCCTCCCAGTATCAGCTGCCCCTCTCCCCAGTTTCTCCGCACACAGCTCCTTCCACCATCCCCCTCCCCTTCTCCTCTCAGAGGATGGACACCCCACCCCAGGTATCACCTCACCCTGGTACATCAAGTCCCTGCTGGACTAGGTGCATCCTCTCCCACTGAGGCCAGACAAGGCAGTCCAGTTAGGGGAACTGTATCCACAGGCAGGCAACAAGTTCAGGGACAGCCCCCCCTCACCCCCGAGCTCCAGTTGTTTAGGGAAACCGCAGGAAGACTAAGCTGCACATCTGCTACATATGTGTAAGGGGCCTAGGTCCAGCCCATATTTATCCTTTGGTTGGTTGGCTCAGTCTCTAGGAGTCCCAAAGTTCCAAGTTAGTTGATTCTGTTGGTTTTCCTGTAAAGTCCCCAGATAGGAACTTGTCATTCATCATTAAAAAAAAAAAAATTCTGCTTTTTCAAGTTCTCTTTCCACCCCAACTCTCTTTTTCTTTAAAGATTTCTCTTTATTTTATGTGTATAGGTGATTTGCTTTCATGTATGTCTGTGCACCACATGTGTGCCTACTGGTCACAGAAGCCAGAAGGAGGCATGAGATCCCATGGAACTGTAGGTATAGATTGGTTGTGAGCTGCCATGTGGGTGCTGGGAATTGAATCTGGATCCTCTGGAAGAGCAGCCAGTTCTCTTAACCAGTGAGCCAGCTCTCCAGCCCCAGCCCCAATCCCAACTCTTTTTTTTTTTTTTTTTTTTTTTTTGGTTTTTCTAGGCAGGGTTTCTCTGTGTAGCCCTGGCTGTCCTGGAACTCACTCTGTAGACCAGGCTGACCTGGAACTCAGAAATCCTCCTGCTTCTGCCTCCCAAGTGCTGGGATTAAAGGTGTGGACCACCACTGCCCAGCTCCAATCACAACTCTTAATCCTCATGTTTTAGCCACCCAATTTCTGGGATACAGGCATGTGCTTTTACATTTGGCAAGACTTTCATACAAATTCATACCAGAATTGTTTTTGCTCCTTGTGGCTGATTAGGGTTTCTCTGTGTAGCCTTGTCTTTCTTGGAACTCACTCTATAGACCAGGGTGGCCTTGAGCTCAGAGATCCCCTTGCCTCTGCCTCTGCCTCTGCCTCTGCCTCTGCCTCTGCCTCTGCCTCTGCCTCTGCCTCTGCCTCTGCCTCTGCCTCTGCCTCTGCCTCTGCCTCTGCCTCTGCCTCTGCCTCTGCCTCTGCCTCTGCCTCTGCCTCTAGAGCACTGGGATAAAGGTGTTCACCACCATTGCTTGGCTGAGACTTGTATTTTCTTTCCATAATTTAGAAGTATTCAAGATTAGAAGTACAAATACTCAAGTATGAATCTTTGAAAGGTTTTTTTACCATGACCTGGCTGCCTTTATTATCTTAGTCACATCTATGTTTGACTTCCTAGCTCTTAAGGGCTTTGAAACGGTGGCACAGTCAGAGGTCAGTATTTTTCTTTGCTTTTCTTGAGGAATTCAAACCTTGGAACACACAGGCCTTTGCTTTGTATTTGCTGTTTTCAAGAGACTCTGTCTTAAGAAAACAACCTCAATTTTGTTACAAGCAATAGCTGCATGTTAACCGGATGAACAGTCTTGAACACTACTATCCCCGTGGTTTCTATTTTGCCAGGATACAATGCAACTGTCCTGGCCTATGGGCAGACTGGATCTGGAAAAACGTATTCAATGGGAGGTGCATACACTGCAGAACAAGAACATGACTCAGCCATTGGGGTTATTCCCAGGGTAATACAACTGCTCTTCAAAGAAATTAATAAAAAGAGTGACTTCGAATTTACTCTGAAAGTGTCTTACTTGGAGGTAAGTGATTTCTCCCCAGTCATTCTGAAATCAAGATTATCTTTGAGTGGGAAAATACATCCAAATGAGAATTTTCTTGGCATGACTCAAATCAGCAAATTGAATTTTTAGTAAATTGCATTTAATAAATTGATAGCTAAAACTTACTTGCTCAGTTGGATCTGGATGTTACCCAGTTCTTTTCTTAATTAGAATTATCTACTTCATCTGATTGTTAGAAGAATTGGCACTGCCATGCAAAAATATGATAGGAATTCTTTAATTTTCGTTTGGCTTGTATCACTGATTCTCTGTGAAGTCTGCAGAAAAGTGCCCCATTTCACTTCACTGCTAAGGCTTGAATTAGAATGCTGCTCTTCCTTCATGAAGAATGTTATTAAAAATCAGGCAAAATATTATGCTGTGTGTAAGTGGTGATAAAATGTACATTTACGCAACAGATACTTATTGAGCATCTACTATGTGCCAGACCCTGATCTAGGGACTTAGATCATGTATTTGAGAGATATCAGTGGACTAACAGATTTTAAACCCACTGTCCTTATAGGAACCTGAATAGTGCACATCAGTATAAAATTACTGTCCAATTGCGTCTAACCTCATGATACCATAAGGCATATTTAGAGAATCTGGCTTCTGAGAAGCTAACTTATTGGTTCTACTGAAGTGATGCAGTGATATCTATATATGAGGAACTATAATTAAACTTATAAAGCTTATGCATGTAATCATAAATTGTGTGTAATAGTTCATCCTCATGTTGAATTACATTATGTTATCAGATATAAGAGATAAAATGAGCAGGGGAGTTAAAGACGATTACCCTTTATTTTTATTGTTTTATATTTTAAATTCTGTGTTTGTGTGTATGTGGGTATGCACACATGAGTGTAGGTCCTGAGCATGGCAGAGTTGTAGGATCCCCTGGAGCTGGAGGACAGTTGTAAGCTGCCTGACGTAGCTGCTGGCACCAAATTTGGGTCCTCTACAAGAGCAGTAGAGGGCCATTGAGCCATCTTTCCAACCCCACCCAGATTAGCTTTCTGAGTCTTGATTAATCCAGCCTTGGTCAAGGTAATTGAATGTACAAATAACTGGAGAAGTGTATTAAATAGTGACATTAGCAATAACAGCAAAGAACTGTAGTGTGTATCACATAGAACATTCTCTAAATTATTTAAAGTTTTACTGTTTTATTGAAGTATTAGTTACAGCCCTTCTCTTCCCTTGCTCCCAACTTCCACCCTGCCTTCCCATAAGCAACTAATGCTCACATTTTAATTGGTTAAATTGGTAAAACTGATGCTGTTAAGATATCATGAAGGAACTGAATTTGGGGCCCGGAGAGGCTCTGGAGAAAAGCACACGCTGTCCTGGAAAGTGCTCAGGTTCAGGCCGCCCAGCTCCTCTCCTCTCCTCCCATCCTCTCCCATCCCTTCTCCTCCCCTTTTGTTCTCTTTGCTGCTTTTGTTTGCAATGCTAGGGATTACCAGAGCAGTCTTGTGAATGGCAGGCAAGGCAAGAGCTCTACCACAGTTGTACCCATACCCATGACAGCCTTTATAAGTGTAATCAAAAATTACTTATGGTCTTGCAGTCCACACAGAGATGGCCACTGTTAACATATTTTGCCATTTTCTTTCAACAATATCAGATCTATAATGAAGAAATTTTGGACCTTCTATGTTCATCTCGTGAGAAAGCTACTCAAATAAATATCCGGGAGGACCCTAAGGAAGGCATAAAGGTGTGTTTTCCCTCCCTCCCTCCCTCTCTCTCTCTCTCTCTCTCTCTCTCTTCCTTTCTTCCTTTCTTTCCTTTTTCTCTTTTTTTTGATGTTATTGCAAATGTTGGTAACTACTAAAGCTTATCTTTACCGCTGTGGTTGTGAATTATTGCTAACGCCTCAGTCTTTCAGGTTCTGTTTAGCACTAATTCCTTTAGTTAATTATTAGATGAGTGTTCTTACGGGAAGAAAATTCAGCTTCATCATTTTCTTGCTACTTCTTAAAGCATGTAGCAGCAATTAAATATTGTTTACAGGATTCTGGAGCTAAGTTCCCTAGTATGGTAGCCACATGCTACAAGAAGGCATTTAAAGTATAATTAATTAAAATTGAACAAGCAGTTCCTTAGGCACACTTGCCACTTATCAAGGAGACACCTTTCTGGGTGGTTTCTGACTACTTTATTGTCTATAACAGATATGAGAGATAGTCGTGATCACAGAAAATTCTACTGGATACCACTAACCGATATTGTACTGGGCTCTAGACTGACATAAAAAAGTAGAAAATTAAACTCAAGTATAGCACGAATCCCCTACGGTGAGATGATCACTTATCTGAGAGCTTTGGTCACATGGTCTGGGTACAGTGCTTGAGTACTCAAGACAAGAAGGACAGATGGATGAAATCCAGGAGGACAGATTTGGGGAAATGTGGGAAATCATAGCTTATCTGTCTTCTTTCCCTCTTTCTCTTCACAAAGAACACAGAGTGACCATTTAGGGTGCAGGCAGAGAGTAGGTGCTTGTTCATCTGAGCCTTTTTTCCTTTGGGATCCTTACATTGTTAGCCAGGTATGAAAGCCAGACGAAATACCAGATCCTGTAAGCTTGAAATATAAAGGGAAATAATTTGGATAGTGAAGACAAAATCTGGGCAAAATATATGCGATCACCAAGAAGAATGTGGGTGCTGAACTACTTCTTGACCATGGCTTAAGATCTTTTCTATGCTCCGCATGAAGGCAGGAGTTAAATCCCAGGCATTGTTTGAGGCAAGGTGCTGTGATTCAAAAAAAAGTATGTGTTCCTGATACAAATTGGAGCAAGAGCAAGTTTGTAAACATGTTAAAGATAGCATTTAAACAAAAGGTCTGTTGAGATGGTGCAGGAGGTAAAAATGCTCGCCACCAAGCCTTATAACCAAGTTTAATCCCTGCACCCCACAAGATGGAAGTAAGAACTGACTCCTACAGATTGTCATCTGACCTCTACACATGGACTTTGGCAGACACAATGCTGCAGCAGCGGGGTGTGAATACACATGTGCTTGAACAATAAATGAATTGTATAAAAGAAAGACTTTTTCTAGTGAGGAGTAACTCTAGCAGGAAAGTTAAATAAGCCTAGACCAGTCTGTCTGGGACAGAAGACTTGGTCTGGGGACTGAAAGGGGATGTGGCAGGAAAAGATTATGAAGCCAGCCTAAGCAGCTTAGGTTCTCCCTACCCCCAACCCCTACCAACAGTATGCAGTTCTATAGGACTTATGAGGAAAACATCGCCCTGGCCACTCCTAGTGGGTTTTTATCTCACATGTCTATCTCTCCAACTTTGTTGCTCCTGGAACTTCAGAGAGGATTTTTTTTTGTATCCTCATCATCTAGTAGAGGTGTTAGTAGTATGCTGGCATTTTAGGAAGGCTGACTGGAAATGAATTGAAGGGGAGAAAGACTAGGCTGATAAATATGCAATTGGGGAAATCATTGCCTTCTTTTCCCACGCAAAGTAATATGGCTGTGGGTGTGGTTTAAAAAAAACCCTAAGAGGAAGTAATCAATTCCCAAGAAGATCTGAGTCAATGACGCATGGATCTGAAGGAGGAACTGGCAATGATTGAAAGTTTTGAGCTTTTCATGGACATGGAGCAGTGGTGAGGAATATGGTCATAGCAATACTACGGCTAGCAGGAACCTCATGAATTTCCCTAGTCCTATCACTGCCACCTTCAAACTCCAAGAGAGTGACTTCTGCACGTTCCCCCAGGCAGTTAAAGTACTGTGCCCAAAACTTGATTTTTTTTTTTTTTGTGGCTTCCTAGGCCAGTAAAAACTGCCATGGTGTTTCCTGTCAAAGAAAATGGAGTAGAAAATGGATCGCTGCGACAGAAAGGCCTGTGGAGCAGAGAGAGATGCTGTAGAGATTTGTGTTGTACTTGATCTCTTTTGAGGCCAAAGTTGACTTGGACTTGGGACTCCCTAAAAGCCAGCTACCCTCCAAGATCTAGAGACTTTCTCTGACTCCTGTATTATCTAGTACCCCCTTTCTCAACTTTGTAGGGAAGGCTGGAGCCCTTGCTCCTCCAAGCATCCTAGACTTCCTGGTTTTAAAGCCTTCCTTTCTTAACCCTTGTGCACACTGATATTTTCCTGGAATAGGAAAGCATTTTCCACTTGCTAATCCCTGTATTTTTATTCAAGTATTAGAAGAAGGACTCAAGGAAGCCTTTTTCCCCCTCTTGCAAATTAGATTGTGGGACTGACAGAGAAGACTGTGCTGGTGGCCTCGGACACCGTTTCCTGTCTAGAGCAGGGTAACAACTCCAGGACTGTGGCCTCCACAGCTATGAACTCCCAGTCATCTCGATCTCATGCCATCTTTACAATCTCCATTGAGCAAAGGAAGAAGAATGACAAGTAAGTCAGAGCGTCCTAACTGTCTGTGTTCTGTGTTCAGCCGCCTGCCAGGTGGCTGCCCAGGTTGATTTGACATTCAGACTTTAGAGTTATGAGCATTAATGACCCCCGGAGCTACTTTGACTGTCTTTTAAAAGACATGAGAACTGAGCCAGTCAGCTCTGATAGCTCAGCTACTTTTAAGCTTATCTATTGTTTTCACCGTGTCTTCCTGTTATTATCACAGAAATAGCAGCTTTCGTTCCAAGCTGCATCTTGTAGACCTCGCTGGATCAGAAAGACAGAAGAAAACCAAGGCTGAGGGAGATCGACTGAGAGAGGGTAAGCCAATTGCGGTCATAACTAACTCTTCGGCAAAAACACACATGCTTTTTTTGTTGCTACTGTTGGTATTTTGAAGGGACTATTTCACTTCATCTTCTAAGTGTCTACAGTTCAAATTTGAGATTACTTTCAGAAATAGTGAAAAAATGATTCCTTTTCCTTGCACTGATTCACAAATTCAAGTGTGAAATTAGAATCTCTCCTTCAGTTGGTTTTCATCTGGTCCAGTAAATTCTAGCTTTAATTTATCTCTAGTGACTTATAATTAAAATATTCCAGTTCAACCAGGTGTGGTGGTACACACCTTTAGTCCCAGCATTGGGAGGCAGAGGCAGGTGGATTTCTGAGTTCGAGGCCAGCCTGGTCTACAAAGTGAGTTCCAGGACAGCCAAGGCTATACAGAGGAACCCTGTCTCGAAAAACAAACAAACAAACAAACAAATCCAGTTCATTGTTCCATGTGCCCGCTGCCCCTTGCAGATGTTACTGTGTGTAAACCTTATCAGCATAGCTTTCATATCTTGGCTCAAGTCACCTGAAAACTGATGTTACATACTTCTAATATGACAGTAGCCCAGTGATACGCCCGAGCTACTTCCTTCTTCAGCATCTGGCTTTCATTTCTAGATGAGTTAGTTTTATACATGCCCTTTGTGTTTTATATTCACACGTTGGGCTTTAGCCTTCTTTTTATTAGATGTTTGATTCTGAGTTGATTTGGGGGGATTTACATAATTGAAATATAACTCACATATTGTATTTAAAACTGTACATGTCAATGGATTTCATATATTCAGAGTTGTGTAGGCATCCCCACTGCCTCGTCTCAGAATATTTTATCACCCCAAAGAGAAGTGCCATAACCCATTAGTGCCCACCCCCCATTCCCATCTATCTCTAGAGAAAATAATAAGTGATTTAGATACTAATAAAAATAGTCACTTTTGGTGACTGATGTCTTTCACTTAGCATAAAATCATATAGCATGTTAATCAGTACTTCATTCTTTTTATTGCTGAGTAATATTCAGTTGCATGGATATACCACATTTTGTCCTGTTCATCAATTTTCTAGTGTTGGCTGTTTTAAGTATTATTCTCTGAGCGTCTCTATGTAAGTTTTCATACAAACAAACTGGTTTTGTTTTTGTTTTGAGAAAAGGTCTTTCTATTTTTGGCTCCCCCAGAATTCAGTATGTAGACCAGGCTGGCATCTCATAGGGATCCACCTGCCTCTGTCTCCTGAGGGCCACTGTGTCTGACCTCAGACAAACTTTTAAATCTATCTTGAGGACATACATAGGGATGGAATTGTTGGGTTATTGGTTAACTCCACTTTAACTTTCTTTTCTATAAAAAAATATACAGAGTGAATTTTAGTATATTCACAAGGAGTTGTTTAACCATTCCCAAAATAAATTCTAGGATGTTTTTACTGTTCCCTGAGCAAAGCTGATACCCATTAGCCGTCACTCCCTGCTCCTGTCAGTTTGCTTCTGCCCTGGCAATAACAAAGCCTCTCCCCTTCTGCAAATTTCACTCTTTTGAGCAGCTCGTGTAGAAAGTCTTATAGTATGTGCCCTGTTTTCATCGACTGATATTTCTTGAGCAGGTTCTTGAGCATACTAATCCTGAGCTACACTAGCTCTTCCTTCATTGACTGTTTCTCGAAAAGCATGTTTTCCTAATCCATCCATGTTATAGCATGTATCAATGCTTCGTTCCTTTTTATTGGGAATTAATTATTCCTTTTATAGAAATAACACATTTTATTGATGCATTCTTCCTTTGACAGATGTTTGAGTGGTTTCCAAGTTTTTTTTTTGTCTTTGTGTCTTTGGTTATTAAGACTAATGCTGCTTGTTTGTTTGTTTGTTTGTTTGTTCAATCAGTTATCATGTAGCCCAGGCTGGCCTAGAACTTACTATATAGCCACGGCTTGAACTTTTGATCTTTCTACTACCTCTGCCTCCCAAGTGCTGGTATTATAGGCATGTGTCACTACCATATTGGCTATGAATATTTATGCACAAATATTTCTTAAATGTGTATGTTTTCATTTCTTTTTGGTATATATGTATATATATATATGTATGTATATATATATGTATATGTACATACATACACACACATACACACATACACATATACATACACATATACATATACATATACATATACATATACATATACATATACATGAATGAATGAATAGAGTTGCTGTCCTGGAACTCACACTGGCCTTGAACTTACAAGGATCCTCCTGTCTCTGCCTCCTGAGTGCTAGGACTAAAGACATATGCCACCACACTGGGTATCTGTCTTTTTTTAAAAGGTGTATTTAATTATTTTATGTATATTACTGCTTTATTTGCATGTATGCCTGCATGCCAGAAGAGGACATCATATCCCAATGTAGATGGTTGTGAGCCACCATGTGGTTGCTAGGAATTGAACTCAGGACCTCTGGAAGAGCAGCCAGTACTCTAAACCACGGAGCCATCTCTCCAGCCCATATTTATGTTTTTTTAATTCTAGCCCTCTAAGTCGGCATGAAAGAGTAACTCATTGTGGTTTTCATCTGTATGTTGAGAATTGTTTCATATGCTCATTGACAATTTGTATATCTTCTTAGGGAAAATGACCATTTGTATCAGTTATATTTGATTAATTTCAAATAATTTTTGCATGTGAGTGAGGTTAAGATTATTTCCTTATTTCCAATCTTGTGCATGTGGATATCTAGTTATTCAGTATCATTTGTTCAAGGACATTTCTTTTCCCATTGAATTTTGTTGCCCCCCCCAAGTGATTAGACTAGTCCGTGGATCTGGGTCTCTTTGCTTTCACCCATGCCTCCCTGACTTGATTACTATACTTATGTAGTGAATTTTGAAGTTAAGACATGTGACGCCCCCAACATTTTTTTTTTCAAGATTGCAGCATTGGTTCTTTGGGGTTCCTTAAGTTTCCATGGCAATTTGAGGATCAACCTATTGATTTCTGCAAAGAAGCCAGCAGGAGTTTTTATAGGCGTCATATCCAATCAGCAGATCTGTTTGGAGAGCAATGCCTTCAGCGATGTTCAATCTTACAGTTGAGAATGCTGTCTTTTTTCCTTACTATCTTTTAATGAGCTTTTTTTTTTTTGAAGTATGACTTTAATGTTCTCTTGATTTTATTTCTAAGTATTCTTTTCAGAGCTATTAAAATGGAATTGTTTTGATAATTTCATTTTAAAATTATTTATTAAGCTTAATAAGTTGATTTTTTTTATCCATTTTGCCTACCCAGTTTGTTGGTTCTAATAGTTTGGTTAGATCTTTTGGTGAAGAGAGAATTTTACTTCTTTCTTTCCCATCTGGATGCTTTTATTGCTTTCCTTCTTTTTTTTTCTCTGCCTACTTGTCCTTGTAGAAGAAGCTTTAGTGCATTATTTGGCAGAAGTAGTAAGTATGACTATTGTCGTGTTGGTGATCTTGAGAGAAAAACCAGGGTTTTTTTCCATTAACTTTATGTTTGCTGTGCATTTTTCCTAGAAGGCTCCCCCCACCTTGAGGAAGCACCATGTCTGGTTTGGCGAGCATTGCTTTTAGTATGTATCGGTATTTGTCAAGAGCTCTTCATCATTTTTGACATGATCACATTATTTTGTGCTTTCATCTATTCCTTGGTTTTTGGTGGTATTTGGTCTCTTTCAGTCCTAATTCTGTACAGTTTATATTCTGCCCCCATACAAGCTTAGCGAGACTAGTCTCACATCTCCTTAACTGCTTGGACTTGCTAAACCTTCCATCATTTACCAAGGGCTTGCTGCATGGACAAGGGGACACCTTCTACACCTGGACATTCTGGAACTCTACTTTAGCATTTATTCATTACTTGAGCAAACCTCAAATCATTTATATATGTTTTCCATCAATTATTTTGCCAATTAGAATTGGCTACTGTTAGAGTGATTTTTTTTCCTCTCTTTTTAGGTTTATTGAGTTTTATTCTTTACAAATAAGCATCTTTTTGTTGTTTTTTTTGTTTGTTTGTTTGGTTTGGTTTGGTTTTGGTTTTTCGAGACAGGGTTTCTCTGTGTAGCCCTGGCTGTCCTGGAACTCACTCTGTAGACCAGGCTGGCCTCGAACTCTGAAATCCACCTGCCTCTGCCTCCCAGTGCTGGGATTAAAGGTGTGCACCACCACGCCTGGCTACAAATAAACATCTTATATGTTCAAGATAATACGATATTTTAGTAATAGAAATTCATTATGAGATGATTAGCACATCAAGCTAGTGAATATAGCCATCACTTCACAGTTGTCTTAGTCAGTGAAGAGACACCATGGCTGAGGCAACTCTTATCAAAGAAGAAAGCATTTACTGGAGGGCCTGCTTACAGTTTCAAAAGCTTAGTCCATTATCATGGCAGAGAGCTTGGTGGCAGGCAGGTACGGCACTGGAGAAGGAACTGAGCTATATCTTAATCCGCAAGCAGAGCGAGACTGGCTGACTTGGAGAGAGTGGCCATGGTATGGGCTTTTGAGACCTCAAAGCCTACCCCAGTGACACTTCCTCCAAAATGGCCACACTTCTAATCCATTCAAGTTTAAGAGATGACTAAAAGATTAACATAGTAAAAAAATGAACCTGAACAAAAGGATTATAAGTTCTAGGCCAGACCCGGGCCCACAGCAAGACCTTAAGACTGGGGTTAGAGAGATGTCTCTGCAGTTTAGAGAATTTGCTGAGCAATCATGACCACAGTTTGGATCACAGCACTCTTGGAACGAACCAGACATCTTGCTAATACCTGCAGTTGAGAACAAGATGGAGACGGGAACAGCGTTGTGATTTGCAGGCTTCCATCCTACTAGAGAAAATGTGAGTCCCAGGTTCAGGAGAGACCCTGCCTCAAAAGAATAGGCATAAAACCATAAAGGAAGATACCCAGTGTCATCTTCCGGCCTCCACGTTGACACATGCACAGACACCCGACGCACACATGCAAATAAATGAATCACTGAAAAGAATAAGGCTGACTTTTGTTGTTCTAGCCAGAGAGCACAATTGTTCAGCATGCAGGAAAATGGAGATGATATTAAGCAAAATAAGTCAGTCAGAATAAAAATAAGTTTTTTCTCAATTTGAATCTAAGATTTTATATAGACACATAAAATCTTTTGTGTGTCTGTGTGTACACATGCATATTAAAAGTAGAAAATCTAGAATATAAGCCTATAGGGGGCCATTCTTATTTAAACTCCCACAATCTGCTCCCTGGATCCATAGGCTTGTAACCATCTCATAATGCAAAAATGTATTCAGTCCAACTTCAAAAGTTTCTATACACCGTTTAAAAGTTCAAAGTTTCTTCTGAGACTCATACAGGCTCTTAACTATAACCCCCAGTAAAATCAAAATCAAAAAGCAGATCACATACTTCCAACATACAATAGTGCATTACCATTCCAAAAGGGAAGAAGGAGAGCATAGTGAAGAACTATTGAACCAAAGCAAGACGGAAAACCATAAGAGCAAACTTAAAATTCTACTTCTCTGCCTGATGTCAAAGCACTCGTCAGATCTTCAGCTCCTTTTAACTGTGTTGATTATAACACACTTCTCTCTCGGGCTGGTTCCATACCCTGTTAGCAGCTCTCCTTGGCAGGTATCCCACAACTCTGACATCTCCAACATCTTAGGGTCTCTAAGGCAATCCATGCTTTGCCTTCACAGTTTCACAATGGCCTCTCTGGGCCATTGGTTTGCTTTGTAGTGCTGACAACTGAACCCATGACTTTGCACATGGTAGACAAGGTACTACTGAGCTGTGTTCTTCAGCCCAGCATGATGTTTTTGAAGCTTATATATATTTTTGCTTTGGTGAGTGATTGTCTCTTTGTATTTCTGAATAATGTTCCAGCCTTTAGCCTTTGATTAGGCAATGATTTGACTTCTATTATCTTTTTGAATTGTTTCAAAATTTTAGCCATTTTGTATAATGCTGTTCAGAACATTTATGTGCATACCCTTTTGTGAACATGTTTTAATTTCACTCGAGGACATACTTAGGAATACAAGAAGGTAAATATGTGCTTATATTGATTAGCAGATCTCTAATATACTTGATATACATATCTCCAGTGTACGAGAGTTCCCACTTGTTCCTGTCTTCATAATTCAGATTACTTCGTACATTGTAATAGATGTCAGACCGTATATGCTCATAGTTTGAATCTGCATTTTCTAGATGATGTTTGCTGGTTCCCTTTTAGTATTCTTACTGGCTACTGGCGACTCTACTCTTTCCTAAGTGTCTGCTCAGATCTTTCTTGCCTTTTTCAGAATTTGAATTTTCCATCTTTTTGCTGAGGTTTGTAGTTCTTGATATGTTCTGGGTTTAAGAAGGAAGTACTTGGGTTGCAAATATTCTTTTCCAGATTTCAAGTTACCCGTTGTTTGAGGTTTGTTTGTTTGTTGTTCATTTGTTTTGAGATAGGGGTTTGTTTTGTAGCTCAAGCTGGCCTGGAACTCACTATGTAACCTTGAGGTAGCCTTGAGCTGTGGCCCTTCCTGTCTTTGCCCTGACTACTAGATTATAGGTGGGCACCATTACACTTGGTTCCTGCCTATTTTGTTTTGCTTGTGTGTGTGTGTGTGTGTGTGTGTGTGTGTGTGTGTGTGTGTGTGTGTGTGTGTCTGTGTGTGTGTCTGTGTGTGTGTCTGTGTGTGTGTCTGTGTGTGTGTCTGTGTGTGTGTGTGTGTGTATGTGTTTGTTCACAAGCACATGGTACAATAAACATGTAAAGGTCAGAGGATAATTTTATTTGTAAGAGTCATTTCCCTCTTACTGTGTGGGTTCTGGGATCATGAGGCTTGGTGGCAAGTACCTTTATCCACCAAACCATATTATTGGCCATCACTTCTTTGTGTTTTGTTTTTGGTTTTGGTTTTTGTTTGTTTGTTTGTTTTTGTGAGACAGGGTGATTCTGTGTAGCCCTGGCTGTCCTGGAACTCTCTATGTAGACCAGGCTATCCTCAAAGATCTACCTGCCTCTGCCTCAAAGTGCTGGGATTCAAGGCATGTACGAACACCGCCCAGCTCCATCATACCTGTTTTTGTTTTTTGTTTTTTGTTTTTGTTTTTTCGAGACAGGGTTTTTCTGTATAGCCCTGGCTGTCCTGGAACTCACTTTGTAGACCAGGCTGGCCTCGAACTCAGAAATCCACCTGCCTCTGCCTCCTAAATGCTGGGATTAAAGGCGTGTGCCACCACGCATCATACCTGTTTTAATGATGTCTTTTGTTGAACAAAAAATTTTGATGTGGTCTAAGCCATCATTTTTTTCCTTTAATAACATACTGTTTTTTGATGTCTTACCCATTAAATTTTTGCCTACTACAAAATTACGTGTGTTTCTGCCTGAAGTTTCATGGACTTAGTTTGCATTTAGTTCTTTGACGTGTCTTAAATTAGTTTTTGCTTATAAATGAGATAGGAACTGAGGGTCATTTTTCCTTTACATGGATATCCTGTTGCTTATGCACTACTTATTAAAAAGAAGTTCCTTTTTAAGGACATATTTACTGTCTTGTATTCCTAAGTATGTCCTGGAGTAAAATTAAAACATCTTCACAAAAGCGCAGGCACACAGATGTTCTGAGGAACATTATTTGTTAGGCAGGGAACATACCTCATTGGTAGAGTACTTGCCTGTCACCTACAATCCCCAAACTTCAAACAAACAAACAAAGCCCCTGAATTTATTTCTAGACCATTCTGAACTACGGGTCAGTTTGTTTATGAGTACATTTTTTTGGTGTTTTGTTTTGTTTTTGTTTGTTTTTCGAGACAGGGTTTCTCTGTGTAGCCCTGGCTGTCCTGGAACTCACTCTGTAGACCAGGCTGGCCTCGACCTCAGAAATCCGCCTGCCTCTGCCTCCCGAGTGCTGGGATTAAAGGTGTGTGCCACCACGCCTGGCTATGAGTACATCTTTAAAGAATCAGGAATTAGGTTTTGCTCTGGAAAGGCAAGTTCCCCTTGGCTTTTCTTTTGTCAAAATTGCTTTCTGAGAATTTTAGAATGAGATTGTCAAGTACTGAAAATTAGAATTCAATTAATAAATTAAGGAGAATTTGGGTAAAGTTTGCAGCTGTCTTGATACAACTTATTTACTTGCATGTCTTGTTAGGCTTACTCCAGCATATTATATAGTTTTGCTGATATTTTGAGGATTTTCTGTTTTCTGTGTCTGCATAGGAAAATATTCCTTTTCAGATCTTGGTCTGCTACCTAGCTAGCTTGCTTCACTGCTTTCTTTTTTTTTTTTTTTTTTTTTTTTTTTGGTTTTTGGTTTTTGGTTTTTTGAGACAGGTTTCTCTGTATAGCCCTGGCTGTCCTGGAACTCACTTTGTAGACCAGACTGGCCTCAAACTCAGAAATCCGCCTGCCTCTGCCTCCAGAGTGCTGGGATTAAAGGCGTGCGCCACCACACCCAGCTGCTTCACTGCTTTCTTATCTTCTCTCATCTACCAGTTGTTTCATCTCCTGAGATTGTCTGAGTGGGTTTCCATTGTTTGTTGATGTTATTGTTTCTTCTTCTTCTTCTTCTTCTTCTTCTTCTTCTTCTTCTTCTTCTTCTTCCTCCTCCTCCTCCTCCTCCTCCTCCTCCTCCTCCTCTCTTCTTCCTCCTCCCTCTCCCTCCTCCCTCTCCTCCTTTTTTTTTTTTTGCCTTTCCATGGCTGGCTTGGAACTCAATCTGTTGACCAGGGTGGTCTTGAACTCAGAGAGCCACCTGCCTCTGCCCCTGCCTCCTGAATGATGTCACATTATTTTCAATTAAACACTTTGGTCTCTTCATTTTAAATATTTCTGCTTCACTTCTTTCATTAAGTTCATCAGGGCTATGCTGGGTGGTCCAGTAGTAATTGGCATTGTTTTTTAAATACTCTAGCCAGAAAGTTCCCAGTGACTTACTGTTGCTATCTACTGTACATTGATAACCCGTAGCCATTATCAAGTTAAGAAAGTGGTCATTTATTGCTAGTTTGTAAGTAGTTTCACTTTTAAATTATTATTTTATTTTATTTTATTTTATTTTATGTGTTATGGGTGTTTGTCCTGCTTGTATGACTGTGTACCACATATGTGCCTGGTGCCCACACAGGCCAGAAGAGAATTGTAAGCCATCATTTAAGTGATAGAATGGAATCTAGGTCCTCTGGAAGAGCATCCAGTGCTCCTAACCACTGAACCATCTCTCCAGCCTTAATTGTATGTTTTTAAAAATGAGAAATAAGAACCAGGTACATCATTAGGCACATCATATTCCCAACATGTGGGAAGTAGAAGCCAGAGGTCTGGGAGTTCAGGGCCATCTTCAGCTACATGATGAGTTGGAGGCCAGCCTGGGCTACATGAAACACAATCTCAAAACAAAAGTAAGAGAGAAGAGTAAAATAATGTATTTTATCACTTATCATTGATTAGAAAAGAGGAAGTGTCCTTTATCCTACCTTCTGTTGATAGAATTCTAAAAATAGATGTTCTATAATGTACTGAATTGACCATGAGAGGCTATTTTTTCTCTCTGCTGCTGGATTTACTGTCTTAGTTATGTCTTATAACTTTTTCAAATCTGGCCTTGTGAGAAAGTGCCTATAACCTTTTTGGTATATGTACTTTCCCATCTAATATTAGTTTGAATATAAAATGATTTGGAAAGCCGGGCAGTGGTGGCCTTTAATCCAAGCACTCGGGAGGCAGAGGCAGGCAGATTTCTGAGTTCAAGGCCAGCCTGGTCTACAAAGTGAGTTCCAGGACAGCCAGGGCTACACAGAGAAACCCTGTCTCAAAAAAACAAAAAACACACACACAAAAAAAAAAAAAGATTTGGAAAGCTTTCAGGTTTGCTTTAATACCATTTATATAATATTTGAAATATTTTCAAATGTGTTTTTGATGATTTGATTTTTAATATGTTGATTCAATTTTGCTAATTTGTATTTTTTAGAAAATCATTTTGTGTAGATTCTCAAATTTGTTGACATAATATTGTAAATAGGCTTACTTTGTATTTTAATCTATCTCTAATTTTGTGTTTTAGTTTGTATATCTTCTCTACTTTTTTTCACATTTTTTCTCACATTTGAGAGACTGGCTGCCTAGCTTTCTGGTTTTATTTTTATTATTTCACTTTGTGCTTGGGTTGTTGGATTGTGCAGTCCATGCGTGGATTTTTGGGTTGATACTGAGTTTGCCTCTTCTCGTTCCCCTTTAGAAAGTTTTACGAGCATGTATAAAAGTGGTCTGGATGGTGTGATGACTCCCCTGGATATGTGAAACAGTTTTAGTGGTGATTAATATGTGTCCAGTCTTGTCTCATGTGTATCCTATGTGCTTTCTCTCTCTAATAGCATTTTGGTGAGCTAGGCAGATTTGGGGCAATAGATGGGGAATATTAAATGAACCCCAGATGTCTTGTTTCATTTTAGTGTATATATGTAAAAAATAAGAACTCTTTTTAAAAGATTCTTGCCTAAAATGACCAATTAAATTGCCTCGGGTTTTATTTGAATAAGAATATAAATAAGACCCACACTTTGTTGTTATTTGATAGGTCCTTGGTTTTGTTTTCTGTTTAAGACAGGGTCTCACTGTTAAGCCCAGGCTGGCCTTGAACTCATGCTCCTACTTACTGTCCCTGTTTCCAAAGACTGAGACTACAGTTGTGAGGTGCCACATCCTGATTCCTAGATCTTTTAAAATCTGTAGATAGCTCTTCCACTCCTTCGTTCCACTCACATTCTTGGGAACTTATTGACTGAAGAATTCAGGCTGTCCTATAGAATTACCCAGTCTGAATCTCACTGATTGTATGTATTTGGGGGGGGCTTACTCTTGCCTTGTCTTTGACCTAATACTTTTTAAAAATTATTTATTTTATGTATATGTGTACACTGTAACTCTCTTCAGACACACCAGAAGAGGGCATCAGATCCCTTTACAGATGGTTGTGAGCCACTATGTGGTTGCTGGGATTTGAACTCAGGACCTCTAGAAGAGCAGTTGGTGCTCTTAACCACTGAGCCATCTCTCCAGCCCAGACCTACTACTTTTACTTACCTCATTTGTAAAAAATATTTTCTACGAGCTATGCTGATTAAACAAATTTATAGTTAGAAACTAGCAGTAGTCTTACTAACTGGTAGTAAATATTGTAACTATTAGTTTCTTTTTCTGTGCTTTAATTTGTGTGTAATAAAGTGGTGTCTAATAAAGGGACAAAGTATGCTATAATATTTCTGTACTTTGTCAGCTAAATTAATACTGTGGGGAGTTTGGTAGATGCTTGTTAGCATTTGAAGTTGTTTTGACTGTGGAAGAGGGTCTTATGGGTGCTTCTACCAGTGGGATTATGCCAGTTTCCATTCTCAAAGATAAGTCTTCCTCCTCTATTAGAAGGAATCACTTTCTACCTGTTGTGAAATACGAAAGTTGCTAGACTCCTCCACAATGCCTGCAGAGAGGGTGGGTATAGCCCATTAGAATATTGCTACATGCTGTATTACTGAGATTGAGGAAAGCAGGCATATCTAAGTGGCTGGTTTGATTTTTTGAGGCAAAGTAGGTAATGAAAAACCCCACAGTTGAGTCCTAGATAAAGTGAAAGGTGCTTAGGACTAAAAGGCAGGAACGAGGCATAGCCATATGTCACATAACCATGACTACCTACAGTGGGCTACATGCACAACTTTGGACCCAGAAGATTGGATCTGCTAGAGGCATTGTGGTCATCTCAGTTTATGTGAGTGTGCAGTTTACAACAATAATCAAATGACCTAATGTGGTTTTTTTTTGCAATGCCCCCTGCTGTCAAGTGACTAGTAGAAAGGAGATCACAGATGAAACACTTCTGTGTTTGATTTGATTTGGAGTATGTCAGGTTTGGAATACATATAAGGAAAAGTTCAGGAAGAAGTAGTAAATTCTGGATAAGATATTAGAAACATCTGGGCTAGAGACATACATTTGAAAACTATGCAATGAGATAATGAGACAGCAACACTACATAATAGTGAGGAACACTTACATTTTAAGACCAAGAGTAAAGTAGTCAAATAACGGCTTTGAGGAGCTGGAGACTGGTGTGCTACATAGATATCCAGGTCTGGGTTTCTGTACGAAAGGGATTGGCATTTGTGGCAAATGCTTCATTGTTGTTACATAATGAAAGCTGAGAAAAGGAGAGATTTTCCCACTGAGATTTTCAAGGGTTTTTGCCAAAGCAGTCTTAAGGAATTAGGTTAGGTTACATTGGATTAAGGGACAGATTTAACTACTATTCTAAGTGTGGGCTGTCACATTTGTCTCTTTCAATAATTTCTCTATTCTTGTACTTTTTAGCAACATGTACTGATATTCTGCCAATTTCTAAACTTAACATAAATGGCTTCATTATGTGTGTGTGTTCTGTAACTATTTTCTTCAACATTATGTTCTTGAAATTCATCCATTTGGTAATATATTTCTGTTCCAATACAATTTTTATTAATTATACTCGAGTTTTCTTGATATGAAATGGGAAAAAAGAAAATTACCCCTGCCAATATTTATTGGTATCATTTCTCTTGCCTTTTTTATTTATGAGTAAGAAGGATGTCGAAGAATATACTCTGGGTTTATGAAGTTGTTTTTCTCATGGGAATCTAGCTTCCAAATTAAATTGGAATTGTTTTAATATTTTATTATTTGGGATGATAAATGGTATTGTTTTTGGCAAATAGTAGCTAATTGTTTTAGTTCTTTCTTTTAAGAGTTTTTTAAATACTAAGTTATCTTTTTCCTTCAACTTAAAAAAAACCCAAAAGTTGTAGTTTAGTGTATTGCTTCTACTCTCTGGCTGTCTAGTCCTTTGTTCACCAAGGCTCAAGCATGCAGCTGCTATGCCGTGGCAGCCACCTACATAGAAAGGGCACAATGCCTTCTTCCCATGAGCCAACACTTAGTAATCGCTGTGCCACTGACCAGCCTGGAGGAGGCATCAGAAATGAAGAGTCTTCATCATGTGTCTCAGGCTATACTCACGTAGCAGTCCCACTCATGGCAGTCAGAGCAGCTACTTGGCTGAAGAATAGTCAACAGGATTTGAGAATGTAGGGCATGTGGCATACCTTTAATTTTCTATCTTTTCCCAAAATACAAAATTTTAAAATAAATGCTCTCTTATTCTCAAAAAGGCACAGCATGAGATTATTCCTTTAAATGTCATTACTGATTTGCTAAGTGAAATTGTTGCCTCGTGGGTTGAATATACTTTTATGTTTATAGGCCCTTTTCATCCCTTGCGGAATTGCTTTTCCCAGGTACTAGTCTTCAGCTCGTAAGTACATTTCCCATTACAGTTCTCTCCACTTTATGTTTAGTAAGCGACCGCCAGATAGATTACAAATACATTACAGGAAGTTGGCAAGTGTCTTAGTCCCCTGAAGTATTAGTCTGCACATATGAAAGTGCCCCCATGATACTTGTGCTGTTTTAGTGAATGCTAACTAAGTGGAATACACATAAGGAACACCCAGATGAAGAAACAGTGTTAGAAGCACCCCAGAAGTTCCATTTGTGCTCTCTTCTACTCTCCTTAAAGGGGAACTGCAGCCCCGACCTCTGGTCCTACATTAAGTTTTCAGTATGGACTCCTTTGTGTCTGACATCTTGTACTTAATATAAACTCACCAAAGAAAATACACTATGCCCAGCTTGGTTTGAATTTCTACAAGTAGAACTGTTAGGTGCATATACTACAAACTATTCCAAATTGTTTTCAAACATTGCCCAACTTTTTTGACTATGTGTGTGCACGCTTGTACACTTGTACACATGCATGTGTGTTCGTGTGTGTGTGTGTGTGTGTGTGTGTGTGTAAATGTGTAAGTGTAAGACAGAGGTCAGTCTTGGGAGACATTCCTTTGGTGGTGTCCACTGTGATTTTGAAGGCAGGATCTGTCACTGGGGCCTAGGGTTTGCCATTTAGCATTAGCTTTCTGGCCTCTCTCCACCTCCATAGAGTTGGGATTATGAGCATGCACTGCCACTCCTGCCTTTTTACATGGATGCTGGGGGTTGAACTCAGGTTTCCATGCTTGCCAAGCAATCACTTTACTGGCTAAGCTGTCCACAACCCCTTGTCAGAATTTTTCAAATGCTGTTTATTTATATGTATATGTATTTTTTTTAATGTTTGAGTACTCTATCTGCATGTACACCAGTGTGCCAGAAGAGGGCATCCAATCTCATTATAGATGGCTGGGAGCCACCATGTGGTCACTGGGAGTTGAACTCAGGAACTGTGGAGGAACAGCCAGTGCTCTTAACTGCTGAGCCATCTCTCTGGCCCTGGTGTCAGGACTTTTAATTTTTTGTCAGTTGAGTAGAGATGAATTACATCTCATTGTGATCTTAATTGTCATCCCTGATGGCTATGGGGTTCGTTATTCTGTCATATTTTTATTGACTACTCACCTTAACTCACAGCAGTCTTCCTGCCTCAGCCTCCCAAGAGCTGGCATGAACCACCACACTAATCCCTCCTTATAGCATTTCTAAAGAATGGTTCTTCATATAATTACATTCATTGGAACTCTTTCCCTCCTATATGGTGTGCATGTGTCTTCTCTGCATACTCATTCTAGGGATGGAGCCAAGGCCTCCCACATGGAACCAGGCCAACTACATCCGTAGCCTTCACTTTCTTCATGGCTGTTTTCTACTGTATTTAAGAAATTCCGCACTCCAAGCTCTTGAAGACATACTATAGTATTGGTGAAAGTTTCATAGTTTATCTTTCACAGTTCAGTCAGTCTCTTATCTACCTAAGATACTTATGTACATAGTATGATAGATCTAGTTTTTCCATATAAAGAAATATCCATTTGTCTTAGCACTATTTTAAAAAAATTTCTGTTCTCACTGAGAAGCAGCCACTTCTTTTTTGTATGTATGGTTATGTGTATATCAAGTACCTAAATGGGCTTTGGTCTGTTTCTGGGTGTTCAATAATATGAACATTATGATGGTGTGGTGCCATGTACTCCAATAGTTGGAAGGCTGAAGTGGAAAGATCCCATGGGTCTAGGGGGTTGAGGCCATCCTGGGCAATGGAGCTATTTCACCTGGAAAATAAGTGGGTAGGTAACTAAGTAAACCTGGGGACATGGTTCAGCATGCAGAGTACTTGGAGCATCAGCGTGAGGGCCCACTTTAGATCCCTCACACCCGTGTTAAAACCAGACACGGTAGCATTTATTTATAATCCCACGGTTGAGAGCCTTAGAAGGTAGGATCCCAGCAGCTAGCTGTCCATCCAGTCTCACCAATCTAGTTTCAGTTTCAGGGAGACACCCTTTCTCGAAAATGAGGTGGTAAGCAATAGAGGGAGACACCTAACAACCTCACACATATGCATAGGTGGATCATATACAAATAAAACATTTAAATAAACTAATAAGTATCAAATTTAAATTTATATACACGGACTAGAGAGGTGGCTCAGCTAAGAGCACTGGCTGCTCTTTCAGAGGACCTAGGCTTGATTCCCAGTGCCCACATTGGCAGCTCAAAGCCATTCATAACATCAATACGAGGGTATTGAACACTCTTCCGGCCTCCTCCGGCACTTCACTACATAATGCACAGACACACATGCAGGCAAAGCATCCTTACATACAAAATTTACATTAAGAGTAGTAAGTATGCTGCTGCTGCTGGTTTTGTTGTTGTTTTTAAACAGTTTTGTTAAGTACAGCGGGCCTATGTAGCAAGTCCATCTTGGGTTACTTAACAAAGGGCACTAGATCACATTATAAATGGTTGTGAGCCACCATGTGGGTGCTGGAGATTGAACTCAGGACCTCTGGAAGAGCAGCCAGTGCTCTCAACTAACTGCTAAGCTATCTTTCCAGCCCGAAGTCTTTACTTTTTAATATTTTATTTTTGGTTATGTATATTAATAGGATTCAGTGGCATATTTCCATATATGGATACATCTTGTACCAATCAAATCCAACCTCCTTTTATCTATACTTTCTATACTTTCAACTTTCTCCAATGTATTTAAATCACTCTTCTTCATTGGAATCAAAATTTCTGAATTTTATATGAAAGAGCACACATTATATCTTTCTATGCACACATTATATCTTTCTATGTCTGACTTACTTCATTTAAAATAATGTCCTCTACTTCTGTCCATTTTAATTCAAAAGACAAGTCTTCATTCTTTATTTAGTGTTGGGATCTGAGGTAAAGAGAGCATGAGTTTAAGGTCATAGTGAGCTCAAGGTGAACTTCAATTACATAGCACATCCCTGTCTCAGAGAAAAACAGGGACATTCACAATGTATCTCAGTGATCTAGTACTTGCCTCGATTGGGGTCCCTATTGTCACTAAACAAAATTACTTTGGACGCTTTTGTTCTCCAGTATGAATTTTGCAGTTATTTTTTTTCTATTTTTGTAAGGAATGTCATTGGTATTTTGATGCAGTATGTACATTTTAACAGTATCTATTCTATTCCACAAACATTGGGAGCATTTTTGTGTGTGGGGTGTGTGTGTGTGTTCAATTTATCTCACCAGAGTTTTACGATTTTCACTGTACAGGTGTTTCACTTCTTGTGTATTTCTGTGTATTCTTTTATATTTATAACTATCACAAATGAGATTGTTTTAATCATTTTAATCAGATTCATTATTGATCATAGAGAAATTAATTTTGACTCTTGCTATTGTACTGAATTCATTTATTAAGTTTTTTTTTTCCTCCTCCTAAGAAAGACCAAAGCATCCACACTTTGGTCTTCCTCTTCTTGAGCTGCATGTGGTCTGTGAATTGTATCCTGGTTATTTGGAGCTTTTGAGCTCATATCCACTAATCAGTGAGTGTATACCATGTGATCTTTTGTGATTGGGTTACCTCACTCAGGATGATATTTTCTTTCTTTCTCTCTTCTCTTCTCTTCTCTTCTCTTCTCTTCTCTTTTCTTTTCTTCCTTTCTCTCTTCTATTTTCTTTTCTTCCTTTCTCTTTCTTTCTTTCTTCCTTCCTTTCTTTCTTTCTTTCTTTCTTTCTTTCTTTCTTTCTTTCTTTCCTTCTTTCTTTCTTTCAAGACAGGGTTTCTCTGTGTATCCCTGGCTGTCCTGGAACTCACTCTGTAGACTAGACTGGCCTCGAACTCAGAAATCTGCCTGCCTCTGCCTCCCCAGTGCTGGGATTAAAGGCGTGTGCCACCACGCCCAGCTTAGATCAACTTCTTAAAATGTCACTTCGTTTGTGATACCTGTTCCCAAATAGAAACTGAAAGATAATAGAAACCCTGCTTATAGAATGAGCCCTAAACACTGCCCTTTGTCCCCAAGCCCTCACCTAGCTTCCCAACCCACACTATCCACTCAAGTTATGTGGCCCCCACCACATTTTCGGTTTCTGCTGGGTTTTGTATACTTTTAGCACAGCTCTCTCTTCCTCTTGCACAGAATACTGCATGTGCCTATCCCTACACCACCCTCACAATCAGACTTTCTATAACATGGCTTTTCTTTAAAGCTCAATTTGACTTGAAGGTTTGTATACTGCGTTTTAAACATGATATGCTTTTTTTTTCATATGCTTTTTTTTTTTTTTTTTGGTCTTAAAATTCTATAGTGCCAGACTACTGTGTTGTTAGTCCCTGGCCCCTGCGCATTTTCAGTCCTACAATCAACTAGAGTATTCTAGCCACATCCATCAACTTATGTTGTCATCCACAACATATCACTATCCAAATATTTGAGTTGATCCAGCACACCAAAGTGATTTCTGTTGATACCCACACACACACCCCGCCCCAGCACCCCATTGCCTTCAGAAACCTGGCTTCATCAAGGGCCCATACTCCCTGACTGTATCTGTCTGTCTTTTGTGGGGATAGAACGCAGGTGTTTGCATGGGTTAGGAAAGCCTTTAGCACTGAACGGTATGACCAGCCTTGTGCTTTTCACGTTTTACTCACTACTGATCTTTTCTACCCTCAACACAAAGGCATGCTAAAGTTTCCTACAGTTGTAAATTAAAGCATTTATCCTCATTTTATTACTGGCTCACTTCTCTTCCCCATTCACTCCCCACATTTGACACTTCTCCAACTTCTTCCCTTTAAAACTGTGGTTTCTGAGATCTGCCAGTGTTCCAAGCAACTGAATCCGTTAGATTCTTTTTGGTCCTCCTGTTTTAGTGACAGCAGTGTTTAGAGTGTATTACTTCTGTACTGCCCTCTCCCAAGTTCCTCTCATTTTATAAAGACTCTGCCTCTTCTCTTTCTATATACCCTAACCTGAAGTAGCCTGTGCTTCCTTTTCTTTTTCCTTCCTCTTCTTAGTCATGCCTATCATCTTGATACCCCTCTCAAAATGATCTCAACCACGCAGATGCTCATAACTCCTACTGACTTACTACCATTGCTAACACTGAGCCCACACTCTATACCTCATCACGCCTATAATTGTAGTTGCCTGTGGGGAAATCCCATAGGTGTTCCATAGGCAGCTCTTATCCCATCTAAAGATGAACGATGACTTACCCTTTAACAGTATTTTAAATCTGCTCTATCACCTACATCTACCCAGTCACCCAATCTTGGCTAGGGTCACCAATATTAACTCCTGAGAGCGTGCCCTATTCCAGGTCTCTTGGATTTCCTAGAGATTCTCCACTCAACCCCCACCTCCACCAGTTGCATATTTCCATTCATCCTCCTGGCCCTTGGACCTCTCTCCTGTCTCTCCCGGTACCTAAAAGCCCCCCATTTCCCTCCCCATCCCCTCTCTCACCCAGTTTCTTCCCTCCATCTGCTTCCTACAGCTATTTTATCCCCCTTCTAAGTAAGATTCAAGCATCCTTGCTTGGGCCTTCCTTGTTTAGCTTCTTTGAGTCTGTGGATTGTACCACAGGTATCCTGTACTTAATGGTGAGTATCCACTTATTAGTGAGCACATACCATGCATGTCCTTGTGGGTCTGGGTTACTCGACTCAGGATGATATTTTCTAGTTCCATCCATCTGCCTGCAAAATTCATGATGCCCTCATTTTTAACAGCTCAGTAGTATACCATTGTGTAAATGAACTACATTTTCTGTATCTATTCTTCAGTTGAGGGACACCTGGGTTCTTTCTAGCTTCTGGCTATTATGAATAATGCTACTATGAACATAATAAAGCATTTTAAAGTAAAATAGATTATTTTTAATGTTATGCATCATTGGGTTCGTGCACATGAGTACAGTGGCAACACAGAGATTAGAGGAGGCTTTGGCTCCTCTGAAGCTGAAGTTACAGGCATTTGTGAGCCGTCAGACTTGAGTGCTGGGGACTGAACTTGGCTCCTCTGCAAGAGCAGAATGTGCTCCAAACCTTTGAGCCATCTCTTTAGCTCCAAAACAATTTTTTAAAAAAAATTATGAATGAAAGGAGAATGTGTACATGTATGTGAGGCCTGTGATGGACATTGGGTGTGTACCCTGATTATCTTCTTGGTTCGCTTGCTTGCTTTTCAACAGAATCTCTCATGAAACCCAAAGCTCATTGATTGAACTAGGCTAGCGAGCCTGTGCACTCAGGGACTGACTGTCTCCTCTGCTGAGCTTCCTGACATTTGTCCGTGCTCCTTGATCTCCTGAATCCAGATTTCTATCGTTTCAGTTCTAGAATCAGCTGTTCTTTCTCTACTAACTTAAAAGCAAAAGCAACCAGTTCTCTAATCAGTCACAGTGCCTTCTTGAAGGTGAAGTAATTGTCATCAGAGTAGATAAAGGGTTTCAGTCTCATCTGACTTAGCAAATACCTAGGTTATCTAAGGTTCTCCACTCATTCAACAAGAATTACTTGTATATGGCTCTCAACAGATATCATTTTATTTCTTATCATAGTCCCATGATTTGAGGAAAGGATTGTTCCTGTTTTATGGACAAAGGAAAGGTTCACATATGTTGCTAAGTGACTGAGGTCATCAGGAACTCGCCTCACTTTCTGTCTTTTGAGTGGTTACCTCTGTAAGGTGTTTTGCTTGTGTTGTTGTTGATGATGATAATGTTTTAAAGTCACACATATCTTAGGCTGGTCTTGAACTTGTTATATATCCAAAGGCTACTTTAAACTCTTACTCTCCTGCCACTACCTTCTTCTAGGTGCTGAGATTACAGGTATGTACCACCATGAGTATTTATGCAGCCCTAAATGTAGAATCCAGGACGTCTTGTAGTACCTGCTAGACAGGCACTCTACCAACTGAGCTACATCCCAATCCCCCTATGTAAGTTGTAAAGTCTGTTTTGGTAACAGGTTATTCCATTCCTTCTTGACTGGTGAACACCAAAATACACTATTACTTAAGACTTAAGTCTTTCCCCAAAACTTATTTAGCCAGTCTACCTGCCTTATATCCATACATAGTTTTCCTTTCGTGTTAACCAGGATTTCTCAGCTATGATACTATTGACAATTTGAACTACATAACTTTAGAGGTGTGTCTTGTATATTGTAGGATGTGTATTAGCATTTGTAGATGCATTCTTTGATGCAAGAAGTACACGCCCAGCTCTCACGCCAAGTTGTGACAATAACTATCTCCAGATATTGTCAACTGTCCAGTAACAAACAAGATTGCTTAGTAGAGAACGACTGTACATAGAGCTACTTCATTTCCCTCCTGTACGCTTCTCTTTCGATGCTGATACCTATTGTAATGTGCCTCTGTGGGAGCTTCAAAGGTGTATTTCTGTTTTTAAACACTTTCTCCTTTATTATTTTATTTTTGCCATAATGAATAAGCACTCAGTGGAACTGGATAATATTCTCAACTTATTGCTTAGTCTGTTTTCAGTTTTACAGAGTTTTATAAGAACTCAGCACATCATTTTATCTGGGCAGCTTTTATTTACCCATCCTTAATCTGAACATTGAAAAAGATTTATTTATTTTTCTGTATTTGGCTGTTTCGTCTGTATATATGTATGCACACCATGCATATGGCCAGTGTTTGTGCAGACCAGAAGAGTGTCCGATCCCTTGGAACTAGAGTTGTAGACAATTTTGAGTCACAGCGTCAGTGTTGAGAACCAAACCCAGGTCCTGCAAAAGCAACAGTACTCTTAACTTTGGACCACCTTTGCTAAGAACTTAGCATTTTAATGTCTTTTGTTTCATTTTTCAAGACACGGTTTTTTTTTTTTTTTTTTTTTCTCTGTGTAGTTCTGGCTGTCCTAGAACTCAGAGATCCCCCTGCCTCTTCCTCCCAAGTATGTGTTAGTGTCACAGGCTTCATTTTGATGTCTTAATGACAGAAAATGAAGTGGAAAGCTGAGGGCTAATGTGGGGCTTAGTACCTGCACACAGACTTGATATGTCTCAGCAGCTGCTTCCTGAGTGAAGTAAAGTGCTCTGCAAACTGCTACAAAGGGATCTATCGCTTAGGAATACTGATCTGATGTAGATAAGGGACATTTAAATGTGATATATAGATTGAAAAGAGGGAATTAGTGGGAAAAATTAAATGAAGGTCTATAAATGAGAGTCAAAGAAAACAAAGGGACTAGATGATGGCCTTGTTCTTAATAGCTGGGTAGTACTCCATTGTGTAAATGAAACACATTTTCTGCATCCATTCTTCTGTAGTGGGATATCTGGGTTGTTTCCAGCTTCTGGCTATCACAAATAAGGCTGCTATGAACATAGTGGAACACATACCCCTGTGGCATGGTGGGGCATCTTTTGGATATATTTCCAAGAGTCTTCAGGTAGATCTATTTCCAATTTTCTGAGGAACCTCCAGATTGATTTCCAGGGTGGTTGTACCAGTTTGCAATCCCACTAGCAATGAAGGAGTGTTCCTCTTTCTCCACATCCTCTCCAACACGTGATGTCACCTGAGGTTTTGATCTTAGCCATTCTGATTGGTGTAATGTGGAATCTCAGGGTCATTTTGATTTGCATTTCTCTGGTCACTAAGGACTTTGAACATTTCTTTGGGTGCTTCTCAGCCATTCGAGATTGCTCTGTTGTGAATTCTCAATTTAGTTGTGTACCCCATTTTTTGATTGGGTTGTTTGGGTTTTTTAGTGGTTAGCTTCTTGTGTTCTTTAATGTATTTTGGATATTAGCCCTCTATAAAATGTGAGGTTAGTGAATATCTTTTTCCAATTAGTAGGTTGCCAATTTTTCTTATTGACTATGTCCTTTGCCTTACAGAAGCTTTCCAGTTTCATGAGGTCCCATTTATCAATTGTTGATCTTAGACTGTGAGCCTTTGGAGTTCTGTTTAGGAAATTTCCCCCTGTGCAAATGAGTTCAAGGCTCTTTCCCACTTTCTCTTCTATTAGATTCAGTGTATCTGGTTTTATGTTGAGGTCCTTGATCCACTTGGACTTGAGCTTTGTGCAAGGTGACAAATATGGGTCTATTTTCATTTTTCTACATACAGACAGCCAATTAGACCAGCACCAAGCTAATCTTGAAATATTAGACAATGTCAAATTGATAGTCACAAGAAGAGAGAAAATAGGGTCCATGAAAGATGCAGTCAGTGGGGAGTTTGGAGTTTTTTTTTCATTATAAACAGGACATCTGAGAAAACTGGCTTGGAGGAAGAAAGCTAACTTTTGGCTTGAAGTTTTAGAGGATTCTAAGCCCTTCACTGAGTCTGTGGTGAGGTTAAATACCATTATGGAGAGGGCTGATGGTAGCAACCTGTTTAGCTCATCTCTGGAAAGCAGAGTCAACAGAACAGGGAAAGATCAAGATACACTCTTCAAAACACTGCTTCCAGGGCCTACTTTCTTCAGTTTTGAAATTTCCTAATAGTATATTCAACTAAGAACTCATCAATGGCTCTTGTGATCCAGTCAGCTCTCAAAGGCACTACCAACTGTAGTAGATTTTAAAGATCTAAATAACTTTAAAAGTCCCACAGTCTTTACATATCCTTAAATTTTCAATCTCTTTAAAATATCCATCTCTTTTAAAATCCAAAGTCTTTTTACAATTAAAAGTCTCTTAACTGTGGGCTTCACTAAAACAGTTTCTTCCTTCAAGAGGGAAAATATCAGGGCACAGTCACAATCAAAAGTAAAAGTCAATCTCCAACCGTCCAATGTCTGGGATCCAACTCACGATCTTCTGGGCTTCTCTAAGGGCTTGGGTCACTTCTCCAGCCATGCCCTTTGTAGCACACGCGTCGTCCTCTAGGCTCCAGATGCCTGTACTCCACTGCTGCTGCTGCTCTTGGTGGTCATCTCATGGTACTGGCATCTCCAAAACACTGCATGACCCCTTCGGTCCTGGGCCTTCAATTGCAACTGAGGCTGCACCTTCACCAATGGCCTTCCATGGCCTCTCACAGTGCCGAGCCTCAGCTGCTTTGCGTGACCCCTTCATGCCTTCAAAACCAGTACCACCTGGGTGACCCTTACATATTACCAAGTCCAGCCACAGCACAATGTACAACTTTGGCTATATCTGGAACACAGCCACTGTGCTCTCAGAAAACACTTCCCAGAAGATGTCACCTCAATGATGCTGGTCTCTTCTTAATCACCGCTAATTTCTTAGCTCCAGCTAACCAGCATCAATAGTCCCAGTAATGCAAAGTTTTTGCTTTAGTAGTTCTGGTATCTTGTTAATCACAGCTGATTCTTCAGCCCCAGCTAACCAGAACTACAGAATCTTCACAATCAAAACAGGAATGGCCCTGAAAAGAGTCTTTAATTTTTCCCTCTGAAATTTCACAACTGTGAAATTACCAACTGTGAATGAAGCCTTCAACATGCAGCCTTTGGGAAGATTTTATATCCAGACGATAATAGGATCGTGTAACTATTTGTTTCAGGTTGTGAAGGAATCCAAAGCATGGCTGAATAAGTGTCGAGTAGTGCTGACAGTAACGACACAAGTTCTCACAGTCCATCTCCACTTTCTTTCACAAAATACCTTAGGGTGGCTGATCTGTAAACAGTAGAAATTAGGTTTTTACTCAGAAATCAAAGAATTCCAAAATGATATCAGAATTGGTGTTTGATGAAGTTGTCTCCTCTGTGCCCTCACATGGCAGAAAGACAAAAGGGCCTGGCTACTTGTCCTGAATCACAAGGGTTGTGACAGTGTGGCCTGTCACACCATATCCTTAATCTCTTTTGGGGTTTTGTTTTGTCTTTTTTTTCTTTTTCTTTTTTAAAGATCCATTTTTATTTATATGAGTACACTGTAGCTATTTCCAGACACACCAGAAGAGGGCATCCAATCCCTTTACAGATGGTTGTGAGCCACCATGTGGTTGCTGGAAATTGAACTCAGGACCTTTGGAAGAGCTACCAGTGCTCTTAACAACTGAGCTGTCTCTCCAGCCCAGCCCAACATTGTTTTGTTTTGTTTTGTTTTTCCCCTAGAGCTAAGAACCGAACCCAGGGCCTTTCGTTTGCTAGATAAGCACTTTACCACTAAGCTAAATTCCCAACCCCTTTTCTTTTCTATTCTTTTATTTTCCTCTCTCACTCTTCTTCCTTTCTTCCTTCCTCTCCTCCGTCGTTCCCTCCCTCCCTTCTTTCCTTCCTTCCTTCCTTCCTTCCTTCCTTCCTTTCTTTTTTGGAGCTAAGTCTACATAGCCCTGCCTCTGCTGTGTAGACCAGGCTTCCTGAGAACTCAGAGATCCTCCTTTCTCTTCCAGTGGAGTACTAGGATTAGAGGTGTGTACCACCACTGGAGAGCAAATCTCAACATGAATTTTGAAGAAGACAGAAACATTTAAGCCAAAGTAGCATTTGTCTAACATTTAATTTTCTTTTCTGTATAGCAGCTCATATAATTCCTACCACAACCCAACAAAGTAGATAGATTTGCCTCATTTTACAGAGGAAGCTATCCATGTGCCTATGACATTGACAGAAGCAGGATTGGCAATGTAGGCCTGCATGACACCACAGCCCCCGGAATTAAGCAGTATACCAAAAAGCCTTTGCACTGTAAATGTAACAGTGGAATAAGTCAGATACTTTAGAGAAACCTCCATGATTTTGACTGTGTTTGAATTAATTAAAAATGCTGAGCTCAGGGTGCTGAGGTGGAGAGATTGCCATGAGTGGGGAGCAGCCTGGGCTGCAGAGCGAGGCTCTATTTCAAAAGAAAAGTAGATATTAAAGTAGAGAAGTAGTCTACCTTTTTTTAAAGATTTATTTATTTATTATGCATAAGTACACTGTAGCTGTCTTCAGACACTCCAGAAGAGGGGGTCAGATCTGGTTAGGATGGTGTGAGCCACCATGTGGTTGCTGGGATTTGAACTCAGGACCTTTGGAAGAGCAGTCGGTGCTCTTAACTGCTAAGCCATCTCTCCAGCCCAGTAGTCTACCTTTTTAATGCAACAAGAAGTATGATATCCCAGTGTGGTTCGAAAAGCATAGGATTTGGCTGAAATTCTCAAGTGGAATCTCATGCCTACCATTTACTACTATATGTATGTAGGCAAGCCACCCAACCCCTGTACCACTTTCCTTACCTGTAGAGAGAGCAAGAGTGGTGGTGAAAATAATGATAATATGATTACTAGAATAGTTATATACCTGTTTTCATAGTGCTAGTTTAAGGACTGTGCTAATGAATACAAAAGTTAATAACTGTATATGATGTTTGCCATAGTGATTATTATCTGCATTTGCTTTGTTTCTATGAGAAAGAATAAGTACAATGGACTCACTTGTACAAACCCAACATTTGGACCTTTGCCCCTTGAACTTAAGTACCACTCTCAGCAAAAGGAATAGAATTAAGGCCTTACCTTAGTATTGATGGCAATATTTCTATGAAGTCTTTGCTTTTCTTTCTCAGAAAAAAATGTAGATATTTGTTAGATGTTTTCCAAAACAGTTTTTGAATTTTGTTTCCTGCTATTAGGTATTAATATTAATCGAGGCCTTCTGTGCTTGGGGAATGTAATCAGTGCTCTTGGAGATGATAAAAAGGGTAACTTTGTGCCCTACAGAGATTCCAAGCTGACTCGACTGCTTCAAGGTAAGTCTAATGTGCCTCTAAAGTGAGAAAGAGTAGCTTGGAGTGATAGTGTTGAGAAAGCAAAGGTGAAAAACAGGCAACAAGCTATTGGGCTGTTACATTCACTGTGAAGTGATAAGTAGGTGAAATAGCTATTGGCAATCCAGTCTCAGATAGTGGGGAAATGTCTTCACAGATGGCCAAGAAGTCCGTACTTAGGACTTTGCACCTGAAAGTGAACTTGGTTACTGTTTGCTTAGTTGACAATATGCTAAGTAGATTTCTTTGGAGAGTTAAAAATCTACATAGAGGGGACATCTTAGGACTATTTAATCCCAATAGAGGTGCATAACTTACCTGGGCAAGGCCTGGTTGTTTTAAACCTGGTTAACTGATGAACTCATAGTTTCTCTTGAGTATGGTGATATTTAAAATAGGAGTCTAAAAACTATATCATTTCACACATCTGAAATTTCTCGATATTTCTATTGAAACAAATTTAAAGATGACTCCACACTCTCAAGTATATGTGCAGCACAAGTTGCCATCAGTGGGCTATAAAAAGAAAAGCAGAAAAAATTAGGGGAGGTAGAGGGTGGTTCTGGGAGGAGTGGGTGAATAGAATTAAAATATATTGTATGCATATATGAAATCCTCAAACAATAATTAGAATTGTTTTAAAAGCTAAAGCCTAATAGTCCTGAAAAATAAAATCAAGGCCCAATCAAAAGCATCACTACAGTTTTTTCCTTCATCTTTGAATTGAATCTGCCCAATAGCAGCCTTTGCTTGCATCCCACTTGTCTAATTTGATTTGCTTTCATTATCCCTTCTTTTTCAGATTCTCTAGGAGGCAATAGCCACACTCTTATGATTGCCTGTGTGAGTCCTGCTGATTCCAATCTAGAAGAAACATTAAATACCCTTCGCTATGCTGACAGAGCAAGAAAAATCAAGAACAAACCTATTATTAATATTGATCCCCAGGCAGCTGAACTAAATCATCTTAAACAACAGGTATAAGATTTTATAGGCAAGTTACAAATATGTGAATGGGATGATAGAACGTCTATTTCTTTGTTCTATTTATACTTTTAAAATAAATCCTAATACTGTGTTTGCTATCCATTTTAAAGATTGGGGATGCCATTGGGGATTTTACTGATAAAAGAATAAAGTGTAGCAGATAAAGCAAGAAACCTTTACAAGAGCCAAATCCTGACGTTTCTTAATATGTTCTGTTAAAGATCTTGGAACTGGAAAGTACTGAGAACTACAGATTTTAAGAGTGATGAAGTGTAGTTGAGGGAAATCTGTTTTCTGTGCACTTGTACAGAAAACACATGAAAAGTGGCCATGACTAAAAAGAAGCAAATAAGCCAGGCTTTGCATTAACCTGGGTGAGAACTGTGGCCTGAATTAAAAACAGTAGCAATAAATATGAAGGAAAGGTAACACAGAAGACAAGGAACAAGAGGAAAATAGAGTTTATGGGGTTTGCCTAGTTGCAGAGTTAATGTAGGAGAAGAAAGTCTGGTAGGGGGAGCCAAGTTTGATCTTCAAGTTTCTTACTTGGATTACTGAATAAGTGTTATATTGACCAAGGAACGCAGATGGAAACCCAGAGTCGTACATGAGAACAGAAATGGTATATTTAGTTTGTGAATTTGAAAGACATGTGGGAAATGTAAGTACAAAGAACGCAAATCCAGGTGGCTGCATGGGCTGGATGTAGAGGGTCTCGGAGGAAGGATAAGGAGGCAGCTGCAAGAGCAGTAGCAGTTAGATGGTTTCTGAACGTAGTGAGCAGATGAGTACAGCAAGAGGACTCACAATGTCTGCTAAAGGACGCAACGAAGAGGTCCAAACTCACAAGCTGAAAGCACCGGCACTTAAAGAATGGGAAAGGAGAGGCAGATAAGAATAGACAGGAAAAGAAACTAATAACGTCACCAAAGCCAAGGAAAGAGCATTTCAAGGACTGTTGGCATAAGTATAAATTTACAAAGAAATATTACGTTGGAAAGTATCTATTGGGTTTTTTTTTTAATCTACAGGGAAGCTGTTGGCAATGACTATGAGGTCAGGGAAGTACTAAGAGCCAGTCATGGGATGATAAATAGATTAGTAAATAAGTGAATGGCTTTTTGTCCAAGGAGGCAAAATGAGAAAAGGCAATGGTCCAGGTAATCAAGGACAACGAAATATAAGTTTGTATTTTAAATATGGGAGAGCCTTGAATAACTGAAAGAACTAATCAGACAAGACTGAAACAGAACCGGGACTAAGGGCAGTTTATCTTCTAATTGCAAGCAGATGGGTAATAGGATAGGGAGAGGGCTTAAAGAGACCACACATGGCTTAAAATCACTCAACAGAAATGGAAAGGTAGCTAACTCCATGTAATGTGTGGCCCTGTAAAGATGACTTACAGAGCAGCTCCGTCTTGGGGTAGGAACTGAGAAGGCAGGAATTGTATTGATATGGGAAGTTTTGAGGGTTTCTGCTTGCTTGCTTGCTTGCTTGCTTGGTTTGTTTGTTTTTTTCGGCAGAGACTCATGTAGCACAGGCTGCCCTTGCCCATTTCTGTCGTTGAAGAGCGTCTTGCTTCTGTCTCCTCATTGCTGGGACTAAAGGTGACCACCACCATGTTCAGGTGTTGATCTAGGGTTTTTGCTTTCTTTGTTTTTGTGTTTGTTTCCCTTTGTTTTGAGATAGGGTCTTACTATGTAGCCCTGACTGGCATGGACTCACTATGTAGACTAAGCTACCTTCAGGTTCACAGACATCAGCCTGCCTCTGCCTCTCAAGTGTTAAAGGTGCACATCTCCATCCACGGCCCTACCCATGCAGGTTTAAAAGCATCACGTTTTCCTGCATGCTAGAGAATAGAGGACTTAATTTCCACTTGGAACTGTATTTCCCACCGTCCAGTACTCCCTCCTCCATCTTCCTCCACAGTGATGATAACTATAATCTCTTTTCCCTTTTTCTTCTTCAGGGTCTCTGTAGAGAGTAATAGTAATTATCTGCCTGTTGGATCTTCTGGTCACTTTCTAATCACTTCTTTATTCATCCCAACAGTAAATATTTATCTAATCATTATGTGACAAAAACCATACTAACATAGATATCTTGTTGGACAAAACAACAGTTTCTGCCTTCATGGAGTTTATTGTCTGGCGTGAGAGATAATATTTAAATAGTTAGATAATGAGCTATCATAAACTGGGATAGTTTGGTATAGTATACTATGAGAGTATATAGTAGGATTTTCTGTTATACATCTAGCCTGAAAGCAGTGTTTGAACTGAGATGTGAGGGCTTTATATGGGAATAAATTACAGGAAATAAGGAGGAGTCCTAGGGAGAAGAGTAACCTATCAGGAGCATTGACACTGTAGTCAGGTTACCCAGGTTCAAGACCAAGTGCTCTATCTTACTGTGTGCTTTGTAAAAGGTCTTTGTGCCTCCATTTCCCTGTCTACATAATGGAAATGATAGCACCTGCTTCCTAGTGTATTGTGGATATTAAATAAGTTGTTACATTTGAAGAGCTGAAAAGGGTGCCAGTGTGGCTACTGTGCAGAAAGCAAGGAAAGAGTATTACTGTGTGGGGCTAAAGGAAAGCTGACATCTGATCAAGGATTTGTAAACTATAGAAAACTATTTTAAGGTAGGTGGTCACACTGATGGTTGACACTACTAAAAGATTGCTATAAGATAATCCAACTTATGAAGTGGATTAAAGTGGTGCAAGAACGTGTGGATCCCATTTAAGAAGGCACCGTAGTCCAAGTGAGACTTAGTATTGGGGACTTGAATTTAGGATGATAGAAGTAGTGATAAGGAAACATAATCAGCAGATAAGGGAATGAGGGTGTGGTCCCCAGGTTTGGCACATAGAACTAGATATGCACTGACCTAGAATCACTGAGGATTGTAGGCAATGAAATAGAAAATCAGGTCAATTATAAAGTTTAAAATTAAGAAAGATAAAGAGTTAAGATAAACTTAGAAGGCACAAATTTCTACGTGGTAATTGAAAGAGTAAATGAAAATTAAGAATATAAAGAAATAGTATACAAGATAATGATCTTCGGGAGACTTGGTCATTTATGGGATAAGTGAAACAAAGATGAACCAAGGGACAGCAATCAGAAAAGGGAAATTAGAGAGTATAGTATCTGGTAAGCCTGATGCTACCAGTCAATAAAGTAGAATGAATATTGGAAAATACCTATACTATAATAATCTGGGCAAGCATCATATTGAAATAGGTTAATGAGAGATGAATAAAAAGAAATAAAGACTACTGGTGTGAACATTTTCCTTGAACTTTAGAAAAGAGAACAATGGGGCAGAAGTGAATGTATTTTAATAGGAAGGAGATGATAGAAGGAGAAGTTGAAAGTCTGGCAGAGAAAAGAGGCAGTAACGAGTGAGGCTCCAAAGCATTAACAGAGACCAGCCCAAGGGTCTGGAAGAGAATGTTTCCACATAAGCTCTAAGGCACTTAACTGTACCTGACAACTTCGTGTTGTCGGGCTTATATTATTATTTCCTTCTCTTTCTCATTTTAGGTTATTCTTCAACTACATGCAGACTTAAGAGTAGAGGCCATATTATATTTCTGTTACATTGCATATCCCAGTGCTTTGATTTTTTTTAAAAGGGGATACTTAATGAAAACTCACTATGATACTTAGATAAATCAAAGACACAGCTCATCGTCTTCTACATAGCAGTTGTTCATGTAATGCTTATCTTTTTATCATTGATTCATTAGCTCTGATGTATTCTGTAGTGCTTAAAATGTACTTAAGGTTTCAGAGGCATTGAGTAAAATTACCCTATTGCTAATTGTAGTGACTTCATTACAAAGAGATAAGCAGCATTTTGCCAATTGAAGTGGACAGTCTTGACTGTGTATTCTGGTCTGGCTTAGTGCTCAGGAACTCACTGTGTAGCTAGGTCTAGCCTCGGATTTTTAATCCTCCTTAGATGTATGTACCATGCCTGGTGATAAGTAGCTTTTGGGTGGTAACTAGCTGATTATTTTCATTGCTTCTTTTAGGTCCAACAGCTGCAGATCTTGCTGCTACAAGCCCATGGAGGCACCTTGCCTGGAGATATAAAGTAAGTCACAGGTTAGGTTTAAAGGGGTATTCTTTTAGAGGCTGTTTTGCCTGGTGGCTGTTTCCCTGTGATAGCCTATATTTTCTCAAGCCATTTGATGTCAAGGAAGTGATCTTGCTGATTACTTAGGACTTAGCTAGTTAGCCTTTAAGTAACCCAGTGTCATGGAAAGAGTATGGATTCTAGACTCAGAAATGTATTCATCAGAATGTTCCTGGGAAGAAGAGCTGTCTCTGCCATCTACTTACTTATTTGACTACTTATTTATATGCATAGATGCATGAATATCTATTTTATTCTTGGGTTAACATCCAACATTATCATGTGGCTTATTTCGTTGTCTTTTGAGAGCTCTTTTCAGGTTGACTCTTACTTTCTTTAACAAGTCCTCAAGAGTGTGAGAATTTTCACAAGATGTTACAAATGATTCTCCTTGCACCCAGGCTGAAATTACCCATTTCTCCAAGGAGCTTTGGTTTCTTGCATTGGGAAGTGGTGTTTAGAAACCAAGATCTGTGTGGTTTCTCTAACTCTGCTCACTGTTGCTGAGGTGTCAGTGCCACTGGGCCATGTTGGAGGGTAGAATAGTGTGTAATAATGTGTGATATCCTACACATTCACTCAGCTGCATTTTTATCTATCTGTATTATATGTATATTAAAAAAAACACAGTTTCCTACTGATAATTCTTGATTTTATCCCAATACTATGGGATGTACTGTATCATTTACATCTTAAATTTAATTGTGCCCTAAATTTGCCTAAGTGTTTTTTAAGTCTAGAAAAGCTAAATATGTGACTAAATTGACCTTTCCTTCTCAACTCCACCCATTTCTCCCAACTCCATCAAGATAAGGATGTTCCTAGTAAGATTTATAGTACATCTTGAGCCCAGCAGGGAATGCTGTCTTCAGCCCTTCACTGGGGTCTCTCTCCCAGTATCTCTCCCAGCCACGTTCCTGGGAGCAGTGATCTGGGCTCCTCCCCTTCTCACACCAGTGAAATGGTATAGGCCTCTGAACTTAACTGTTTCTAGGTTGAGTTCACCAAGAGAGCTCAAGTGCTAGATTCTGAATCCAAACTAGGCTGGCTATCCCAATTTCCACCCATACCTCATGCACCTGTGTGTTACAGGTACACCTGTGTGTTACACACATAGAGCTCAGGCCATAAAGAAGGAAGAAGGGAGCTTAGATAGCATGCCACATAAAAGACATTTATCATGTCTTTCCCCCAACAGTAAGAAACCCCAACTCACTTTATTTGCAATCTACGTATCTATGTATTCCATTCTGGTATACAAATAAAGCAGTGTCAAAAACTATCTTAATTAGGGTTACTAACTAAAACTAACACTATAACGAAAGCAATTTAGAAAGGAGTTTATTTGCTTTATAATTGTACACTATAATCCATCATTGAAGGAAGTCAGGATATGAACTCTATAGGGCAGGAACCTGGAGGCAGGAGCTGATGCAGAGGCCATGGAGGAGCATTGCTTACTGGCTTGCTCGACATGGCTTTCGTGCCAGCTTTCTCATAGAACTCAGGACCACCCACCCAGGGATTGCAGCACCTATACTGGGCTGGGCCCTTCCACATTGATTATTAAGGAAAATACCCTACAGGCTTGCCTACAGCCCAATCTTATGAAGGCATTTTTCCAACTGAGGTTCCCTCCTCTCAGATGACTTTAGCTTGTGTCAAGTTGACATGAAACTAGCCAGAACAGAAACACCAATCCATATGCCAGTGAGAAATATTTTCATTAGCTATATCTCAACATTTATGTAGCATTTTTCATGCTATTAGTTTAAGGTAACCTTTCTTTGAATTTCACTTGGAGTTTCCCTAAATCTTGATTGTAATTGATTTTTTATTTGGATATGTAAAATACTTTAATGGCTCTTAATGTCAAATTTTTATGCAAAAACAGAACAGAGAAATGCAAATGAAAATCCTAATGCAATATTATTTCATACATTTTAGGATGACACTTGTTAATACACACACACAGTGTTGGGAAGGATGTGAGGAATGTAATGAAGCCCTTGTCATACTATTGGTGTATTGCAAAATGGTGTTGCCACTATAGAAAAATGTGGAGATTTAAAAAAAAACAATATAAAAATGGCCCGTGGTCCGATCCAGCAATTTCACTTCTGGGAATATGTCCATAGGAATTGAAAGCAGAGTCTCAGCGCTGTGTTCACAGTTTTACTATTCAAAATAGCTAAAACAGTAGAAGCAACCCAAATGTCCATTAAGTTACGAACTGACAAAATGTGCTTAGTGATGTCAGCAATATTGCATATCAAAAGTATCATCTAACAACTCTCCACCCGTAAAAGCATGTCAGTAAAAACTCCATAAAGTATAAGCCCGAGTTCCCTGAAAACGAGACTCTCCGTGAGAGCAGCCACAGCAGGGCACTTGGAAGGTGTAGGCAGGCGGAGCTCTGTGGGTTCCAGGCCAGCCAGGCTACACAGTGAAGGCCTATGCCAAAAGAAATGTGCATGGGTATGAGAGTAAGGGAAACAGTCTCATTCTGACCATGTTACTTCCTCTCCCAGGTTTGCACACAGTAACATAGACAATTCCCAGGACCGATGCTTTCTAAGAAAGGAAAAAGCAATCCAGCTTTTCTAGCAGTTCAAGATGTTTCTGAGGAAGGCTGCTCCATTATGATCTCACAGGGAACAGGGAATACTGCACAGCTCAAGGATGTGGCATTGGATAGAAAGTCAGGGAGACATAAAGATAAATTACACATTTTTGTGCTTGCCACAGTAGTGCCCCAACAGAGGTATAAGTCGACAGCATAGTTCACCTGCAAAGAATACCTCGTCTCTCCCAGAAGTAGAAAGTGCTAAACCTCTAACTGGCCAAGCTCCAGGCCTACCATCAGACCCTATGCTAGAGCCTGTCCCAGAGAATAAGAAGACCCCCAACAACAAATTATCACAAGAAATGCACATAGAACTCCATGTTCCCATAAGCCTCAAAGTCCACTCTCAGATCCCACACAGGACAGAAGAATTTAGACCAGAAACAGATGGCAGTACTACTACCTTTCCTGCAGTTTACGAGTGGGAGTAAAGTTTACTAGCATTCTTCCCAGTCTCCAAGCCTTGATCCAGCCTAGGGAGGGAGGGAAGTCAACTCTATTTGTTCTTGCTGTAGCACTTGGCTCATCCATTTCTAATCCACTTAACCCTGGTCCCTTTCCTGTACTTCTGACAACTGATAAGCTCAAATAGCAGTGCCTCCCGGCCAGAAAGTACTTGTCACCGGGCCAGATCAGGGACAACAGACTGAAGAATATTCCACTGTATTTATATACAGAATTTGACATATCCTTTCACCTATTGGCAAAAACTGGGTTGTTTCCATCTTTTGAGTATTGTAAATAATACTGCTATGCACATGAGTGTACATTATCTGTTTATACCCTTGCTTTCAATCTCCTTGACTGTATACCTAGGATTGGAATAGCTAAATCATGTGTTAATTCTGCTTTTAATTTTGTAACTAAACTACCAAACTGTTTATAGGCATTATACCATTTCTACATTCTTACCAGCAGTGAACAAAGCTTCAACTGTCTTCATAGTCTCACTAACACTTATTTTAATACTTCTTAAACTGTAGTAAGCCCTAATTTGGATCCACATTTTTTAAATCTTTGAATATTATGTTATTTACCCTTTGTGGTATGTGCTACAAATATTTTCTTCTCATGTATGTAGGCTTTTATTTTGTTGTCATAGGTTGTGGGTTTTTGTTTGTTTGCTTTCACCCTAACATCTGACTCCTGCATCTTATTGGTAAAATTGAATGTTTGAGATTTTGTTAAAATTAACACTGGGACAGAACAGATGGCTCACAGATTAAGAGCACATATGGCCAGGCAGTGGTGGCGCACGCCTTTAATCCCAGCACTTGGGAAGCAAAGGCAGGCGGATTTCTGAGTTCGAGGCCAACCTGGTCTACAGAGTGAGTTCCAGGACAGCCAGGGCTACAGAGAAACCCTGTCTCGAAACAACAAAAAAACAAAAAACAAAACAAAGCAAAAACCAAAAGGAGCACATCCTGCTCTTTGGGAAGACTGGCACCCCCACTGAGCACCTGTAACTCTAGACAATCAAATGCCCTCTGCTGGCCTCTGCAGGCACCTACAGTCACATTCCCAGACACACAGGCACTTATATACACATACCCATAAAAAGTAAAATATCTTAAACACTTTTTCTTATAGTACTCATGTTTTGCAGTTCAATTTTCTGTTTGTAGGGGATATATATATATATATATATGAATGAATATGATCTGGGCTTACTTTTAAATATCTTTTTTTAAAAGAATTATTATTTTCACTTTAAAAATAATGTGTTACCTGTTGTGGCACATTAAAAGAGTGAAGAATAAAACTTAAGGTTGCCATAATTTCATCTCCCTGAAGCTACTACAAATTTCTCTTCTTTGGTTATTGTAGTCTGGGTTTCCCAATAATATTTTATGACTTAGATAAAGTCTAGAAAGCTAGCGTTTATTGAAGGACTCCTTAGAGGCCTTCCCTTATACTCATTTTAAAGCAATTGACTTCTTATTTCCATTTAGCACAAGCCTGTTAAATGTGTGACAACTCTAGTGAAAATGAGACTAACAGAAAGCATTCTAGCCTTCTGTAGACTATACTATAAAACAGGTCCTTTGAGTCTGGATGTGGTGGTACATACCTATAGACAGAAGCAGGAGAATCATAAGTCCTACCAATACTACAAATAACAAGACCTTGCCTCAGCCCCCTTTCCTAATTCCCCCGAATATAGCACATGCACATACACACACACACACACGAACATCAGCTTTAAAAGTAATGGAATGAGGCTGTTGAGATGGCTCAGCTGGTAAAGGCTCTTGTTGCCAAGCTTGACCACCTCAATTTGCTCCCTGGAACCAGTGTGATGGAAAGAAACACCTGTGCCTGTAAGTTGTCCTGTGACTTCCACATATGTACCATGGCATGTCTGTGTGTTCCCCCCCACACAACACACACACCCATGATACACAAATATGTAGGTGGATGGGTAGGTAGGTAGATACATGTAGTGAAATTTATTTAGTAATAGACTATAAGAAACAATGAATCAAGCAATTCATTATTTAATATTTAATAAAAATGCTCTCCTCAAAAACATATATTTATAGTTAGACATGTAATAAGGCTGTTTACAAAAAGTACATTTGGCATATATGAGTGCTTTTATCTTTTATACTTGGATTGTATTTTTGTTTTTTGATTCAGGTTCTCTGTTATTGGAATCTTTGTACTTATTTCTGTGTCTGCTTATACCTGCCTAGCAAATGTGAATTCCTAACATTGGCAACTAAATAATAGCATGTGTAATAGGAAACACTGGTCTTTTGGGTTTTGTATGTGTGTTTTCTTTTTTGCCTATTCTTTGTCCAAATTCTACTTTCTGCTTTTTGCTTTTAAGCCCTTCCCCATCATATGGATGTCCTAGGTCATGTTCTCATTCAGTGCTGCTTTCCTTCCAGACTTAGGGAGAACTCATTTTCCCTTACTACTCTGAGTGCTTGTATGCCCAGTGTTCTCTGCACGCCTGTATGCCTGTGTTGAGGTTGGCATAGTACTTAGGACATGGCCGCTGAAACTGGACTGCTGACTTGAAATCCCACCTTTCCCATCATCCCCTAGTTCTCTGACCGTGGCTCATTTGACATATCAGTATCCTCACATATCCTTTACATATCAGTATCCTCAACCTCAAAATGAGAATCACTAAACTACCTGCTTAGTGGGGCTGTTGTGAGAATGAAATGCTTAATATACATAAATCATTTACTATCGAGCCTAGCACACAGTGCTATAGAACTGTTCACATATTTCAGTAGTCTTTAAATATTACAACATTAACTTGAAATTGCAGTGAAGAGTCTTCTCATAAGTAGTAAATTTTTCTTGGAAAAAAATGAACAGTTCACTTAAGTATGATTTCTCCACTTAGAGAAATATTTTAGGATAAAAATATTGAGTTAAAAGTATCATTAATTTGAAACTTCTTGGCTTATGTGACACGGCAGTTTTCGGTTTAATGATAAGGGAATGAAAAAACAGCATTCCAAAGTAATACTGCATATGTTAATAATTTGTTTTAAAACTATTCTTTGAATTAAGCATTCTTTCCTAAGTGTCTTGGCAAAGTTTTAACAGTGTGGCATGAAACTTTATCATGTGGCCTTGCTATTAACGTTTTCATGAAGAACAAACTAAGAAATTTAAGATCTCTGAGAATTGATAAAGGTCTAAAACTGGGTGAGAGGACATATGTTATATTCCTGGAGTCACATATCTGCTTATTGAGATTCTGAACAGCTGCTCCCTGAACGCTACTTCGTGTGTGTGTGTGTGTGTGTGTGTGTGTGTGTGTGTGTGTGTGTGTGTGTACACATACAAGCATGTGTATTCAGGTGCAAACAGGCATGCATGTGTGTGTGAAAACCAGAGGTTGACAGTTGACATCAGGTGCCTTCCTCTATAAGCATTCCACCTTATTTTTTCACAGTTTAATTTTATTCTTGTTAATTATGTGTAATTGTGTTTGTACATGTGAGTGCTGGTGCCCTGGAAGCCAGAGGAGGGAATTGGATTCCCTGGAACTGGACTTAAAGATGATTGGCCGTGAGTTGCCTTATGGAGATTCTGGGTCTACACTGTTGTCCTCTGCAAGAGCAGCAACCTCGCTTAACCACTGAGCCCTCTCTCTAGCTCCTGTCAATCTTATTTTTGTGACTGCACCTGGAATTCTTTGCTTGGCTAGGCTGGCTAGTCACTGAGATCCTGGTTCAACCTTTCGCTGCCTCTCAGCACTGGAATTACAGGCACACTCAGCGCTGGGAATCCAAACTCGTGTCCTCATGTGGAGCAAGCATCTTACTCACTGAGTCGTTATCTCCACAGCCCCTTTAATTTGTAGTGAGGGACCAAGGGTGGGAAGAATGGAGAATGGGCAGCCTTCATGTTTAAACTTTGTGATGTGAGTAGAAAAATCCTAAACTATGAGCCATGACAAAAGTTATTTGTGCTTATTACTGCCTTATCTGGTTCTGAATTATTACTTCTTCCAAATCATTAAGTATTTTCGTGTTTTTCTGATTCATCCGTTCAAATACTATATGCCTGGGAAGACAATCAGGCTTGGACTCTTTCCCCTGCCTTCTGGAATGTAGTTTTACCCCAAGAAGGCCATCAGATGTATTTTTTATTAAAATTTGTGCTTCCTTTGTTTTAGTGTGGAACCATCAGAAAATCTTCAGTCCCTGATGGAGAAGAATCAGTCTCTGGTGGAAGAGAATGAAAAATTAAGTCGTGGTCTGAGTGAGGCAGCTGGTCAAACAGCCCAGATGCTGGAGAGGATCATTCTGGTGAGGCCCAAATTGAGACCCCAACACTTTGAACACCTATTGGTTCCAGTCTCTAAAATATTAACATAATATTATAGAGGACATTTGTGCAGCATAGAATAATGAATACCTACATATCACCTCAACTAATCTACACTAATCCCATTTTGAAATAGATGTCATAAAATTTCCCAAAGGAAAGAAGCAAATCCCTGTGTTACCTTAAACCCTGCCCAGTCATCATGGACTGTTCAGCATCTTACCTCATGTGATAAGTCACAATCAAAACGAAGTTGACAAAACCTTGCTGGAAATACCATATACAACTGGAGCAGGGAGACAGGGCTCAGCTGGTAGAGTGCTTGCCTTGCTGGCAGAAGGCCTCTGTGTGATCTCCAGTGCTGCATAGCTGGATGTGGGGGTGTACTCATGTCACTCCAGCACTTAGAAGGGAAGAGGCTTGCAGATCCGATGTACATTGTGAGTTAGAAGGCAGCTCGGACCACATGGGACACTGTCTTAAACATACAGTGCGTACACCCTCAGACAAACATAAAATATGTATGAGACAGAAGGCATTTTGTGTTTAGACTTAGGTCTCATTTTTGAGACATCATGTATGCAAATATTCCCAAATCTGAAAACCTTTTGAAATCTGAAGCAGTTTCTGGTCCAGGAATTGTAGTAAAGGGCTGGTCCACATATGCCAAGTAACTGTTCCTTCATTAAGCTCTAAATTCTCTCACTCCCTTCCCCTAATGTTCTCACATTTCATATCCTATCCTAACAGCTGCCACGGGGAAGTATAACAGCTGGGGAAATCATTTGAATTAATTTTCCATATGGTTAATTTCCAAATAAGTGGTTTGCTACGTGACTGATTACAGCGCTTTGACATCCTACTTTTCTGTCTGATTAGAACCTCTTAGATCAGTGTTTGCTGGCTCCGTCACTCCAGCTTTCCTACTAACCTAAGTACAACTCAGTCTTAGGGTGTACAACTACTGCAGGAAGTGGCACAGACTTTGTACCAGAATGTAACTGAACCTCTGTAAGTAAACACTTCATTCATGAGTGTCTTCTCTAGTTAAGGAAAGTAAGCTACTGAAAGTTCTTTAGACATGCTCAGTCAGATCCAGAGGCCATTATATTGTCCTCTACTAGCACAAGGTGATAGTAGGATCAAAGAGTTTTCTTTTTTTAAAAAAAAGTACCTGTTTTGCATGTACGCGAGCATGGCTGACGCAGTAGATACTACTTGTTATTCTAGTCACATACCTATATGACCTTTATAAGGTTGTTACAATGGCTCCCTGATAAGCTTATTGTTTTATATCCTGTCAGAACTGTCTTTCTCAAATCTGTTGTAGCATTCAGCTTCTTACAAATTCTGTGATTGAAATAATCATTCTTCCTTCTGCTGTTTCTTTTTGCACTAACATTATTCTTGTGCCTTGCCTTTTTTTTTCTTTCTCTTGTTAAAAATAGCCTATCATATCAGACAATATATATATATGTGTATATATATTACATATATACATTTTATATATATATATATAGTCTCAGCTCAAATTGATGTGAGGTCCATTTATGCTTTAAATTCTATAAATCAGTGGCTCTCAACCTTTCTAACGCTGTGACCCTTTAATACAGTTCCTCATGTTGTTGTGACTCCCAACCATAACATTATTTTCATTGCTACTTCATAACTGTAATTTTGCTACTGTTAAGAATTGTAATATAAATATCTATGTTTTGTAATATAAATATCTATGTTTTCCAAAGGTCTTAGGCAACCCCTGTGACAGGGTTATTAGACCCGCAAAGGTGTTAAAACCCACAAGTGAGAAACACTTCTCTAAATGCTGGCCTGGAGAGTTGGCTCAGCAATAGTTAAGAGTACTTGTTGCTCTTGCAGAGGTCCTGGGTTTGATCCCTCGTACCTACATGGTAGTTCACAACCATCTATAACTCTAATTCCAGCAATGCTTTCTTCTGATTTCTGCATATACTACACACATGTGATGAACATACATGCAGACAAAACACTCATATACATAAAAATAAAATAAATGGAAAAGTCTAAGTGCAGTGTAGGAGGCAGTTGAGACAGCAGAGAGTAACATGCCAGGAAGTACGGCTTTTCCTCAAGTTGTAAAGTTCTTTCTGGAATCAAGGCTTCACACTCTACCCCATAGCTTGAGCTTCATGGCAAACAAAAAAGCCAGCTGCTTAGTTGTTATTTTTAGTAGCTCATGTTAACTTAAGAGCTAATTTTCATGAATGTTAAAAACGCAGTCCCCACTATGTAACCAAAGCCCACTAAATCCTCTATTATTGTAAGAGAGAGCCCTCTACCAGTTTTCATCCACAGGGCAGAGGAGCAGGCATAATTAGGTGAGGCTGTCGGGCACTGCCACTAATGATCTCCTGCGTCTTTGTTGCAGACAGAGCAAGCAAATGAGAAAATGAATGCCAAGCTAGAAGAACTCAGGCGGCATGCGGCGTAAGTTTCCCATGAGATATTTGTTAGCAACTTAAACAACCTTCGTGTATAATCTGGCCTTTGTGGATAATTAACCCTTGTGTTCTTTTGCTTCATTTTTTTAGCTGTAAAGTGGATCTTCAAAAGCTCGTGGAGACATTGGAAGACCAGGAGTTAAAAGAAAACATAGAGATAATTTGCAACCTACAACAAGTGATTGCCCAGCTATCTGTAAGCCAAGTAGGCATGCTGGAATAGGCTTGCCATTTTTGTTCATTTCTTGACGCATATACACATTTCTAGTTCTGTAAATTTTTGCTGAAATAGCTAAACTGAACTGTTTGGAGAAGAGATAATGAAATATTGAGTATACTCTGAACATTAAGTTTGTTACATTAAAGCATTTATTTATTGTACATAAATATTTCTGTATTCTAGGAAACTGGGGATGCAGACCTTTAATCTTGTGATCCCAGAAATTATGAGATCAAGACATGAGTCATGGTGTTCTCTCTCTCTCTCTCTCTCTCTCTCTCTCTCTCTCTCTCTCAAGAGGCAGGAACATCACAACTTTAAGGGTAGTCTAGACTACTTAGCAATATTCTTTAAAAAACAAAAGAATCACTCTTATTATAGACTTGGTTTATGGGTGGAGGTCCTGTTTTGTTTATTGTTCATTTTATGTTCATTGGTATCTTACTTGGATGTATGTCCTGTAAGGGTATCAGAAGCCCTAGAGCTGGAGTTACTGGCAGCTGTGAGCTGTCATGTGGGTCCTCTGGAAGAGTAGTCACTGTTCTCAGCCACTGAGCCATCTCTCCCTGGAGGTCCAGGTTTAAGAGGCTATGTTTCGGGGTTTCTTTCCACTTCCATTTTCCAATGTATTATTCTGTAGCATGAATGTATTTGTAAGTGCTTGGTGAGGATCCCTACCTCTTGGAAAGAGGTTTATACTGTCCTGAAATGTGGGTTTCCCATCTCTGATCTTGCCACTTCAGTTTTTTCTACAGTTTTCAGTAGGTAATGTCAAAATTATCCAAGAGATTTAAAGAGTAAATGAGAAGAATACAATATTATTAAGTTATGATGGTCAGTTCTAAAATATGTAATAAACTCTAAAAACTTAGACCATGTTTTAGAATGAGAAATGCTATAGGAAATTTATGATCAAAACGGGGCACAGGAATAGAGCCAGACATACTCTGATTTGGACCCAGTTCTGTCTCTTATTAGTTATTTAACCTTACTAAATATATTACTGTCCCAAAGAAACAATTTGAATAAGTTAGATTGAGATTAAAGGTATTAGTTCAATGTATACACTTATGGGAGGGCTTCAACACCAAATAACTCCCTAAGTAAAAGTAAAATTGAAGCTTGCTTTTTTGGGTTTTTTTTTTTTTTTTAGTTCCTTTTATGTTGGCCATCTACTGTCAGGCATGGTTCTTATCCCCGCCCCCATTTTTTAATCTTATCATTTCCAATTTTTTAAAATTAGGTATTTTCTTCATTTACATTTCAAATGCTATCCCAAAAGTCCCCCATACCCTCTCCCCCCACTCCCCTACCCAACCACTCCCACTTCTTGGCCCTGGCGTTCCCCTGTACTGAGGCATATAAAGTTTGCAAGACCAAGGGGTCTCTCTTTCCACTGATGGCCGACTAGGCCATCTTCTGGTACATATGCAGCTAAACACATGACCTCCGGGGGTACTGGTTAGTTCATATTGTTGTTCCACCTATAGGGTTGCAGTTCCCTTTAGCTCCTTGGATACTTTCTCTAGCTCCTCCATTGGGGGCCCTGTGTTCCATCCAATAGCTGACTCTGAGCATTCACTTCTGTGTTTGCTAGGCCCCGGCATAGCCTCACAAGAGACAGCTATATCAGGGTCCTTTCAGCAAAATCTTGTCAGTGTCAGTGTTTGGAGGCTGATTATGGGATGGATCCCCGGGTGTGGCAGTCGCTAGATGATCCATCCTTTCGTCTTAGCTCCAAACTTTGTCTATGTAACTCCTTCCATAGGTGCTTTGTTCCCAATGCTAAGAAGGGGCAAAGTGTCCACACTTTGGTCTTCCTTCTTCTTGAGTTTCATGTGTTTTGCAACTCTTATCTTGTATCTTGGGTATTCTAAGTTTCTGGGCTAATATCCACTTATCAGTGAGTACATATCATGTGAGTTCTTTTGTGATTGGGTTACCTCACTCAGGATGATACATTCCAGGTCCATCCATTTGCCTAGGAATTTCATAAATTCATTCTTTTTAATAGCTGAGTAGTACTCCATTGTGTAAATGTACCACATTTTCTGTAACCATTCCTCTTTTGAGGGACATCTGGGTTCTTTCCAGCTTCTAGCTATTATAAATAAGGCTACTATGAACATAGTGGAGCATGTGTCCTTATTACAAGTTGGAACATCTTCTGGGTATATGCCCAGGAGAGGTATTGCGGGATCCTCCGGTAGTACTATGTCCAATTTTCTGAGAAAACTCCAGACTGATTTCCAGAGTGGTTGTACAAGCTTGCAATTCCACCAACAATGGAGGGGTGTTCCTCTTTCTCCACATCCTCGCCAGCATCTGCTGTCACCTGAATTTTTGATCTTAGCCATTCTGACTGGTGTGAGATGGAATCTCAGGGTTGTTTTGATTTGCATTTCCCTGATGATTAAGGATGCTGAACATTTTTTCAGGTGCTTCTCAGCCATTCGGTATTCCTCAGGTGAGAATTCTTTCTTTAGCTCTGAGCCCCATTTTTTAATGGGTTATTTGATTTTCTGGAATCCACCTTCTTGAGTACTTTATATATATTGGATATTAGTCCCCTATCTGATTTAGGATAGGTAAAGATCCTTTCCCAATCTGTTGGTGGCCTTTTTGTCTTACTGACAATGTCTTTTGCCTTACAGAAGCTTTGTAATTTTATGAGGTCCCATTTATCGATTCTTGATCTTACAGCACCAGCCATTGCTGTTCTATTCAGGAACTTTTCCCCTGTGCCCATATCTTAGAGGCTTTTCCCCACTTTCTCCTCTATAAGTTTCAGTGTCTCTGGTTTTATGTGGAGTTCCGTGATCCACTTAGATTTGACCTTAGTACAAGGAGATAGGAATGGATCAATTTGCATTCTTTCCACATGATAACTGCCAGTTGTGCCAGCACCATTTGTTGAAAATGCTGTCTTTTTTCCACTGGATGGTTTTAGCCTTGAATTCTTAATCTTTCCAAGACTTTTATCATAAATGGGTGTTGGATTTTGTCAAATGCTTTCTCAGCATCTAAGGAGAGTTTGTTTATATAGTGGATTACGTTGATAGAATTCTGTATATTAAACCATCCCTGCATCCCTGGAATGAAACCTACTTGGTCAGGATAGATGATTGTTTTGATGTGTTCTTGGATTTGGTTAGCGAGAATTTTATTGAGTATTTTTGCATCGATAGTCATAAAGGAAATTGGTCTGAAGTTCTCTATCTTTGATGGGTCTTTCTGTAGTTTAGGTATCAGAGTAATTGTGGCTTCATAGAATGAATTGGGTAGAGTAGCTTCTTCTATGTTGTGGAATAGTTAGAGAAGAACTGGAATTAGATCTTCTTTGAAAGTCTGATAGAACTCTACACTAAACCCATCTGGTTCTGGGCTTTTTTTGGTTGGGAGACAATTAATGACTGCTTCTATTTCTTTAGGGGATATAGGATTGTTTAGATCGTTAACTTGATCCTGGTTTAACTTTGGTACCTGGTATCTGTCTAGAAATTTGTCCATTTCATCCAGGTTTTCCAGTTTTGTTGAGTATAGCCTTTTGTAGTAGGATCTGATGGTGTTTTGGATTTCTTCAGGATCAGTTGTTATGTCTCCCTTTTCATTTCTGATTTTGTTAATTAGGATGCTGTTCCTGTGCCCTCTAGTGAGTCTGGCTAAGGGTTTATCTATCTTGTTGATTTTTTCAAAGAACCAGCTCCTCGATTAGTTGATTCTTTGAATAGTTCTACTTGTTTCTACTTGGTTGATTTCACCCCTGAGTTTGATTATTTCCTGCTGTCTACTCCTTTTGGGTGAATTTGCTTCCTTTTGTTCTAGAGCTTTTAGGTGTGCTGTCAAGCTGCTAATGTGTGCTCTCTCTAGTTTCTTTTTGGAGGCACTCAGAGCTGTGAGTTTTCATCTTAGAAATGCTTTCATTGTGTCCCATAAGTTTGGGTATGTTGTGGCTTCATTTTCATTAAACTCTAAAAAGTCTTTAATTTCTTTCTTTATTCCTTCCTTGACCAAGGTATCATTGAGTAGAGTGTTGTTCAGTTTCCATGTGAATGTTGGCTTTCTATTATTTATGTTGTTATTGAAGATCAGCCTTAGTCCATGGTGATCTGATTGGATGCATGGGACAATTTCAATATTTTTGTATCTGTTGAGGCCTGTTTTGTGACCAATTATATGGTCAATTTTGGAGAAGGTACCATGAGGTGCTGAGAAGAAGGTATATCCTTTTGTTTTAAGATAAAATGTTCTGTAGATATCTGTTAAATCCATTTGTTTCATTACTTCTGTTAGTTTCACTGTGTCCCTGTTTAGTTTCTGTTTCCACGATCTGTCCATTGCCGAAAGTGGGGTGTTGAAGTCTCCCACTATTATTGTGTGAGGTGCAATGTGTGCTTTGAGCTTTACTAAAGTTTCTTTAATGAATGTGGCTGCCCTTGCATTTTGAGCATAGATATTCAGAATTGAGAGTTCCTCTTGGAAGATTTTACCTTTTATGAGTATGAAGTGCCCCTCCTTGTCTTTTTTGATAACTTTGGGTTGGAAGTCGATTTTATTTGATATTAGAATGGCTACTCCAGCTTGTTTCTTCAGACCATTTGCTTGGAAAATTGTTTTCCAGCCTTTCATTCTGAGGTAGTGTCTGTCTTTTTCCCTGAGATAGGTTTCCTGTAAGCAGCAGAATGTTGGGTCCTGTTTGTGTAGCCAGTCTGTTAGTCTATGTCTTTTTATTGGGGAATTGAGTCCATTGATATTAAGAGATTTTAAGGGAAAGTAATTGTTGCATCCTATTATTTTTGTTGTTAGAGTTGGCATTCTGTTCTTGAGGCTGTCTTCTTTTAGGTTTGTTGAAGGATTACTTTCTTGCTTTTTTTTAGGGCTTAGTTTCAAATTGAAGCTTTATAAGGTGAAAAGAGGTGTGCGTGCATGCATGTGTGATGTCCTTGTGTTTTGACTCATGTAGCACTTTGTCGTTAATTGCTTTGAAACTTTCGGTTGTTCCAGGTTTCACGTTCCTTCTTTGGGAACATATTGATGTAATCCCTTTCTGGAAGTTGTCTAACTATTTTTAAGACTTTATTGAGATTTTATGGGTGTAGCTTCTGCAGTTCTTAGCAGGTACAGCCTCACAGCAAACTTCCTGATCCTGTCTCTTATGAGCTTTCCACACCCTGTTCCATGGTATTCCCTGAGCCTTCCATGCAAGAGTGTTTTGTAGATGAATCTGTTGGCACTGACTGGCCTCTGCAACTCTACAATTCCATGGGCTGTGGTTTTCTATAATGGTATCTGTCTGTTACAAAGAGAAGTTTTCCTTGAAGAGAGTTAAGAAAAACCCAGGGGGCATCAACCCTACCCAAAGAACTATAGTTAGCTAAGGGATGCTGAGAGTGGGAGAAATAGTCTTCCCCAGGGAAGAGCACACCAATTGGTTATCCAACACCAAATGGTCAGTCTTGAAACCATATATATATATGAGTAACATGCAGACTGAGCAGGTTATATATAGGAATATATATGTGTATACATATATGCATGCAACAATAATTGGTGAAAAAAGAGACTATACATTTAAGAGTGAGAAAGGGGGATTATGTGGGAGGGTTTGAAAGAAGGAAATGGAAAAGATAAATGGTATATTTTTACAATAATTTCAAAATAAAAGAAAAAGAATTTACTGAGTTTATCCTAATATTTGTGAGGCAGAGGCAGTTGGATCTCAGTGAGGTTGAGGCCAGCCTGGTCTACATATCAAGTTCCAAGCCACCCAAGGCTACATAGTGAGACTTTGTCTCAATTGGTTTTTTTTTTTTATTCAAGAGCTAGAGAGTTGGGCCAGCAGTTAAAAGTACTCATTGCTCTTGGAAAGGATCCAGGATTGGTTCCAGTTCTAGGAGAGCCAATGACTTTTCCTGGCTTCTGCTGGCACCAGGAATGCATGTACAGGCAAACACATACAATAAAGGTAAATACATCTTTAAAATTAATTCACTCAAACCTTATGGTTTAAGATCGCTGGCATAAATGGTGATAAAAGTTTGGAAAAGGCAAGGACTGAAGAAAAGGGACCCCGGGACCTTTACAGCATCTATCTTAACCTTTTGTTACATTTGCAAATAAACATTTCTTGAGGCAAAGGGTGTGCCTCCAAAAGCAAAGAACAATTAAAGTTTAGAAAATGGTGTAAGATTTTATATAATGACTAGCACAAAGAATATTACCACCACCTCTAATTCTGCTTAAATATATCTGAAACATCATATATAAGAAAACCTTGTGAGTTGCCCCAAAATTATGATGATGTAAGGTCCAAAAAAAGTGTACTAGAGCCAAAATTTACAACCTTTGAAAATAAGGGCTCAGGGGAGCAGTGTTTGTGGCCACGGTGACTTTGGAGGATTTTATACTTCTCATTTCTGAGCTCTGAGATCATGAAGGCTGAAGGAATACAGTAAACCATCCTCACTGAAGATCTGGCAATATAGCTTCTGCCCTGGTGTGCCTGCAGGCAGCTCTGTTAGTGGTGACTGTCTCAGAGGAACTCTGTAGAATTGCTGTCTGCCACTAAAATGCATTTGGCATACACAGTTGAGAGAGTGCTAAAGATTGTCACAGGCTGATAAAGTTCTTGGCTTCCATCCACCATCATCGTTAAGCAGAGTAAATCCTGTTCCCCAAGGCTCCTGCTGGACGCTTGAATCACGGTTTTCCTTCTCTATTGTCTGAAGGTCCTCCCAGTTACTTACTTTTTAAAATACACAATGTATCCCCATGGCTTTTATTAGGGCTCACAACAGTAAAAGCAAAGTGTTTCAAATATAAGTACATGTGCCCTTCATTCGGAATTAAAATTATTTTTATTTTAAGTGACAGGTGAACACCCCATTTTCAGTTATGAAAGCCGCCATTGTTCCTGGACTTTCCTCCTGGGGCTTTACGTACCAAGCTGTACCCTTAAATTACAATTCAAACAAACTTTTTTGCTGCAGTAACCTGTGAGGAAATTCAGGCAGTCATTTCTGTTCCTGCAGAATCAAGTACTATTTTTATTTTTGTCTATGTCCCCTCCTCTAAAACAGAGTTCACAAAAAGTATTTTGCAAGCCCTTTCCAAGCACAGACTTCATTTTGGAAGGCTCTGCTGTTTAGTGTAAACAAAGTACCCTGCTTTTGATCCCATGACCTTGAGTTAATAGTACTTTTTACTTAAAAGAGGTTCTAAGTTACAGCCTTAGATTGGGCAAAGAAGAGGAGAGAAAGGATGGTTAGACTGAAATACATCCCATTGCTACATATTTATACACTTGGGATTGTGAAACCAGAATCAGTCTATGATGATAAAGCGCGTCACCATAGCCAGAAGCTGGAATGTTGGCACTGTAAAATTCCACTGGGCCAAAAGCCATATAGTTTGATCTTGACCCTCTTTTAGGTGCCAGGAAAAGTCTTTAGGCTGAATGTGTTGTTGACTGTTGTAATCCTAGATCTTGGGACATAGGGGAAGGAGGACAGAGAGTTTGAGAGTAGCTACGTTGAGTCCCAGGCGCCTGAGCTACATTACAAGTGGCCGTTTCAAAAGGGAGTAGGGGTGGGAAAAGAAGACAGTGTTAAAAGCCCTTATAATCTATGATAGCTATGTAAATAAATATGCTGAAATTTGAACATGGGAGAGAAGAAAGGGTAATCATTAGGCAATCCTAGATTGGTGTTCCATTTTTAAAGGACTTAGTGTGCCCTACACGTGGAGACTTGCCAGTGCTGTACATAAGGATGAGAGTGTGGAAACACTGCTGCTCCCTGTGAGGTTCTCTTTGATCCTCACTGGCTAGAGACTTCAGAGCAGAACAAGGGAAATGTTTTACAAATAGCACTCATGAAAGGACCCATCTCCTGACCTTTAAGATACCAAGATTGCAACAGCTATGTGTTGTTTCACACGACTGATACAGATGCTGCCGGTTTTACCTCTAAATTCCTTCATTGTGATTAAGCCAACGAGTCTTTCACCTCTGAACTCCTTTACCACATGACTTCCCAAGAACAACCCTTTGTTTCTAAGGTTTCTGAATCACTGGTGCAGAAGCAGTGATGTATATGTTACAGTGCCAAGTAGTGCGTAAACTTCAGTGATGAGAACAGCCTGCTCAGAGGATCATCTGGAAACAGATTTCTCTTAATAAGTAGTTTTCGGTTACCTTCCTAGGTGTTTGTTCCAGTGTCCAAAAGGCTTAGCCATTCTCTAGGAGGGGACTTAGCCTCCTAAGGTGCTTATTTGCTCTTTTCCTCTCCTACGCTCTCCCCGCAGTACCTTCATATGTGAGGAGCAGAGGTCATAGGACATTTGTGTGACTTGATGAGAAGATGTTTGTCCCTGGCATACTCATTAGGACATTGATTTCCTTGTGGAATGAGAGCTTCCCATCTTGACTGGCTGTAAAACAGTCAATACCAGCGATTGATTCCACCCACTTTCCCGATGTGCTGCGGTTCTTTTATGTTTGGTTTTTGATGGTATGTCTACAGGGAGTGACTGGGCTTGTACATCGATGGAGAGACTCAGTGAGAGAAGCATAAAGCTAAAGTGCAGCCATCTATGAAATGGATTCAATTTTGACCTGTTAGGATGGTTAAATGTTTCAGTGATCTTTGACTTCTTACCACGAGACCTTACTGTTTCCCTCAGAGACTACATAATCACCCTTTTGAAAAAAAAGACTCTTGAGGGGTGGGAGATGGAGACACACAAAACTGTTAGGGTATCTGTGACTATAAAACCTGTTCAGGACCATAAATGACTTCTGTGTATACTTCTAAAATAACAACTTTTAAAATCAAATAACAAGTATAAAATATTTTGTAAATTTCACTTTGGTATTTTTTTCCCTAAATCAAAACTTTTTGTGTGTGTGTGTGTCTACAGGATGAAGCTGCTGCTTGCATGACTGCAACCATTGATACTGCAGGGGAAGCAGACACTGTAAGTAATTGACCCCCTTCTGTGGAACCTGGGACTCTCCCTGCTGATCCTGTGCTTCCTCTAATTGATCAGTCATTCAACTCTGGAGAGGACCTGTGATCAGTACCATTATTCATAGAATCCTCTAGAAATCCTGAAAGCTTTCAAAGAAATCTCAGTTTCATAATACTTCAGGCAAGGATGGGCTGTGTTTCTAACTGGTAATGAACGCTGAGACTCCTCAGCAGCATCGCGTTTCATGTCTCAGTCTGACTTGCTTACTTTCTATTAGGTGCTAGTTCTACATCAGTTACCCAATAAGTTAAAACAAGGAAAGGAACAAGTTAGGTAATGATGACAAAGTCAGAAAGCATTGCAGGAGAATGCTTTCTGAATGTGCTGTGCTATGGACGGGGCGACCATAGGCTAAAAGAAAAGGAGGAAAGTGTTTTGAGTGTTCACAGATCACAGGGATAGCTAAGGTGCATCTGCTTTGACTGAAGGTCACACAATAAGGGAAAAAAATGAAGGGTTAGGCAGTGGTTTGCTTGAAGCCGCCTTTTACCCTGAAACAAGTGAGTATTAGGAGTTTTCTTATCCTGAATGAAGCAAGGTAGGAGATAAAGTAGGTAATAAAAGTCAGCTGTGTCAGAATAAATGACTCTTCATTTCCAAAGTGACATTTCCAGTGTCCTCTCCTCTTTAGGGGCCTCTTGGGATGAAAGGAGAGTAAGGATTGTTTGTCAGATTAGTATAGGGGAGAGCAAGGAAACTTGTGCATATTAGAGAGAATTCTAAGAGCAAGAGAATAAGCTCCATAGTTCATTTCACCTGTTTTAGCCAATAGTATAGAAGAAGAAGCCACAGTAGTAAAAGAACACGATATTGCTGATGGAAAAACAGCTCTGGGGAATGAAGTAGTACCTAAGGAACTCCAGCTTCTTGCTTCTCTTACAAATGTGTATAGGGGGTGGGCAGATTTATTAGAATGATTTATATATAGGCTGTGGTCCAACTAATCTAATAACAGTTGCCTATATACGTTAAGGTTCAAGCATCCAGTAGTTGGTTAGTTCACAAGGCTGGATGTCTCATCTAGTCTTCAGTATATCCCAGAATCCTGAGGAAGTAGACTCTAATGTCAAGGAAGGAATGGCCTTGCTAGCGAGGACAAGAGCCAGCAGGCAAAGACAGCAAGCTTCCTTCTTTCATGTCCTTTATATAGGCTTCCAGCAGAGGGCGGGACCCATTTCATTTTAGAGGTGGGTCTTCCCACTTTAAATGATCCAGTTAAGCCCCACCCCCCAAAAAAAATCCTTCACAGGTGTGCCCAGTGATTTTTAGGTTTTAGTTAATTCCAGACGTAGTCAAATTGGCAAGCAAGAGTAGCTGTCACAACATCATTATCTCTCTTTTTCAGCAAGTGCAAAGCAGCCCAGATACCAGCAGGTCTTCTGATGTTTTCAGCACTCAGCATGCCCTACGCCAAGCTCAGATGTCCAAGGAGCTGATTGAGTTGAATAAAGCACTTGCACTGAAGGAAGCCCTAGCTAAGAAGATGACTCAGAATGACAACCAACTCCAGCCCATTCAGTTCCAGTACCAGGTAAAGTGTCTTCTGTTTTCTAGGTCAGCAGTTGGTCCTGTGTCCCATCATGGGCTGATGGGAAGCAGACATGCACAGCACTTTTGGTAATGAAAACATAAGTGTTCCCCATTGTCTGTTTCCAGTGTTGCTCTAAAGAAGTACATGGTGACCTTAAGTTTTCTCCCTCTGGCGACTTGGGATTTTTTTTTTTCTGTCCCCATTTCTTCTCACAATGCTAGGCTTGTTATATTTTCTTAGCTACTGTCACTTCCCTCCAGTTTCTTTCTTCAGAGCCCTTAATCAGAACCTGGATTTCTGGAGTTCAGTCTGCTTCAGCACCTTGCCACCTCTCTCCTGTTTCCTAAACCCTTGTCCTTGTATTCTACTCTCTAGATTTCCTTCCCCTTCCAGTGACTACTTTTATTTGCTTACTAATTCCTAAGGTCTCTTTGATGCTCTGAATTGTTCTTGCTGTAGAAAGCTTTTTATGGCTGCAGTGTTTGTATCAAAGGCTAGGAATTACAGCTTATCAAAGCTTTATTCTTCCTGCTTTGCCTCGTTTCTCCACATTTTCTTTGTTTGGTATGTTTCATCCTCTCTTTTGCTTAAGATGCTTTCTGGTGATGTTTGGCTCTCTGTACAAATATAAGAGAGGGGGGAACTAAAAGCCACTAGGAAGTTTCCCATGCACAGATTCTCCTGGGTTCCTTATTTACCCTACAGAACTCCTCTCTTCTCTGCCTGGAGCTGTGTGGGCAGTGTGGTGGAAAGCTGCGGTCTCTCTGCTCACACAGGATGTTATTTCATACATGACAGCAGCATGACCCTCGTGTCTTCGTTAGCTGGATCTGGTTTGGCCATCCAGCCTGAAAGTTCCATCACTACAGAAAGGCAGCTTTTACTCTTCCTGGCTTTCCAAGATACAAGCTAGCTTGTTGCTGGTTGGTGTTCATCCAGTAGGAACCATAGTTTAACTTTTTCCACTCTGGAAGGCAGTCACTGTTTCTCTTTTCCCAGAGGCTGTTGATATGTCTTCAATACTGACTGCCTACTCTTCATGCTTGTTAATGTACACAACTTTTTGTGTCATTCTAGTAGGATTACAGGTTAAATATGTAGGTCAGTTACCTCTGTTTTCAAGGCATACAGTGCAGCCTTTTCAGGTCAATGCGTTTTGACTTTTCCAGGATCAATAACAGATTACTACAAAGTCTCTCTTCTTGTTTTTGTTTGTTTGTTTAGGTTGTTTGTTTGTTTTTACTTATTCACTTTACATCTCACTCACTGCCCCTCTCCCAGTCCCTTCTCCTCTGAGTAGCTGGGGGCCCCCTGGGTATCCTCCCACTCTTACACTTCAAGTCTCCATGAGGCTAGGCCCATCCTCTCCCACTGCTTTGTCTGCCTTGTCTAGTCTCTCTTCTTATACTACCCAGAAACGGGAAACAAGTTCCTCCAGAGTTTTTCCTACTCTATAAGGAAGTGTAAATAATGAGGTGTACCTGTTGATACAATAATAATAGCTAGTCTTTTCCCTCTAAGAACCAAGAAAATAGACATTTAATAAAAAGTAATACCTTTGAATCACATGGAAATCACCAGCTATCTAAGAAATATTGTCCGTTTTCCAGTTTTTTAAAAAACACTTGCATATGTGTGAATCGCTACGCTCTTGCAGAGGTCAGAAGAGCACTTCGTGGGCTGGTTCTTTCTCTTCACATGGCTTTCATATATAGCAAGGGCTGTCATCTAGTGAACCAGCTTAAGTCCAGTCCAAGGTTTTCATTTCTAAGCAGTATTTCCCTTCTATGGTGTGTGTGTGTGTGTGTGTGTGTGTGTGTGTGTGTGTGTGTGTGAGTGTGTAAGTTAAATACGTAATGTATACATATGTAAATAGGGAAATATCTGGAAGATAAAAAGCTAAGCTTCCTTCTGAAAAGACGAGGCTAGATGTTGGCAGGGCTGAGGCAATCAATGTGCTTTATCTTCTATACGGGCTACTTGGATTATTTTTTATAGGAAGAGTCATGATTAACTATAAATGCATACCCATGTATTTTTTATTTTCTTTTATTACCAACCAGTTTAAATATGCAGGGTAATTATGAAGCAATGCTATTGACTTCTATTGGTTATGCTTGGCCTGATGTTTAGAAAACAGCTCTAGCAAGTTTAGAAATCTTCTCAGTACAGCACCAACCTGCCTTTGCTGCTTTCTGCCTATCCTGTCCTGATCCTGAACCTTCGTGTAACTCAGGTGCTCAACCACTCATTTAGTCAATTTTCTTTGGTTTTGGTTATGAGGATGAGCTAGAATCTGGCCAATGGGATATTTTTTTATACCATAGAAAATATATCTAAAGTCATCACCTAAATTCATGTAGAACTGTGGTTGCTCTTGAATTGGTAAGTTTGAAAGTTCTAAAATAAGAATACTGATGGCTGAAGCTACAGTTCAGTTGGTAGCATGCTTACTTAGCATGAATGAAACCCCAGGGTTGATCCCTGGCACCAGATAAACCAACTGGGTTCGGTAGCTTGAAATCCTAGCACTTTGAGGCAGAGACCGGAAGAGCAGAAGTTCAAGGTCAGCCTCAGCTACATAGGGAATTAATTCAAGGCCAGAAGAAACCTTGCCTCAAACAAACAAACAAACAAACAAAAAACCAAAAAAAACAAGTTTATATAGCTCTTTAAGATTATAAAATGTCCTTACCATTTAATCCTGTTTTATCTTCTTAGCACCTATATGAAGTAATATTAGTGTAGAAAATATTGGTTTTTCACTTGTTTTTGAGATGGCTCTTGCTATATTGTCCAGTCTTGCCTCCAATTTCTGGGCTCACATGCTTCTCCTGCCTCCTCCTTCTGAGTAGCTAGGGCTTGAAGCATGCACCAGTATACCTGGCTCATGTTATTTATAGAGGTAGAGAAACTTGAGAGAACCCAACATGATTTCTAAATCTAATAATTCACTAGAAAGACTCAAAAGACTCAACAAATACTCATACCCACAGTTAAGATTTATTATGGAAAGGGAACAAAGTAAAATCAGGAAGGAGAAAAAAGCCCATACCCCAACATGAGCTTCCAAAAATCCTCTCCCAGTGGAGTCACACAGAAGTTTTTTTTCTTCCATTTATGTAATTATATTTGAAATACTCTTTACCAGGACTGAAACCCCCTGACCCTAGGAATCCAGGGGTCAGTCATATAGGCTTTCTTTGTCTAGTGCATACCATAATTATATACCCCCTGAAAGAAGCCAGGCATTCTGGGTTAAATTGCAGTATTTACATAGTTTAATCATAAGTGAGCCACTGTTATCAGACAAGGAATGGCTCTACCAAAATCAGAATTTCCAGGCACAAGCAAAGAGCCAATCTTGCAAGGAGCCCTTTTTTATTCATAGTGGTCTTAGAACTACTATATTAATTCTTTCAGCATAGAAACTAGGGATAAAAGGAGTTTTCTCTGATATGCTTTGTATTATAGTTAATATTCAAATCCAGGCCTTTGAACTTCAAGTCCAAATATATATTGCTATCACACAACTTTATTCTCCATCAAGTCAAAAAGAAATCTTTTTAGTATACAATTGATATGATAAAATTTAATTCATAAAGCCAGATGTGGTTCCCTGTAACCTTAGCCCTTAGGAAGCTAAAGCATAAGCATAGCAAAGAGCCCAGCCTGTATAGTAAGATTCTGTTTGTTTAAACAAAAAGGAAGAGGGGGCTGGTGAGATGGCTCAGTGGGTAAGAGCACCCGACTGCTCTTCCGAAGGTCTGAAGTTCAAATCCCAGCAACCACATGGTGGCTCAAAACCACCTGTAATGAGATCTGACTCCCTCTTCTGGAGTGTCTGAAGACAGCTACAGTGTACTTATATATAATAAATAAATAAATAAATAAATAAATAAATAAATAAATCTTTTTTTTAAAAAAGGAAGAGAACAAAGGAAGGAAAGGGGGGAAGAAGGAAAAATAAATTAATAAAAGTAATTCAAGGTCATATACAACTTTAATCCAACTTTGCAAGTTTCAGGCCAGCCAGAACTATATAATGAGACCATGTGTCAATATAATAATAATAATAAATTATTTATGGTTGCTAGAGACAGAATGTTGATGGAATTATCTTCCTGTTCTATATAATCTTTTCTTTTTCTCTGACCTGTAATGTTTCTAGGATAATATTAAAAATCTAGAATCAGAAGTCCTCAGTCTACAGAGGGAAAAAGAAGAACTGGTTCTTGAACTTCAAACAGCAAAGAAGGATGCCAACCAAGCCAAGTAAGAATAAAGTCAATAAACACTAACTAGTCCCCTGCCATATGGAAGATGATTTTGAGAGACTAGAGAAATAGAACACCCATTCACTGCCCATAAACAATTTTAACATAGTAGATAAGGGAAAGAAACATAGATACAAGAAAAATTAAATAATTGAGACTTTACCCTTTTAAAACTTCTGTTTAATTATGGTGGGGAGCAATATGTGCACATGGAGGCCGGAATGGTACAGGGTCCCCTGACAATGGAGTTACAAGTGGTTGTGACCTCAGGTCATCTGCAAGAACAGCATGTACTCTCCAGTCCTGTGCCATCTCTTCAGCCCCAGTAAAATAGCATCTCAGGAGGTCAAGAACACAGTGCTATAATATGGCAAACAACTAGTGCTCAAATCACTCTTAGCAGTCACTAAGAATTACGTTAAGAGTAAGTGAAATTTAGAGTTCACAGACAGGCTGTGATCAAGGAAGGCTTTATAAAAAGTTAAATGAAAGCTGACATTTGCAAAATAATGTCTAGACCTCCTAGACAATTTCTGTGCCCTGGCTTGTGAATATTATTAATGCTCAAGCTAATAATTAAAAATCAATGTAACCATCCCTTGATTAGGGCTATATCCCTTGAATATAACTAAGACAATCAGAAGCCCCCTCCTTTAGACTTCTATCTTAGAAGGAGCCTAGTTTGCTCTTAGGATTATTTTTGTTTTCTACTGAATCTAACCCTTATGCTCTTCAGAGTGATGTTAAATGTTCTGTCTTCAACTTGCATCATCACAATTATTCCTTACAACTAATGGAAAATGGCTTCTTTTGGGCACTGAGTGGTGGGAGAAAGTATATTTGAAGCTTCTTATTGTTGTACATATTCAAAACTATGTTTGTTGCTTTACTCTGATATGAAGCTCTCATCAGTGAGATAATTTTGATTGCGTGGGTTATGATCATTGTTTTAAAGGTGGCTGTATATCAAGGTTACATATTTTAGAATAAGCCATTTCGTTCCTATCACACTTGTTTTTAGGTTGAGTGAGCGCCGTCGTAAACGTCTTCAGGAACTGGAGGGTCAAATAGCTGATTTGAAAAAGAAACTGCAAGAACAGTCCAAACTTCTGAAGCTGAAGGAATCCACAGAGCATACTGTCTCCAAGCTGAACCAGGAGATTCGGGTAATAAACCCTCATCCTCCTTTTTACCACCTTAGAACTGCAAGCCTAGCGTTCCATTTAGAATCATGCTGAAGTGATTTCAGGCAAGAAGGTGGGAAGCGGGGCAATCATTTCAGGTGTACAATTAGCCTCAAGTGTGGTATTCGAGGACGTTGTGCTAGTCACTGTGTAGAATCTAAATTATAAAACTTGGCTTTGACCTTCCATCTCTTTTTTTGTATATAGAATTTTTATGTTAGACCAAAAGATTAAAATATGTTAATATTTTGCGGCCATGTTCTGATCATCTTCCATGATCACATGGCACAATTCTGTAAAGTAGTAGCAAGAGGACATTTTCCGTTATTGAGTGTTCAGCTTGGAACATCAGCAAGATGAATACAGCTTGTTGGCACTGAAATCATTAGAATATTAATAGCTGATAGTTGAATTTGTCCATCATCTTAGAAAATATCTCCTTGGATCCACCTTTAATCCCAGCACTCAGGATACAGAGGCATGTGGCTTTTTGTGAATTCAAGGTCAACCTGATCTACATAGCAGTCTCTTATTTGTTGTTTGTTTATCTGTTTGCATCCTAAGTGCTGCCCCCTCCACAGAACCCATCCCTCCTCCCTGCCCCCCCATAGAGTCCCTACCCTCATCTTCCCTCCCCTTCTCCTCTGAGAGTGTGCCCCATACCCTCAACCTCCTCTCCCCCCAGTTCTCAGATAGATTAGGCACATCCTCTTTCCCTGGGGCCAAACAAGGCAGCCCTGCTGGGAAACTGAAGGCCAGTGGGAGTTGCATTGTTAAACACTGTCTCAAAAAATTCTTCTTTCTTTTTTTAAGAGTCTGGAGAGATGACTCAGGGAATCCAAATTCCATTCCCAACACCCACATCAAGTGGTTTGCAACCTATCACTCCAGCTCCAGGGGATTGAACACCTCACTAAGAGCATACACACGCATGCGTGCGTGCGCACAATCAAATATAAAATAAATCTTTAAAAGGAAACAAAATACTTCCTTGAGATTCAGCTTGACTAAAGTAAATGTGGGGCAGAATTCAGCTTTTTGGAATATTTCTCTTACTTTTTGAGTCTTCATTTGTACAGACTATACTTGGCAAACCCCATGTAAGTTTAGCAAGAGATAACCAACTTAATCATCAGCACTTGTTGGTGACCTCAGCTTAGCTTTGACTTTTCCCTTTTTACTGTCCATCTGTACATCAGCCCAGAATAAAGTCACATGATTAATACACTGGTTTTGTTTGGTTTGGCTTAGTTTTGATTTGTTATTACAGATGATGAAAAACCAGCGAGTCCAGTTAATGCGTCAAATGAAAGAGGATGCTGAGAAGTTTAGGCAATGGAAGCAGCAAAAAGACAAAGAAGTAATCCAGCTAAAAGAACGGGTAAGTTAATTAAAGCTCCTCAGAGGCCCAGGGAATGAGCCTTCTCCGAGCTCCAGAATTGTGACAGTCGAGAACTGAACAGCTTTCTATTGAGTGTCTACCATGTATGAGGTACTGTTGACTAGGTCCTATGGACATTTTTCCGAGTAATCAACGAGCTCTATCCTTGAATAATGCCCGGTCTATATAGGAAGAAGGCACAGTGTAAGCATGGCTTTCTTCAGTATATGGAATAAATAATTTAAGAACACTACAAAAAGAGGTGTTTGCTGCCAAGTCTGACAACTTAGTGATTTTCCAGAGCCACATAAAAATGGAAGTATAGAATTGTCTCTACAGATTGTCCCTCTGGCCTCCACATATGTGCCATGGTACATATTTCCACACAATAATAAGTAAGATAAAATAGTTTTAAAAAGAACAACACACAAGAAAATTATTCACTTCAGAAAAAAAGCAGTGAAGGGAAACCAGGACCAGGAATTGTGAGAGAGAAAGCAGAAGGCAGAAGATGTGCACTGAAGCACGTTGGTCACATTCAGTGTTGCTGTGGGACCATTTCTATGCAGGGACACTTCCTGCTGTCCAGTGATAGTGTGCTAACAGCAGAAAGATATTACAAGCAATTCAGCCAGTTACAGATGCTTCTAACCCTAAATACATGAGAGACTGGTCAGGGGGAAAGTTGTAAAGAAACTGCTGTCACCAGGGAATCCGTACTCCTGATGGTTGGTTGCTCATGGCGATATGGAGCTCAAGGAATCAGGAAAAAAAAAACTTCCTTTAGCAAAATCTTTTTTAAAAAAATACTATTTATCTAACTGGGCAGAGGGAAGAGGGCACCAATAGCCTGAGAAGCCAGGTTTCTCCTGGTATTATGTGGATTTCAGGAACTCAGGTCATCAGGTTTGGTGGCAAGCACCTTTTCCTACTGAGCCATCTTGCTGAGCCAGCAAGGTTTTTAGCATAGCATTTTTCAGAAGGATTTTCTAAGTGTCCATATGTGGGTTTTTGTTGCTGTTTTGGGGGTTTTGGGGGGGGGATTTTTTGTGTTTTTGTTTTTTATTTTAGGCTTAACAATGAGCAGTTCAAAACCAAGCAAAACTATTTATATGTATTATACTTGGGCAAAATATGAGAAGAAAGAGTGTGGAATATATAACACTTATGAAGACAATTGAGCTATGTGGTAAATCACATGCACTACACATAGAAACCACAGTGCATTATCACCCCATATTCACTGGAATTAAAAAGTTTGTGGTAATAGGTTAAAATCAGGATCCTCAAACATAACTAGTGGGATGTAAAATGGTCCAGCCACTACTTTTTTAACATTTATTTATCTCGTGTATGTGAAGATCAGAGGACAAGTCGCAGTCACATGCATGTGAGTCCCAGGAATCAAACCCAGATATTTGAGCTTAGCAACAGGTGCCACCGTCCTCTGAGCCATCCTGCTGGTCTAACTAGTCCCTTTGAAAAATTGACCATCTATTAAACAGAATTATCATAAAATTCAGTGTGCTCGCTCTCTCTCTCTCTCTCATATGCACACGCACACACATACACATCTACTTTAATCCTCAACACATACATATACAAAATCTTCACACACATCATACAAAAACCTATTTCACAAAACCCAACATTGTTTGATGATAAAAACAAACTTCAAAGATGATTTCCTGAATCTGACAAAGTCAGAAAAACCTACTGCCAACATTAGGTTCTACTTAATGATAGAAAATAAAAACATCCCTTTGATCAGGAACAAGTATGTCTGCTCTCATCCTTCTAGTAAACGTTCTCCCATTGGTTCTAGCCTGGAAAGTTGGTTGCAGACAACATGTTCAAATATATAGAAAATTCTAGAGGGTGTACTAAAATATTTCTGCTAAGGTATCAGTTCAGCAAAGTTGCAGGATACATAGTCAATATAAGAAAGTAAGTTGTAGGGATGGAGAGATGACTCAGTGGCTGAGCAAGTGCCTACTGCTCTTGAAGAGGGCCCAGGTTCAGTTTCCAGCACCTACAGAACAACTCACAATTGCCTGTAACTCCAGTTCCAAGAAACCCAATGCTGCCTTCTCTCCTTCTCAGGGTCACACATGTACATGGTACACCGAACATATATGCACAATAAACAAACATTTAACACAGAAAAATTGTATTTCTGTATACATAAAAATAACAAAAGCATCCAATTTGGAATAGCATCAATATGAATACTTAGGAGTAACTAGCAAAAGAATGTTTCAATTTTCACTCTGAAGACTACAAAATATTGAATTAAAAAACCCAATAAAAGAAAAGATATATCATATTCATGGGCAGAAAGATCTGATATTCTAAATATAGACTATCCCTGAGATGTTTGCAGATTCAAGACAATTGTAGTCCAAATTTCAATGATAAGATGCTTGCCTAGCATGGGGCAGTCAGAAGCGTTAGGGAAAAACAAAACCCATCTGACTTTTTCACAGAAATTCACAAGCTAAAATCCTAAAATTCAAATGGAGTTTTAGAGTGATCAGAAAGAAATATGACTGTTAGTGCGTAAACATAGACACATATCTGTGGCTTAGGGTTGGAAATCAGTTGTGTTACCCGAGTGTCAGCATCGGGGACTGGACTTGGAGCCTTGCCCGTATTAAGCTCTACTGCTGAACTACATCCTCACCCCTGGTCTTACTTTTTTTTTTAATTTAATTTTTAAGAAATTAGAAACTAAACTTAAAAAAATGAAATGTATTAATAAATTAAATTTATTCTTTAGAAATTTCATACACAACTACAGTGCATTTCCATCTTATTTACTCCTACCCACATTTCTTTACCTAATTCCTCCCTGACCCCCACCCCCTTCCCAGTCCACGTTTTCTTTGTAATATATTTTCTTTTTCTTTTTCTTTTTCTTTTTCCAACTCCAATCTCACTGAGTTGTACAGACTGACCTGTCACTTGCCTTATCCCAATCCCTGGGTAGTTGTGGAATTTACAGGCGTGTGACACCAGACCTGGTGACCCAATTGATTTTCAGCAACAGTGCCAAGGCAATTCAAAGCAGCGGCTCTGCCACTGAGCTACATCACAAGGTTGCCAAGGCAACTCAATGAAGAAATTTCAATGAAGTCTTTTCAATGGGGAGGTGCTCAATACCCAACCAGCCTGAGCTGTTCTATAAGCCATAGGTCCCAGTGAGAGACCATGTCTCAAAAGCAAAATAGATTGCTCCTAAGAAATAATACTTAAGACTCCCCTCCACCTGCATGTGCACACATATGTATGTTCACACATCCTCACACAAATTCATTTGCATATACACAATATACACAAAGAACAATCCTTCCATCATATAATGCCAAGTCAACCAGATAATCATGTACTAAAGTTGGGATGTGCCTTATAACATATATAAAATTAAATCAAACCATATAAAAGTCTCTTTGTAACCCAGTGAGATAGCTCAAGTATCTCTCACTGTTGAGAGTTTGTTAGCTGGGGACCACAGAGTAGGAGAGAAGTGACTCAAACAGGTTCCCCTCTGACCCCATACTGGGCACTCACACACATATCCAAAATAAACAAATAATCAAATTCAAATATTTATAAGAGCTAAAACTACAAATCTCTTAGAAGAAAGCATAAGTATGAGTCTTTGTGGGTTTTGATTAGGTAAATGGGTTTTTATTTTTAATGGAATACCTAAGGCATAGTCAAAGAAATATATTAGACAAACATAAAAAGCCTTTGCACTGTAAACAATACCAGCTTGAACATAGTACACAAAATGGTAGAAAGTATTCATAAGTCATAAAAATGGCAATATATATATATAAACTTACCTCCCAATAAGCATAATCTAGTTATAGAATGAACAAAGCAGTAGAGTTCACACAAAAGGTAGTCATTGTCATTTGCCACCAGGAAAATGCAAATGGAAACCACAGTGACATACCATTTCACAACCACGAAGATAATTATTGTGGAAAAAAAGGGCAAGGTTTGGCAAGAATACAGAATTAGAAACATCATCTGTTTGCTGGTAGGATGGCAAAATGGTATAGCTGCTGTGACAAAGTTGGCAGTTAGGATAAACAATGTAGAGGTACTGTATGATCCCGTGATTCCACTCCTTGTTCTGTCTACTGAGAAGGTCTAAAGGCATGCCCATGTAAAACTTGTATGTGTTATGTTCGTAGGACAGAAGTGATATTTGCCAAAAATATGGGGGCAAACTTGAGTTTATCAGTGAGTATGAAATGAAAATATGCATCGAGTAGAATGTTATGACCTTGAAAAGAAGTTTAATACTGGCATATACTGCCATATGGACAAACCTTGAAAATACTGTGCTAAGTGAAAGAAGCCATTAACAAATAATGATATATTAATATAGGAAATACCCAGAATTGGCATAGTAGGTCCAGTGACAGGGTTGTGGTGTCATGGGTAAAGAACATGAGATTTCTTTCTATGGAAATGAAAATGTGGCAACACTTGGATTATGGTGTTGATTTTTACATCAACTCTATGAATATGCCAAAAGCCGTGAATCATACATTACGTGATTAAATGATATCATGCATTAATTATCTCAGTAAAAGTGCCACAAAAGAAGAGGGCTTGTCTGTAAAGTGTTACGTTAATACTTACAATCATGGGTATGCTGAATTGCCAAGAATCTTCATTTTTGTTATAAATAAATATAAATACAGAGACTCCCTTTATTTCACACAAAATGAAAGCACAAAGACTGAAAAGGGTGAGGCTGCTCAGTAAGGGGTACTGGGAGTGCTGATGATACTGAAGTTGTCAAAAGTAAGGACAAGAAAAGGAAGGATGACACTGGGTTAAATAGGCGAGAGTTTTCAGGCCAGCAGTGGGAAGTAATTCCAAGTAAAATGTAAGGACAACTAGAAGCACTACCATCTCTTCCAAGCAGCTTCATGGTGGGGAGAGTGTTGGTTTGCTTGTGTCTCAACTAGTTCAGTCTCCTAGCTGTTTAATTCCCTTGGCCTCATATTAACACATAACCTGTTAAAATAGGATTAACCACAATTCTACAGTTGTATTGTACTCTGTTATAATGACATGTTGTTTATATTTGCTTGCAGTTTCTGTCTGTGGGAGAACTAACCAGGTCATGTTCACATCTGCATCCCAGAACCTAGCGCTGGACCTATTATATAAATATCACATTCGTTGTATAAAATGAATAGCTGTCTTCTTCTTTTCCCTGCTTCTCAGAATTAAATCTAAGACTTCATGCTGGTGGCAAGCATTCTGCCACTAAGCTACAGTCCCCACTGGTGAAATTAATAGCTCTCTTTTAAATCAAAGCTTTTAATTTATTGTGGATGCAGGATCATTTGAAGACTTCATTCCGTTTTTAAACAGTTACATGTTATAATTTTCAGGATCAAATAATTTCAAAAGGTGAACTTAAAACCAGTGTACCTCATGCCCACATTTGCTTACTACCAAGAATCCGCATGTTCAACTCTTTTTGTTATTGAAATTTTTTTCATGCAATAATCACCAACTCCATGCCCCCCTCTCTCCCTCCCCACCCCCTCTTTAGGAAACAAACAGGCCAGCAAAACAAGCCAGAATAATTTCTTTAAGTGCAAGAAATATGTACACAGAAACACACATACACACAAACTTAAAAACACAAAATTTGAAACTATCATATATATATCATATATATGGGAAAAACAGTAAGAAAATAATATGAGATAAAAAGTCTCCAAAAATACCCTTGAGTTCAACTGTATTGACCATCTCCTAAGAGTTCTTGTATGTACACTAGCAAATATAGGACTAGAATGGCTGACCATGCCATCCAGATTGGGTAAGCAACAAGTTGAACCAGAAATCTTAGTGGATTAGGAAGATAGGGAAGGGGCCAAGCAATCAGTGTGTAGTTGTTTGAAGCGGGTGAGATGCCCTAGTGTTTCATCTCTGAGCAGAGAGGATATATACAGAGTATGCTAGACTTGTTCAGAAACGAAAAGCTCCTTTCACTGGAGCTGTCCTAATTTTAGGTGTCTGGCTGTGTTCTCCTTTTTCCCAACTGCTGGGTTTTATGACCAATCGACTCATACAGTTGGAGATAAGAGTACTGATCTATTCATCAGATGACCTGAGTTCTAGCTCTATCAATAACAACCTATGTGGATAAGGCGGTTCATGGGATGATCTTTGGTTCCTTTCAGATCTCACTTTCTATGGTAATTTTTATAATTGACTTAAGTCTGAGAATTTGGCTACAGAACAATAAGCTGAGGAAGACAAGGATCTTTATGTATATGCAAACCTAGTTTCTAGAACTTCCAGTTCCTAATTCTGATAAAAGACGATAAAGGCAACTCATAGAATTGTACTAAGCCTTAAATATAAAGGACATCTGGGAAGGCTTCTTGGTTTAAGGATTTATTTTAGTTACCTGAACATCAGTTAAGATCTGTTTTTGTTGTTGTTGTTGTTATCAGGATCGTAAAAGGCAATATGAGCTGCTCAAACTTGAAAGAAACTTTCAGAAGCAGTCTAATGTGCTCAGACGTAAAACTGAGGAGGTAGGTAAGAAAAGCCAGTCTGCTGGGCCACAAGCACTGTCATCTTCATACTTAAACATGCTCTCAAAGTGTATTAGGAAACGGGACGTTAATATTGGCTAGCAAAATTCATGAATCGTTTCCCCTGGTTGGTTTTGCTAGTGGATTTGTTCTTGGTTTCTGGTTTCTTTGGTTTTTTTCTGAAACCAGAACTTATGTAGTCCAGGCTACATTGTACTCATTATAAGGCTAAGGACAGCCTTAAACACCTAGTCCTGGACTCTACCTCCTAAATGCTGGGATTATGAGCGTGCACCACCATGCAAGCTGAGTAAGTCCAAAATCTTGATCTCTTTTTATCTAGTATGGCCTGTGAACAAATAAAACCTGGGCTGAAAACTGTATCATTCAAATGTGAATTTTTCTTTCTAATATGGCTTTTTTCTAACAAAAACAAAACAGACTACTGACAATACATGACATTCCCAGACAGTTTTAGCCTGTGGGATTTTCTTTAAATATACCTGTCCTCTTGCGCATTCTGAAGCAGTAGCTATTCATCAATTATCATGTCCATGGTAACTTAAAACCTGGTTCCTTTAGGAATTGAAACCTAGAATTTGTTTGCTGAGATGCTACAAATTAAAATGTCCTTCAGCATAACCACTCGGCCTTTTGTTTTTAGGCAGCAGCTGCCAACAAACGTCTTAAGGATGCTCTGCAAAAGCAAAAGGAGGTTGCAGAAAAACGCAAAGAGACTCAGAGCCGTGGGATGGAAAGCACTGCAGCTAGAATGAAGGTATGAACACCTCGAACTGCTATTCTCCTTCCATGCACTGGGAATAGGAAATAACTTTCCTCTGATTTAAAAGTAAATACAGAATTGGAAGGTCTGCCTGAAATCCTTATTTTCCAAAAGATACATCTTCAATGTGCTGTCAAAGAACAAGCTGCCTGCGGATCCCGTTCCCCTAACTGGGCCTCCTAGTCTGGCCTCAGTGGGAGAAGATGAGCCTAGTCCTGCAGCGACTCAATGTGCAGGGTGGGTTGGTACCCAGGAGAGACCTCTCCCTTCTCAGAGCTGAAGGAGAGGGGTGATGGCAGAAGGGCCATGTGGGAGAGAGACTGGGAAGAGAGGGGAGCTGAGATCAGGGTGTAGAGTGAATGAATGAAAAAAATAGATGGAAAAATAATAATTAAAAAAATTTAGGATCAAAAAAATAAAGAAGAGAGAATTCTGTGTATCCCTGCCTGGCATAGCTTAGTTACTATTTTATTCTGGTGTAGTTGACATACAGTGAATGGTTTATAGTAAACAGTTTGATGAAATGCTGGGTCACACCATCCCATGGACTGGGCTCTTAGACTGAATCCAAGGGAAGCGGGAAGCAGGAAGCTGATGTGACTATTCCTCTCTGCTCTCTGACATTCAGCACAGTGTGACCACCCACCTCCTCCTCCTGCCTTGGGGAGCTGGCTGCCATCAAACTGGGAAAAGCAATGAACCATTCCTTAAGCTGCTCTTGTCAGGGGTTTAGTCAAAGCAATGAGAAAAGTAACCAGTGCATCAGATGTGCTCTCTGGCCGGGTTCTGTCGCATACCTATGACCCTCCCAGCATGTGGAAAGCTGAGCCGAGAAACGAGGAACTCCACGGAGAGCTCCAATGGTTCCTAAACACACACACACACACACACACACACACACACAGAGAGAGAGAGAGAGAGAGAGAGAGGCACAAACACTCAGACATGGTAAGTTAATCTAAAATTAAAGGCAATTTAAATTTTAAAACCCCAAATATAACCAGGTGGTGGTGGCGCATGCCTCTAATCCCAGCACTGGGAAGGCAGAAGCAGGCAGATCTCTGTGAGTTAAAGGTCAACCTGGACTATATAGTGAGTTTCAGGACACCCAGGGATATGCACAGAGAAACCCTATCTTGAAAAAGCAAAACAGAGATTTTTGGTCACTATAGGTTTTTTTTTTTAACTTTTATAACTTTAATAAGATGGAATTACATGGTTCTCTTATTCAGCATAGTTATTTTCACGTTCGTCCATATGATTACATACATAAATTACTTTTATTACTGAGAGATGTCCCATTTGTCGTATTGATAAGCCTTAACTTGTCGGATCACCTACTGGTGGTCATTTGAGTTCTTTCCAGTTTGGGCTATTACAGATACTGTGCTGAATATTCACATACCAAGTTTTTGTGGGAACCATATATGTCTTATTTTACTTGCTTTTTGTTTCTTGTTTCTTTGGCTTTTTGTTTGTTTGTTTCCAGAAAGGGTCTCTCTATGTAGTCCTGCCTATTCTAGAACTCACTATGTAGAACAGGCTGGCCTCAAACCCACAGAGGTGTACACGTGTGTGTGTGTGTGTGTGTGTGTGTGTGTGTGTGTGTGTTATTGTGTAAAGTATCCAAATATTTTCTCTTCTTTTGATTGACTTGTACTTTTAATAAAATTTGAATTCTTTCTATAACTTGGAAATATATCCAACAGATGACCTTGTGGTTTACAATTATTTTTTCTTAGGCTGTGACTTTTTGTTTTGTTTTGTTTTTATTCATTTTTAAATAGAATCTTTTGAATACCAAAGCTAGCTACTTACTTTTCTTTGTTGGGCAGTCTTTGTGTATTCTTGGCTGGCCTCAAATTCACTGTGTAGCTATGGATGACCTTGAACTCTTGGTCTTCCTGCTTCTACCTCCCAAGTGCTAGAGTTATACTCTGGTTTCTCTTCAAATTGTGTAAATCTTTCACACCCAAGTTCCAGGATTACAGGCATGCAGCACCATCCCCAAGGCAGGGTTTTAGCTGATATCATTCAGTGTATTGATCCTTACTTTTTATGATTCATAGTCTTTGTGTTTATTTGAGATCTCTAGTAAACCCAGGATTGCTAAGATTTCCTCCTTGAATTTTCTTCTTGAATTGTGTATTTTTAATCATGGTACCTCTGTCAGAAATATATGCCTGCAATCTATTTGTAAATTCTATCACATTGATCTACATGCCTACTTTTATGCTACTACTAAAATGTCAAACACTATCCCTTGACTTTGAAAACATCAGATTGTGTAAGTCCTATAAGTCCTTCATTCTTTTTTCTTTTTAGAGAAACAAGTTCTCTGCATTTCTACCTGAAGTTTAGAACTGGCTTAGAAATTTCTGACAAGTCTACTACAAGTTTCATTGGGATTACATAGAATTTATAGCTAAGATGTAAGAATATTAAGGGTTTTATCTACATGAAGGGGACTGGAAAGGTGGCTCAGTGGTTAAAAGCACTGGTTGTTCTTCCAGAGGACCAAGATTCAGTTCCCAGCACCACATCTTAACCATCTGTAACTCTAAGCTGGAGGCAGACATCCTCTTCTTGCCCCAGCCAGTACCAAGAAAACATGTGGTACATAGGCAGGCAAAACACCCATATACATAAAAATAAATACTTTTTTATTAAAAATTGATTTTATTTTTTCAGGAGTTTTCCTTTATTAAAATAACTTATGGTTTGCATGCTTTAGCCTACTAGGAGGGCAAATAACATTTTTTAACCCAGTTTATTTTATTAAAGCATAACTGACATTAATAACATAAAATGTGACTTCTTTCAATGTGATGCATTTGAGAGTCATCTGTGCTGTTTGTCTCAATAGTTTGTTCTTTATTTGCATATTTATCTCTCTGAGTCACATTCTGTTGCATGGATTTACTATGGCTTGTTAATCCAGTCAGTTTTTAAGTGCTTTTGACTAACTTTTTTTTTTTGTCCTTTTCTTTAGACAAAGGATGGTCTGGGCTGGTAGTGTGGGCCCAGGCTGGCTAGTCTCTAACTTGTGGCAGCCCTCCTGCTTCAGCCTCCATAGTGCTGGGAGTATAGTCGCCAACTACCACACCCAACTAATAATTTTAAATTGTATTAGTTTTTCCAGAGAAACAGAACCAATCTATACAAAAGATTTATGACGATACATGGCTCACATGGCCATGGAGGTCAAAAGGTCCATAGTGGTTCATCTGCAGGCTAGAGATCCAGCACACCAGTATCACAGTTCAGTCTAAGGCTGATAGCTTCGAAACCAGGAAACTGGTTGTGTAACTCTCGGTCATAGGCAAAGGCTTGAGAATCTGGGGGTGTTGATAGAAGCCCTGGAGTCCAAAGACCAAAGTGCTTGAAGCTCCGTGTCCCAGTTCCAGGAAAGACAGGAATCCTTCTCTCTCTGTCAGTTTTGTTCTAGCTGGGACTCCAGCCTGGTTGGGGCGGTAGCCATCCACACTGATGGTAAATCTTCCCGACTGAGTCCACCCACTCACACCTAGTCTCCCTTGAAGCCCCCTTGACAGATAGACTCAGGGGAGAAAAGACTGCACCCGTTCTTTAGCAAAGGCAGTCAAGTGAAACACAAAGTAAGCAGAAGGAAAAGATGAATAAAGACCAGAGGAGAAATTCATGAATGAGGTTGTTTTTTAATTGTTATTAATTTTGATAGGCCCTAGCACTTTGGAGAACTGAGGCAGCATAGTAATAGGCTGCATAGTAGCACCCCATTTCAAAAAGCACTACATTTAAGTAAAATTTTTATGGTGAAATATACATAAACATCAAGTCTCCCATGATAACCATCTGTAAGAAAAGAGTTGGCTTTTTCATAAGCCCCTGGCTTTCCTGATCAAGAAAAAGTAAAAAACCAAGTATAATTAACAAAAATTTCATAAGCTATATCACTGTTTATATATACATATATATGATTAACATATATGGTTAATATAAATATAAACACCAATATTTAAAGTTGAAAATGCACAGTTCGGCCTTGTATACCTTAAGTATGCTAACACACATTACCTAGAATTGGACAAAATCATCTAACAAAAAGTGTGCTAAATGATTAAGATCTAATGAAATATATTAAATACAATACTGAAAATTAAAAACAAAATATATAAGTATGAGACACAATAGGTATCTTGTGCATATGATGGGATGTGAAAACATATAACACAATATCAAAAATGAATGCTGACTTCTGCTTCATAGCACGGTATGGAGCCATGTTGTTGCCCCTTGTGAAACATGAGCCACGTGGGAGCTCTGGTGTTCACCCAGCCAAGGTCTCTCATGTCTGTAATCCCAGCACTTGGGAAACAGAGGCAGGAGAATCATACCAAATTTGGGTTCAGCCTGTTCTACATACCGAGTTTCAAGCCTGCCAGAGCTACATAGCAAGACTGTGTTGATGGAAAGAAAAGAGATAGAATTAATTGGCTTCTTCATTTTTATGAAATTAACTTTTGGTTTTTCAGGACAGGGTTTCTCTGTATAGCCCTGGCTGACCTGGAACTCACTTTGTAGACCAGGCTGGCCTCGAACTCAGAAATCTGCCTGCTTCTGCCTCCCAAGTGCTGGGATTAAAGGAGTGCGCCACCACGCCCAGCTTGAAATTAACGTCTTTATTCTTCGTAATATTTTCTTCTAAAGTCTGCCTGTTTTTTTTTATTGGTTTCATGTTGCTTTTAGAAGTTCTTGCTTTATTTTATGTGTTTGAGTGTTTGCCTGCATTTGCTTCTGTGCACCCCATGGTGCCTGGTGCCTGGGGAGGCCAGGAGAGAGCCTTGGGGCTAATGGAGCTAGAGTTACAGAGAGTTGTGAGGCACTCTGTGGGTACTAGGACTTGACCCTGAGTCCTCCACTGAACTGTCTCTCCAGCCCCTTGTTGTGCTTTTTGAGTCAGAATTTTTGAGGTTCAGATTTGCCTCACTGCCAAGATGCTGTCTGCCTTAGCCTCCTGAGCATAACAACATAGGTGTGCACCATCATGCCTGCCTTCTCTACCTCTACTAGTAATGCAATCACTTGAGCTTGCTTTTTTCTGTCCTGTTTTTTTATTAGATATTTTCTTTATTTATATTTCAAATGTTATCCCCTTTCCTGGTTTCCCCTCTGAAAGTCCCCTATCCCCTCTCCCCTCCCCCTGCTCCCCAGCCCACCCACTCCCACTTCCTAGCTCTGGCATTCCCCTACACTGAGGCATCCAGCCTTCACAGGACCAAGGGCCTCTCTTCCCATTGATGACCGACTAGACCATCCTCTGCTACATATGCTCCAGCTCTCTTTGATTAGTGTCAGCATGGTGATTTTACACCCTTTGAATTTTAGTTTATTATGCATTCTTTTTTTTGGGTTTTTCAAGACAGGGTTTCTCTGTGTAGCCCTGGCTGTCCTGGAACTCACTCTGTAGACCAGGCTGGCCTCGAACTCAGAAATCCGCCTGCCCCTGCCTCCCAAGTGCTGGGATTAAAGGCGTGTGCCACCACCTCCCAACTATGCATTTATTTTTAAAGTGTGTTTCTCATAAATAGCAAATTGTTGCTTCAGTTGTCTTCGTTGACTTAAAGATAATTGTTTCACAGATATGGGTGCTTTGTATTGAGAATTATTTTCTCCCTCATGAAATGGGCTCTTTTATCCATGATAGTAGTCTTATATAGGGATTCTACTTATCTGATACAAATTTGGTCTCTCCAACTTTCTTTTTATCAGTAACTAATTAGTATACTATAGCTCTGTCATCAGCCTCAATACTCTCAGCAGTGCTCACTGGGACTTTGAGGTAGCTGTCCGTTTACATGTCTTTGCTAATACTTTGACAATTTTGTATAATGTATTTGGATCATATGCGCCTTTCCCCTGCCATCTCCTGTCAGACCCACCTGCAATTCCCTACCCAACCAACTTCATGTCCTTGTTTTTATTTTAACCCCACCAGTCCAACTTGTGCTGCCCAAATACTCTGCTCTGTGTCCATCCATAGGGGTATGGTCTGCCTAACAGGAGCTAAAGCACACTCACTCTTCATCACCTGATAGCTGTCCGTAGCACCAGGACTTTAAGCCCTCTTTCCACCCCCTAGAATTTTGTCTGGTTTGAATTTACACAGGTCTCTTTCCTCTGAGAGCTTTCTCCAACTCAAATTTGCGGTTGGTTTGATCGGTTATTTATCTGTTTGGTTCGGTTGGTTGTTTTCCTTTTCCCTTTTTGGTATTGGGGGCTAAATTTTGAACGTGAGCTTACCAGTAAGCTATGTCCAGCCTTCAAAGTTACTGTGTCTAAAAAGTCAATTAAAATAATTATATTTTTAAAAGCCTTTCCATCTACTTTATTTATACTTTATTTTATTTCATTATATTTAATGTGTGTGCATGTGGCTGTTTGCACATGAGTGCAGATGTTTGAGGGAGGCCAAAGGCATAGATCCCTAGGAGCTTAAGTTACAGGTACTTACGAGCTACCTGACATAAGTACTGGGAACCAAACGTGGCTCCTCTGGAAGAGTAGTATGTGCCCTTAACTGCAGAGCCATCTCTCCAGCCCCTTAGCCACCATCTACTTTAAACATGTCATGACTAGTGAATGGCAAAAAAAATCCCAAATATTATAGAGACCAATAAATAGTAGTAGGATAGCTAGAGAAAAGTTTGCTATACAAAGCCTCTGTGACTAGGAATACTACTGATAGCAGTTCTTAGAGAAGGGATGGTTTTAGTGACATCGACACACATAAAAATCTCACTTCTGCTTTCATAGGCTCTGGTCCAAGGGAAATTAAGTTCAACTGGGTCTAGCCCATGTCGTTCTCATCCCCAACTCACACATCACTGATCTCTCTTCTAGAATTGGCTTGGAAATGAAATTGAGGTTATGGTCAGTACTGAGGAAGCCAAGCGACATCTGAATGGCCTTCTTGAAGAGAGAAAGATCCTGGCTCAGGATGTGGCACAACTCAAAGAGAAAAGAGAATCTGGAGAGAACCCACCTCTTAAACTCCGAGTAAGTGCCATGGGAACATGCTGTCAATAACCCCACGGAATTTCCAGCAAATCCTCACTGCGCTAGAGGACTCTTTCCTTTTAAATCCTACCTTCTTGCCCACTATTTTTGCAGAGGCGCACATTTTCCTACGATGAAATACATGGTCAAGATTCAGGAGCAGAGGATTCTATTGCCAAGCAGATTGAAAGCCTAGAGACCGAATTGGAGCTCAGGTAATGAGGCTGTATCTGAAACAGGACATGTTATGCCTGGAATCCGAATAGGCATCATCAATCCAGTTTTTCAAGAGTTCCCTTCATTTTCAAAACATTTTTACAGGGAAGAAACCCCCAAAGAACCTAACTGTTTTGAACCTGTGTGTTCAAAGTAATATTGTGCTATATAGATTAGATCCATTGTGCCAGACTGTCGTTATGATGCTGGTTGAGGTAAGTGCCATTCTTCCCTGTAAAATGAAGTTGGGGATCCTTAGAAACTTTTTACCAAAGGGACCAACAGTATACATTGCGGCAAAGGCAACATCTTCACTTCAACAAATGGTATATTTCAGACTGCTTAGCTACATGAAGAAGAATGAAACTCGATCCTCTATCTTGTACAAAAACAACTCCAAGGAGCTCAAAACCCTGATACCATAATTCAATAGAGGAGGAAAGAATGAACACATTTCAACTTAGAGGCACAGGAAGGGTGTTCTGAATAGGACTCTGGAAGCACCTGCTTTTGACAGTTGACAAATGGGACCTCGTGAAATAAAAAATAAAAGCTTTTGTATGTTAAAGGACACCATCATTCCAGTGAAGAGGCAAATAGGATAGGAAAAAAATCTTTGCCAGCTACACATCTGACAGAAGGTTAAAAACTAGAATATATGAGGAATGAAAAAAAAATGAGCCAGGCAATGGTGGCGCACACCTTTAATCCCAGCACTCAGGACGCAGAGGCAGGCGGATCTGAGTTGGAGGCCAACCTGGTCTACCGAGCAAGTTCCGGGACAACCAGGGCTATACAGAAAAACCTTGTCTTGAAAAAATAAAAATAACAAAATAATCAGACTGTTGGGTTCCAGAAGTTGCCCCACAAACCATACAAATACCAATCCCAGTCACAGAAGGATGGTTTATTAAACACACCTAAAGACTGATTGACTGGGGCAATGACACAGGCTCATGAGCTGAAAGCTGCACGCGGGACAGGTCTCGGGGCCAGCTTATAAAGGCTAAAACCATCAAAACCACAATGAGCTCATAGGCAGGTGCTGGAAGTACTGCTGATAGCTGGCTCTGACTCAAGCCAGTTTAGACATAACAGTTCATACTTACCTTCAATTTGATGGGTCCTACCTAAAGCTTATGGTTGTAGACTTTCTTAAGATTAACGAACCTCCTAACATATAGAACATAACAGTATGTGGTCAGCATGACCCTGCTCTGAGTCAAGTTATTTTTCTATGTTAGTGACTGGGAGGCATATTGCAGCAACAAGATGAAATATCTGGTGAGCATGGAACAAAATGGCGCCAGCTCTGCTAGGTGGGCAGGCCTCAGCACAAATACAATGCAGTATACAGACACCTGACTTTAAACAAAATAATTGAGAAAACAATGAGACAGAGAACTAACAGCAACTTCACGCACCATGATGTGCTCACCCCTAAACCTATATATGCACAAAGAAAGAAATAAAAGGTGGAGTTTTTTCTAAGTTTCAATGTATATATTTAATAAAATTAAAGCCATTCAGATATTTCCTTGGGATTCCTGTTGTTACAGGTTTAGAAATACCACATAAAGTTTGAGTCAGGTGGCTTACTTTGCAACTGATCATCCCACACATAAAATCCTTTTCCTTTTCTACTCATAGCTCCTCCCTTTCTCCTTGCTGTCAAGGCTGATGACAGTAAATCTCACTCTTCTCTCCCTTGAAGGAGTGCGCAGATTGCGGACCTACAGCAAAAGCTGCTGGATGCTGAAAGTGAAGACCGGCCGAAACAGCGCTGGGAGAGTATCGCCACAATTCTCGAAGCCAAATGTGCCATAAAGTATTTAGTGGGAGAGGTAAAACCATTCTTCTTAGCAACAGCTCTAGGGGAGCTCGAAGTATGAGGTGCAAAGGGACACTTTCTTAGTGCTGTAGCTACTTTTCTTGGTAGCAACCCCAGTGATACCAACACTGAAGCCTTTAATGAGTAAGCAGTGGTTAGTAGTAAGTCCAAGCCAATTACTTAGGAAGATCAGAAATGTGATAGTCAGCATGCCTGACATATATATAGCAAGTATACATTTATGTGAGCTATTGATTGTTACTGGAAAAAAAAAACAGAAGTTGTTACTGGTTAAGCATAAAGTATTGTACTACCTTGAAAAACATGTATGGGATGTGTATTTAAAAACTTGAGACACCCTCTCAAGGAGAAAACTTAATCATTAGATAGATAAATAGATAGATAGATAGATAGATAGATAGATAGATAGATTCATTTTAAGGAAAATTGATTTTTTTTTGGTTTCTATTGAGACATGAGTGTTTCTGTGTAGCCTTTTGCTGTCCTGGATCTCCCTATGTAGACCAGGCTGGCCTCTAAGATCCCAGAGATTTGACTGCCTCTGCCTCCAGAGTGCTAAGATTAAAGGCGTGCGCCACCATACCCAGCTTTCTTCATTGATCTTAAATGTACGGGTTCATCATAAATTGTCAGAAGATGAATCAAAGCAATCACTCAAGCGATACAGTTCCCAGATCCACATTGCAACACTTTATACAGTCTTGTCTTGGGCTAACAGACTTATTCTGCTAAGTAATCCTAACTAGTCTTAGGAATACTGCTCATTATCTGGGCTAGTATTAAAAATCAAAGTAGGCCAGTACAGGATATCTATCGGTCTTGCCTAAAGACGTATATCTAGAAAGATCTATGATTTCAGCAATCAAACTTCCAGGTTTTTGCCAGGCATGTTGGTATATACCTGTAATCCCAGCACTTGGGAGGCAGAGACAGGCTGATCTTAATGAGTTTGAAGCCATTTAGTTCTAACATGTAAACAGAGATTCTGAGACAGAATTGGCTAATAAGCTGGGTCCTGTGAATTCCTCTTTAAAATTTAAGATCTACTTAAAAGTTTCAGAATTTTGGAATTGTCAGATACTGTCCATGTTAGGTTTATTCTTACCTTGAAACAGAGCAACAGATAAATGACCCAGTTGTGGCTTCTACCCTGTCTTTGCATAAATATCAACTTATGGCCTAGGAATGAAATGGTCCTTTTAAGGGGCTGGAGAGATGGTTCAGTGACCCCACTTTTGATTCCTAGCACCCATGTGGTGGCTCACAACCATCTGTAAGTCTAGTTCTAGGAGATCTGACATCCCTCCTTAGGCCTCTGCAGGCACCAGACATATTGTATACAGATATACATGCAGAAAATACTCACGTACACCAAAAATAAAAACAATTAAAGCCAGTAGTAGTGTTTCAGTTCACTATTAGAATCCACATGACATGGGGGAAAATGAGAGTGGACTTAGACTTTCTTGGAAGCACATTTATCAAACTGTTTCAAGAAAGGTGCCCAAAGAATGGGAGAAGATAGATCCTTCTGCAAATGCAATGCCTTTCTCTTACCTTTTCAGCTCGTCTCCTCCAAAATACTGGTGAGCAAACTAGAAAGCAGCCTGAATCAGAGCAAGGCCAGCTGTATTGACGTGCAGAAGATGCTGTTTGAGGAGCAAAATCATTTTGCTAAGATAGAGACAGAGTTAAAAGAAGAGCTGGTCAAAGTGGAGCAACAGCACCAAGAAAAGGTAACTGAGCAAGAGAAGGAGTTACGGCGAGTCATGGGCGGCCACTGCCTGTGCTTGGTTAGTTTTTAAAAGGGGTAGAAGCTGCCTATCATGGTGCTGATGCCTATAAGCCTAGCACTCTGGGAAGGTAAGGCAGAAGAATGCTCTTAAATTTAGAGCCATTCTGGACTATACTGGGACCCTGTCACTATTTGAAAAATAAACAGGCACTAGTGGCCCATGAAGCTTCCTTCGAAAGTTTATGTGGTCTTTTCCACATTTTGCAAGTAAGTAACCGGAAACAAAAAAGACTTGTCTAAGTGGCTCATAACCACTGGCTCAAAGTTTCAGGTGAACATGCAGAGAGGTTAACACCTCTCCTAGGCTTATCACTTTGGACCATGAAAAGACAAGACATTCTTCCTCTTTAGCTCACAAGGAAGTTCCATGGACCAGGGCTTGAGCTAGAGAACATCCTTTCCCCTTACTCCTGGGATACCCACCCCACCCCCACCGCGTGCTGCCTCTCTCTTTCCTTAGGTGTTGTACCTTCTCAGCCAGCTGCAGCAATCCCAGATGACAGAGAAGCAGCTGGAGGAGTCAGTTAGTGAAAAGGAACAGCAGCTGCTGAGCACACTAAAATGTCAGGTATGCAAAACATGATGGAGAATCCTGACTCATCTGGGCCATAGCGCTTGCAGCAGAAAGTGACTAACCACCAACAAACCAGAGCCTTTACTCCTCCTTTGAGGTCCTGTTGGATCTGGTTAGGGGGAAATCAGCGAAACTCCAATAAGAGTCGCCTAACTTTCAGGGCTAAAACCGAAGCCTCCATGTCATACTCAGGACTCCTGATTCTTGTGCCTTAACCCTGAGCTTTAGAGCTGAAGAAGCACACTCATCTAGTAGTTCCTTAAAATCTTGATGGCAGCGGGCTAAAGTGGGCTTTGTGGTGAAGCTCACTTAGTGTTCTTGCAGAGGGCTTGAGTTCTCGGTACAGGTCCGTCAGCTCATGAGTCCATGTAACTCCAGCTCCAGGAGGAATCCCATACCTGGCTGTCAGCCTCTCCAGGCATCTGCACTCAAAGGCACATACACATAATTAAAAATGATAAAAATAAATCGAAAAATTCCTAAGGGCATTCAAATATACATCTCTGAGCTTGTTCTGATCTGAGGACTGACATGTTACTAAAATGTCCAGGATCTAAAATTCTTTCAAAGGCTGGGAACACCACGCCCTTTAGAAACATGTTGGAGCACTACTTTAGTCCAACGTAGAGTCTGTCTCCAGGGTTCCCTCAGCTTTTCCCACCTTAAGACATAACCAGACTGGTTAGAGTTATATACATGAATCCTGTTGCCTTAACTGCCAGCAAATTGAGTTAGGCGCTATGCACATCATAGGTAAGAATGGGAAAGGGCAAGAATGTTTGCTTCCTTCAAGTGTATTCAGGGATGTTGGGGGAACACTGAAATATAGAGGGAAAAAAAAAACATCAGCTACTAGACAGTTGAAAGTAGTGTTTTCATCTGAGCTGTTTAGTAACTCATGTGGACCCAAAATAACCCCACCTATAACTGTGCAATCTGCAAATAGGAGGAAGAGCTTAGGAAGATGCAAGAAGTGTGTGAGCAAAATCAGCAGCTTCTCCAAGAAAACAGTGCCATCAAGCAGGTAAGACGACCTTCCACCCACTGGATAAGCCTCAGGAGACTCCCAACTGAGGCTAGCCCTTGGAAACAGCCCCCAGTTTGATAACTAGATTTATGCTGGTTTTGTGTCGTCTCCATTGAGTTTTTTGTGTGATCCAGTCATATACATTTCAAAGTGTTAGAAACACAGGTTTTTGCCAGGCATGTTGGTATATACCTGTAATCCCAGCACTTGGGAGGCAGAGACAGGCTGATCTTAATGAGTTTGAAGCCAGTTTGGTCTACATAGTAAACTCTCAGCCATCCAAGGATACATAGTAAGACTCTGTCTTGTAAAACTCACAAAGAAACAAACAAAAAATAAAGTATATCTCCTCCTGAATCTAGTAGTGATCTGAGAAAGTTAGAGTCCTCCGACTACTGTCCTGTCATGGGCCTCACATGTATTATATAACAGAAAGCTAGCTCAGGTCTGAAATCTTTGCCTTAGCCATGAATACTCCCCAAATCTGCCCTAACATTATATACTTTGTCTCTCCTATTCAAACAGAAACTGACCCTACTCCAAGTAGCCAGCAAACAGAAACCCCATCTCACAAGAAATATCTTCCAGTCTCCAGACTCTTCCTTTGAATATATTCCACCTAAGGTAAAATGTTCAGACCTGAGTGAGTGTACTAAACTTGTCGTTTGTCAGAGGCTAGAAGAGGAAGGAGTCCCAAGTAAAACTAGAGTACAATTCTAAAGAAAACAGGCATCCAGCTTCCCCAGAAGGCCCTTGGGGTCGATCATGCACAGTTATTATGTAACCCAGCTGAGAAAGAGCAGAAGAGCTATGTTCAGCTGTCCATCCAGAGATGCTTATCTTATTAAATCGTGACTCCTCTCTTCCTCCCTCAGATTGAGTAGCCTCCAGTTTCTAGTTCATCGAAGTCTATGCAAGGCTAAAGCAGAATTTTTGTGATTAGCGAAACCAAGTGTAATATATCTAAGAAGTCTGAAATCTCTGTAAATAACGGCCAGCGAGTTACTGAGAAGATGGTGTATCATATGTATTTTAAAACTATTAACTACCTCATTTTTATTTTTATTTTTATTTTTTTGTAGCCCAAACCTTGCCGCATTAAGGAAAAATGCCTAGAGCAAAGCTTCGCCGTCGAGGGGCTGCAGTATTATTCAGAGCCTTCTGTGGCCGAGCAGGACAATGAGGACAGTGACGACCATGCTGATGAGGAGTGGATCCCAACAAAACTAGTCAAGGTGTCCAAGAAGAGCATCCAAGGGGTACGAGCCAACTCTCTAACATCCTTCCTTGTTAGGCTAATTCTCACTGGGCTAGCTTCTGAGTCTCTAATCAGTCCCTGCCCTGCATCCTAACTCCGGTGGAGTTCCTTCAGAGGCATTGAGTCTACTGACAGAGACTTGTTGGACTAGTTCTGTATGAACTATATATGAGGCCAGCAGGCACCTGAGCATTCAAATTGGCTGGCTCTCTTTGATTTTTCTGGATCATTTCACTGAAGCGGATCCCCAAGTGATCATCCTAGCCCATAGTGTATAGCCTTTTTACAGCTGAACCAACAACCATTATCACATATCATCTTTTAATAATCGTTCCAAAATCCACAGAGGTATTTATTATTTGCCTCTTACAGAGATAGGCTTCAAACTCAGAGAGGGAAGTGAATTTTTCTCACACCACCAAGGAACAAAGGTTGTGGTTTTGTTTGATTTGATTTGACTTACAGATGGTGCCTCATATAATCCCAGGCTAGGCTTGAAATCGCTTGAAGCCTAGGATGATGTGAACTCCCAGGCTTCCTACCTAAACCTCCTAAGTGCTGAAATTACAAGTGGGCTTACAATGCCATGCCCAGCTCAAAGCCATTCTGACTTCAAGGTGCACTCCATTAACTTTCACAATGCTATTCCTCCATACTTGCTAAATACAACTGTTTTATAGTGGAACACTAATTTCTAAACTACTATGGTTCATCACCACTAGTTCACCTATGCCCTGTAACCACATTCTTAGAGAATGGCTTCTAACTTAACTTTCCAGCTTCCTAGAAGCACTCTTGATTGGACTAGTTTTATAAAACCAAATGCTAAAGTGAAGCAAGCCACATGGAGAATGCGCTGATGGGGAATTCTAACAGAGGACTAGAAGGAAACATATCTAGAACTTCAGTCAGCATCATCGTTCATTCGTTCACCTCAGGAAGAAGAATTGGGTTTTTAGGAAGAAAACTTGGTTGTTAGGGCCAACCAGCAGAGGTGCAGATCGAGAAGATGACAGTGAGGAAGGTGGCTGCTGCTGTGGGCTACAGTAGAAATGGCAGAGACTCAAATCACAGACTTGGGACAAAATGAAGCAGGGCATGGCTGTCTTTTTTGTATCTTTGGGAAAATCCTGAAGCATAGCAAATATTGTAATGAAATACTACCTAATATGGATGATATGCAATTTCTAAAACCCTGTGAAATGATGGTTTTTAGCTCGGTAAGTGAGTATGCATGAACTTTAAAGAGATTACGGTGACTCTGTACCTCCTATTTAATAACCCCACAATATGCAAATGCTTGTCCACTCTTGATCCAACTGTTCGGAAGACACATTAGTTATACATGAAGACCGTCTTTATTGTTGTTTAGCCATCTTTTGCTTACTAAAAGGGATACTGTAGCAGGCCCCAAAAGGATGGCTTTCTCAGAATTAATAGCCTCCTCACTAAGGAGACCCTAAATGATAGGTCACATGCTATAGTAGACAGCGTAACAACTCAGAAGCTAAATTAGGCATGGGTTTTATCTCGTCTGGAATTTATCAATAGTTGATTGAGTAACCTGGAATACTGATAGTAATAGTAATAGTTCATTGAACAGCTACAACAAAGAGAGCAGAGCCTGAGCCCGCCTTCCCTTATGTGTACAACGAAGAGATGAAACCAGAATAGATTACTTCCAGTACTAATGTCTTGTGTGTCCAAGAACTAGTCAAAATTTTAACAATAGTACCTTTATATGATATTATATTTTGTGTGTGTATGTATATATATATACACACATACATATATATATGACACATATATATGATATATATATATGTATGTGTGTGTATATATATATATATATATATATCACGTGTGTGTGTATCACTTGTGAGGAATAAGATAATTATGTTTTTATTAAGGCACTGGAGTCGTCATTAAATATTTCTCATTTATCACCTGGGGCTAGGTGATAAATCTTTATTACTTTTGCTGTATTCTAAGACAAGAACTTACAGTACTAGTTTGACCTTGAACTCCCTATGCGGCTCAGCCTGGCCTCCTGCCTGGGCCTGGGCCTGGGCCTCCCAGTGCAGGTGTGTGCTGCCACATGTGCCCAAAGGAAACAGATCCTCTTGTCTCTGTTTTGCTGATAAAGAGAAGAGCTAAACTTGAAAGTGACTTTTCCATGGTCGTGCCAAGTGTTAAATTTAGGAGTAAATACTTGTAAGTCCTACTCTTTGAGCTTCTTATTTAAGCAGATCTTATTCTTCTGAGACATATTGAACATTGTGCTCGAATTCCAGACTGTAAAAGGGTATCCTCAACCCTAGTTTTTCTCAAGGGAAATCTTTAAAACAGAACCTGGGACTCTACCTCTAGATGACTACATCAATTCTGACTGAATTGATCTGAGGTAGAATTTGGCATTTTAGAACACCTCCCCAAGATGTCATCTCTTTTCTTTTCTTTCTTTCCTTTCTTTGTTTTATGTCATGTGTTGTGGGTCTCTGTGGATGGATGGATGCCATGTGTGTACAGGTGCTTGAACACAGATCATTGGATCCCTTGGAGCTGGAATTACAGTTGGTTATGAGCCACCTGATGTGGATGCTGGGAACTGAACTCAGATCCTCTGGAAAAACCAGCAAGCACTCTTAACCGCTGAGCCAATGCTCCAGCCCTTGCAGAGATTTCTCTAGCTCCTGCTGAGAACCAGCAAGTCTTTCCATCTGTGCTGTTCCTTGAGATATGCTGGTGGGTTGCCAGCAGTTTTGGTAGAGTTGTATCAGAGTCTCTCTCTGGTATTCTAATCTGCTTCCTTGAAAGATGGAGAAGAAGATGAAATTATAGCTTACGTGTGTGACATTCATGTGACCTAAACGCCAATCTGTCAAGTGTGTCCTGAGCATTCAGCTATACCATTACCACTACCAACTAGCCTGTGCTCCTTTGAAGATTAGCAACAGCAGAAGTCCATGGCATCTGGAGTTTAGAAAATGCTTTCGTATAGGTGAAGTATACTAGTCTATAAATCACTTCACTGGGTCTTGGCTATGGAAAAGTCCAAGCACTCATGACAATCCTTGAGATATCATTTGTGATATTTATCCCAGGAGATGAAATAGAGAAGTGCTGGCAGGGTAAAAGTGCATGCCTGAAGCCTTTAGATGAGTCACAAGTGGACAAAGGACCCAGGCTACAGTAATAAATGGAAGGGTATCCATAAGACAGGCCATAAAACTCTTCCCTTTCTCCTGCCTTACTCGAAGTAGCTAGAGGGATTTTTAAATTTATTATGATGTACCTTGTTGATAAAGGAGACTAAGATGGACATTCTTATTTAATATGATTAGACATGTAAGTTGGTATACCTACTCTGGAGGGCAACCTGAAAATATCAGAAACTTTAAAAATATTCCCATCATGCTCACTTCAGGAACACATATATTAAAACTTTTTATATTCTTTGATCCAGTAATTATACATATAGTAAGGAAATAGCCATCAGTATGGACTTGCTGTATTCATTCAGTGAATCTTTTCTAAGTAGCTATGTGCCAGGAATGAGCACTATTTCTGAGACTACAACAATTAACTTTGTCATTGTGAACATATTCTTGTAGGAGAAGACATATGTCTTACTCAGGGTTTCTATTCCTGCACAAACATCATGACCAAGAAGCAAGTTGGGGAGGAAAGGGTTTATTCGGCTTACACTTCCATGCTGCTGTTCATCACCAAAGGAAGTCAGGACTGGAACTCAAGCAGGTCAGGAAGCAGGAGCTGATGCAGAGGCCATGGAGGGATGTTCCTTACTGGCTTGCTTCCCCTGGCTTGCTCAGCCTGCTCACTTATAGAACCCAAGACTACCAGCCCAGAGATGGTCCCACCCACAAGGGGCCTTTCCCCCTTGATCACTAATTGAGAAAATGCCTTACAGCTGGACCTCATGGAGGCATTTCCTCAACTGAAGCTCCTTTCTCTGTGATAACTCCAGCTGTGTCAAGTTGACACACAAAACCAGTACAACATAGCAGAAAAACAAAATAGTTCTAGATAGCAATACAGAAGAGAACAAAAAAATGTCATGGTGACTTCATAGAGATGATGGGGAAGGCATCAAAGAGATGATTAAGATGAGATCAAAACAACATGAGGATCCAGGCACCTGGAATCCTGGCAGTGTAGAGGCTAATGCAGAAGAGCCGCACTTTCAAGGCCAGCCTGGGCTATGTGATACAGGCCAAAGTCACAAACAAAACAGTGAGGGGGAAGGGAGTAAAGGAGAAGAGGCAATGAAAGGTCCTCAGGGAAAGAGTGGGCTTTGTGTTTCAGAGTACCTGAGAAGGTCATTGTCACTGTCCCATGTTGAGAAGAGTGTGAGAAAGGTAAAAGTTAGGTGGAGTTGGGCCAGCTGTAGAGGGTCTTGTCTGTACGTAGAGTTTAGATTCTATTTGTGTAGAAGGATATTCACTGCAACATGATTTATAATAGCAAATGTTTTCTTTCAAAACTATCTTAATATCTAACATTACGGGACTATCTTAAATAAATTGATGATGGAATACTATATACAGCTTTTGAAATCATGGTTTGGGCTTTCAAATTTTATACTGATATATGTTATCCTCCTGATCAGAAAAAAATGTTATTATGGTTTCCTTTATAGCTACAGAACAAACATGATAGTTCTCATGTGAAAAGCAGCTAAGATCTTGAATTTTATTATAAACTTAGGATGAGTCCACAGAGATGTGACGAGAAAAAAAATGCTGACAGTTGTGGTTTCAGGCCTTGGGGTTTGGTCTTGGGGGATTTTTTTGTTTGTTTGCTTTTGTTTGGTTGGTTGGTTGGTTGGGGTTTTTTTTGGGGGGGTGATTTTTTTCAAGACAGGGTTTCTCTTTGTAGCCCTGGCTGTCCCTGAACTCACTCTGTACACCATGTTGGCCTCAAACTCAGAGATAACACCTGCCTCTGCCTCCCAAATTCTGGGATTAAAGGTGTGCGCCACCACTGCCCTGCAATTTCGGGCCTTGCTTAATCACCGGACTATTGGATTCATCTTTGTTGGGGATTCAAAGGGGTTGTTTAGGTTTTCTGAAAGGATCTCACTGTGTAGCCCTGGCTGCCCTGGAATTGGCTGCCTCTGCCTCCCTGAGTGCTGGGATTAAGGTTTGTGCTGCCATGACCTGCTACATGGATAACTTTAAAGCTAGATCTCCCCACATATTGTCCTTATGCAACTGATTTAGGGGGACCTAAATGCTAAACATGAATTTATCCCTATTGTATTTTTTTCTTTCTCCTTTGAGTCTATAATTGCAGTCCTGTCAAAATATTTTTGGATTGTAATTTTTGTTATCTTAACTATTCATCCTTCCAGTTTTCTGCTATTGTTAGAGCCTAATAAACATGGCTACATTGTAAACTGGTGTGTGTGTGTGTGTGTGTGTATGAGAGAGAGAGAGAGAGAGAGAGAGAGAGAGAGAGAGAGAGAACATGCTGTGAAAACTGCAGTTTCAAATATAAAGGGTTTTATTTCCTATATTTGGTGATACATTGAAGATGAGTTGAGTTAGTGCTCAGACTGGACACAATGTAGAAATGCGCATTGAAAGAAAATATAATGAGTTAGACAAAACTCTGACTCAGTAGTCCTAAAATAAACCTAACTGTACTACCAAGCTGCCTACAGGGCTTTGCCCTTGAAATGGTGACTAGTGTTTACCTGGTACTTGACAGTGAGGGTGTTAGGACAGCCCCCTATCTTTCTTCAGCTATACTGCCCAAAGTAGAGCATTGAATTGTTTGTAGAACCTGCTCGTAATTAGCCTGCAGTACTTTCTGGTGATTATGGTCAAATGAAGGGAGGGAATAGAGAGGATGAATTTGATCAAGATGACTTGCACGTGAAGGGACGGTACTTTAACACGTCCATCTAATCCTTTCAGTAATGTGTCCTCCACAAACCTGTTTTGCAGTGTTCCTGCAAAGGTTGGTGCGGGAACAAGCAATGTGGATGCAGAAAGCAAAAGTCAGACTGTAATGTGTCCTGCAGCTGTGACCCCACAAAGTGTCGCAACCGCCATCAGAACCAGGTAGGCATGGTATTGTTTCCCCTTACTGTGCCTTTGAACCTCTCTGGAGTTTCTATCCTGCTTCTTCCACCCTGAAACCCAGAATGTCCTACACAGCAATCCCCACCTTTCTTCTCTGCACCCAGAAAGAGGCTCACTCCTCAGGTATGTACTCCCCACCCTCACCGCCAGCCTTGCTTGGCAGCTTCGGTATGATTTCTGAAACAGGAACAAGGAACAGGAAAGCAAGAACTTACAGGTAGAAGGGACACAGGATCAAACTAGTCCAGAGGCTCAGCTGGAAACGTGAAAGCCACGTGCTGAGGTGACAGCTTCCAAACAGGAAGTCAATCCTTCCGGGCTCTTGCGACCCTAAGGGAACCAGGCATTATGAGAAATAAGAATGTGTTTGCTGCTGCTTTTTTTTCCTACTCTTTATCACTGACCTCTCCTTAGACCTGCCTGTGACCATGGCTAGAAGTCTTTGCTACAGCTCTTGCTACATAATCCAAGACTCCTACCAAGTGCGGTGGGAGAAGCATCCATCACGCACTTCCTAAACATTTACACAGAAACACTTTGGCTTGGGCCTTTCATTTCAAAGACCTCTAAGTAAACACCAGAGGACTAAAGTGGCAAGCTATGTGTCGGTCAGGCGCATCGCTGGGACCTGGGAGGGGTCCCTGTTTTCAGTCAACGAAAATCACTGATCTGGGCCAATGCTTCCATTTTACAGAAGAGAAAAAGTAAAAATCCAGAGGCAAGCTGACGTGACTTGCCTGATACACAGCTGGTCCTGGTAACTTAAGATGAAACCGCTGGCTTACAAACAGCTGCCGTTTTAATCCCAGCTCTACCAGAGCCACTTTGTGATCTAAGCGACTTCTGTCCTTTGGATTTTGTTTCCTTATCAGAAAGGAATACTGATGCACGTAGCCTCCCATCGGAGGCTATTGTAGGTAGTAGAACTTTAATCAAAGAAATAATCAAGGTTTGCCCTAATTTTGTTTTATTTTATGTTTTGAGAGTAGGTCTTGCTTGTTAAATACCCTAGGTTAGACTCAAACTTGTCATCCCTCTGCCACGGCCTCCAAGTTCTAGGATTGCAGATATATGCTACCGCACCCAACTTGACCCAAGTTTCCTGCATAGTATGTTTCACTGCAGACCTACACAGGTCCTTGGAGTCTGCTTCTTAAGCATGACTCCATGCCTTTGGGGACAGAGCATGTGAAGCCCTATGGCTTCTCCAAACAGTAGCTGCCTTAGGTTTGCTTTGAGTAATTGACTGATCAGGTCCTCAGAGCTGGGAGCTACCCGGCTAAAGAGGACCAGGCTGTTTTGTAACTTGGATGACTAAATTATAATAACCCTATCTGCTTGATTTCAGGACAATTCAGATGCTATTGAGCTAAACCAAGATTCTGAAAACTCTTTCAAACTGGAAGATCCCACAGAGGTGACCTCAGGCTTAAGCTTCTTCCACCCTATCTGTGCAACTCCCAGTAGCAAGGTGAGTGGCTAAATGCAAGACTTGCAAAAACTATATGCACATCCTCTTCTGCATTAGCTCTGATAGAAGGTTATGGGAGATGGTTGTAGGGAAAGATATTGCTGTGCACTGGCTGGAGTGTTTTATTGAACAGAGCAGTTGTAGGGGAGAGCCTTTGTACTGGCTCAGCTGGGCCTGTGTATTCATTTCTGTCTCTTATCTTTCCTAGATCCTAAAAGAAATGTGTGATGCAGATCAGGTGCAGCTGAAGCAGCCCGTGTTTGTCTCTTCTTCTGACCACCCAGAACTGAAGTCTATAGCGTCAGAATCACAAGAAAATAAGGCCATAGGGAAGAAGAAGAAGCGAGCTCTGGCCAGCAATACCAGCTTCTTCTCTGGCTGCTCTCCTATCCAAGAAGAGTCCCACTGAGTTTAGGGCCATTGTCTCTTCTGTCTGCCGTGGACACAGTCCGAGGGTGAGGCACAGAGGGGAAGAGCACTAATGACTTCAGTAGTTTTAGGTCTTGCTATTGAGAAAATGAGAAAAGTGTCCCTGAAAGGAGGAGGACCTTGGCTGAGTGTTGGCCTTTACTATCTAAGCCTTCAAACAACTACTTTGCTTCTCTAGAAGGCATTGAGCCTTCTACTGGAGAGAGAACCAACTGACCTGCCTGATAAGTCTAGAGGAGCCAGTCCCCAGTACAGTCTAGCTCACTCTTTGTGAGCAGTTGAATTGTCTCTTCATGGAACTAAGGCCGACATGTTCTTCTTTCATGATCACATCAGCTTAATGGAAGAGTCTCGAGTAGGATGGAGACCTGGCTCGACTCCCTCACCACACCTCATGAATTGGGCAGGGAGCTTTCCTGCTCCATTCCAACGCCAGACTTGACAAACCCTTCAACTGTCTGTCACACGTGTTACTGAAGTGAATGTCACATTTTAAAAATGTTAAGAAAATAAATAAACCTTAGTTCATCTACTAGTTGAAGGAGATCCTTCTATGCTAGAGGAAGAAATAAAATTCCAACATGTTTTCTTCATCCCCTGGGAAGTCTTAAAGAGATCCATTTCAGTTTCCCCACAAATACACATCCTTCCTTTTTCTGGGAAGGCTGCCTAGTGTTTTGTTTGGTGGTTTGTTTTGTTTACAGGGATAGGGACTGAGCAAAGGGGCTCACAGACATGCCAGGCAAACATTCTATCACTGAGCTACACCCTGACCCAGCTCCCTACTGCTGCTTTAGGAGCATGAAGGACCCTGACAAAGCTAGTTTCTACACATTTCGTGAGCATCCCCTTCCCCATATGCCTGCCAGAACTGTGTTTGCTTCTCAACAAAAAGATGCTTAGGCTAGAGACATGGCTCCGCGGTTAAGAGCAGTGGGTACTCTTCCAGGGGTCCTGAGTTCAATTCCCAGAAACCACATGGTGGCTCATGACCATCCGTAATGGGATCTGATGCCCACTTCTGGCTTACAGGCATATATGTAGTTAGAACACTGTATACATATGTCTTAGTCAGGGTTTCTATTCCTGCACAAACATCATGACCAAGAAGCAAGTTGGGGCAGAAAGGGTTTATTCGGCCTATACTTCCATACTGCAGTTCATCACCAAGGAAGTCAGGACTGGAACTCAAGCAGGTCAGGAAGCAGGAGCTGATGCAGAGGCCATGGAGGGATGTTACTTACTGGCTTGCTTCCCCTGGCTTGCCCAGCCTGCTCAGTTATAGAACCAAGACTACCAGCCCAGAGATGGTCCCACCCACAAGGGGTCTTTCCCCCTTAATCACTAATTGAGAAAGTGCCTTACAGATGGATCTCATGGAGGCATTTCCTCAACTGAAGCTCCTTTCTCTGTGATAACTCCAGCTGTGTCAAGTTGACACAAAACTAGCCAGTACAACATAGTAAACAAATCTTTTTAAAAAAATGTTCAAGGTCCTTAGCCTGTACTTTGCATATAAGAAAATCAAGTGTCTGCTTTACCATACAATAGCAAATACTTGAGAGATGGAGTTGACTGGAGAATGTGTTTAATTTAGCTCATGGTTTTGGAGGCCCTGGGCCATGCTTAGAAACCCATATTAGATCATGACAGAAGTACGATGGAGCAGGATGGGAGAAAATAGTGGAAGGATCTGGGTCCCATCACCAGCCTTCGAGAGCATACTCTCCAGTATACAAAAGACAGACACTCCACGAGAACCTACCTCGCTATAAAGTTTTCCCCAACCTCCCAAATTGTACCACAGGCCAGGGAACAAGCTGTGAACACACAAGCCCTTGGGGAACATTAAATATCTAACAGAGATAGTACCGTGGTACAAAGAGGTGGTTATATAGAGTTACAATGTCAGTGAATATTAGAGCTGGGAACAGAAGCCAGTTACATTTACCATATAGTTCTTTCTAGTGCCCTGCAATCCTACTAATGCTTTTCCGTTTACAGAACAAAACTACTGCCCCCTTGCTTTCTCCCTTAAAAAGGAAGTGGGGGGGGGGGGACAAGGATTATTCCTTACCTTATGCCAGATTTCTTGTCTCCAGTTAGAAGCCAGAAGGGGGGCCAGCCATGCAGTACCTCATACAGGCTATATTTGAAACCTTTTGGGAGTTTGCAAGCCTTGAGGCTCATCCATGCATATCGAATGCTGTCCCCACCCCACCACCCCCAAAAGGCTCTCAAACCATCCCCACGTACAAGAAAACAAGACTCTAGAATCCACCACAACCCAAGCAAAGGAAATTGAAAAACAACCTGCCAAGAATGACTCCCAGTGGAGGACTAGGTGACCCGCTGGCCCTCCCTGGCTTCCTGCCAGCAAGCAGCCTTGCTCCTCTTTGCATTTTAATTCTGAGAGAGTTAGAGAATCTCTGTCATTGCCAAATAGAGCCTCTGGATACAATGGGAAAGCTGAGAGGGAGGGAACCAGCTCCTGGCAGAAGAGAGCCAGTCTCCCTCACTGGATAAAATTGAGTGTGTGGAGGGGGAGGGGAAGCCAGCTTATCTGTAAGGAGTCATCCTTTCCCACCCTCCATAGTGCTCACACACAGACCCCAAGTCACTTCATCAGCCCCAATCCAAGAGCTGTCCATCAACACAGCTCCCATGCAATCCTGTACTTTTTATACTAAGCTGACCACAGCTTGCTAGGCCACCTGCTTCTTTTGTACATGTTCATCTTCCAAAAGCCTGGTACCCTAATACACTATACACTCCTGAAGCCATTCAGTGCTTGATAAACAAGACAGCGAGCCTGATATCCTGAATGAGCACCTGATGGGTGGTGCGGTGAGGGCTATTGAATACATCCACAGGGACTCCTGGTCCAGAAATGGGGCATCTTACTGCCTAGAGTTCATAAAGTCACTTCAATAGCATCACATCGATGGAACTTGCAGAAGTATAAATAGCCCAAGAGGAAAGGGAAGCTAATGATTGGAAGTTGTACTCCTAGGAAGCTTGAGGTTAGACTTCCTTATCCACTCAAGAGTTTCTAGGGGACTGGCAGGGCCCCTTCTCCTCGCTGCCAAGTTGCAAAATTGTGTGGTCACCTCCCCCAGCTTCCCTCCCTCCTATGCCCTCAGTCCTGGCCTCCTAGAGCCAGGACAAAGCCCTCAGGCAGTGACTGGGAGGGGAACAGGAGGAGGGACAGAGGGATGGGGAAGGCTGCACAAAGGAATTCCTCACACCAAGCCCCCTGACTGCCAGCTCCAGAGAGTAAAGAAGCCGACCTCCTCTCCAGCTAGCTCACTCGCTCATCTTCCCACCATGACTGTGCTCGAGCCATAGCGCCTCTCCCGGCCTTCCAAGAGGACCCACACTTCTTCCTGTAGGTGGCAACAGTGACACCTGTTTGACCAGTGAGGCTGAGCCAGGGACTGCAAGAGGGAGGAGGCAGACAACTCGGAGAGGAGCTGGGAGGCAGAGCTGCGGGCTTGCTTGCTCACTGTGTAAAAGGTGTGAGGGCTCGGGAAGGCTGGGGGCTACCGCTGGGGAGCCGGGAAGCAAAGAGCGGCTCAAGCCGGGAGGGATGGAGCCCAGGGGGCTATGCAGCACCCCTGTCAGATTCCCTGCTCCGGGTCTTTCAGACTGGCCAGATCCTGATTCCATCTTCCAGGCAACTCTTGAGGGAGGTAGGACTCTGGAAATCTGGGGTGCCCGGGTATGACCCTAGACGAAGCAAGGGATGTGGATTGGTGCTCAGGGCAGGATACTGTAGCCCAGTTCCGGGATGGGGAGAAGCAGGGGCCTCTCTTTGGGTTGACCAGTCAGTATAGTGGGAAGGGACCCAGCTCCCACCCCTCCACTACCTAGACGGGACCCTCCTTTCCTAAGGAGAATTTATTAAGGGGGCATCTTTAAGAGCAGACACACCTTGCGTTCTTGCAAGAGCTCTCACACAGAGTGAAAAAGCGACACCGTTCCTTTGTACAGGACAGTTAGATGAGAGAGAGAGAGAGAGAGAGAGAGAGAGAGAGAGAGAGAGAGAAGAGAGAGAGAGAGCAGAGAGGAGAGAAAGAGGGAGAGCATAGAGGGAGAGAGGGAGAGAGAGAGCAGAGAGGAGAGAAAGAGGGAGAGCAGAGAGGGAGAGAGAGAGAGAGAGAGAGGAGAGAGAGCAGAGAAAGAGAGAGAGAGAGATTATCCAGAGGCTCCTTTACATAGTCATTTTGAAACCCATTTTACTGGGAGCCACAAGTCCACTAGTGCACACACATGTTCATCTGCTGATACATGACCCACAGTCACACCCTGCTTATTGCTTACGTTGGTAGTTCAGTAGTAGACTTCTCACCTGCTGCAAACTGCACACCCTCTCAAGTAGAATCACACTCACAAGCCCAGTCTGGTTTGTAGATCTGCTTAGTCTCAGCCGTACTGAGAACCACAAGGCACAGGAATACCCTGCTCCAGAACAATTCCCCTGCCGCCGCCACCACCCCCCCCCCCCGCTACAGACACGCACAAGCAGACACGCACACATGCACCTTTGCCCTGTGTGCTTAATGTACTTTAAGGATAGCTCAGAGGGTGGGGCCTCTGGGACGGGGAAGGTGGGAGTTGGGTTTCTATTTGGGGTGGAGGGTGACTGTATATGATGTCTGGGAAGGAAATGATAAGGCTAGGTTGTGGGGGCGGGGGGGAGACTTGGATTTTCTGGACTGTGCAGACAGGAATGAGGTTCCTTTAGAAGGCAGTGATCCAGGCAGCCTGCTCCCCTCAAGTCTTCTATTTTACAGTGCCCCTAACCCCTGAGAAGTGGACACAGAGAATCTTTTAGTCAGGGGCTTTGTGGTTTGTTCAATCCCGTATCCATAGCAACTAGTCAACTGGCTGTGTCTCTCTCAGCCTGGGGTCAGAATGAGAACCTCAGCTTCAGGTTGACTCCTGCTTTCTGGGGTGCAAGACAGCACCAGGCTGCCTCAAGCTCAGGCAGATCTGCCTTAACTTGCCGAACTGAGTTTGCCCCACCCTGAGGCAATTTCTCCTAAGTTACTCTGGGCAAGCACTCCAAAGCCAGCTTTGGATGTCATTAAATAGGAAGGATCTGGAGAGAGTGGGTACACATATGACGCCTACAAAAAGGCTGGGCCACTGACCTCCCAGGTATCAAAAATAAGGGGCAACTCCAGAAACGGTTCCTCTTTTCTGGGTTTAGAATTTGTCACCTCATGAACTCCAGAGCTCCGGGTCTGCTCTGTGACAGCCAACCTTCCTGCTGAGCAGCATCGAAGGCTTCTATCTACCTGCCCCAGGCTCCTCAGATACATGGAAAGGGAGACTGAGATCTGTCCTCTATGTGGGTCCCTGATGGTCAAATGTCCTTTTCCCCCAGGCCTTAACCATGGCAGATTCCCCCGGCTGCTGCTCCATCTGGGCCCGCTGCCTCCACTGCCTGTACAGCTGCCACTGGAGGAAATATCCTAAACAGAAGATGCAAACCAGCAAGGTGGAGAAGGGATGGGGGGGTGACAAATCAGAAGGCTGCTTGGATTCATAGGCAGCTGGGAGGAAGGGATTTTCTCTCCCCCAGGAAGAAAATCTCCCTCAAATACTGGAAGAACAGCTCAGTGCAGGGCAGGAAGCTGAGCTGCCATTCTGGGGGCCTCTCAGCATGAAATGGGGATCAGCTGAGAGCTTCTCTCCTGCTCCTTTGCAGTGCGACTGTATCTGGTTTGGCCTGCTCTTCCTCACCTTCCTCCTGTCCCTGGGATGGCTGTACATCGGGCTCATCCTTCTCAATGATCTGCACAACTTCAATGAGTGTGTCATGTACCACCTCCTTCCTCCACCTACCGACCAACCTACATCCTACCCTGGGCTCAGCCCCCACTATAAGTTATCCCCAGCTCTCCATGGCCCCCGTATCCCAGCACTATCAACATCCTTAGAAAATTCCTCCAGGAAAACTCACCAATCCCTAGAGACCGTGGCTCTAAGAAACATTTCCCCCTCACCCCCATCTAATGGGTTTCCTGGATCTAGCCACTTCAACTCCCAACTTACCCTACCCAAGACACCTCCTCCCCTTGAACATCTTCCTTTACCCTCCTACAGATTCCTGTTCCGCCATTGGGGACACTGGATGGACTGGTCCCTGATAGTCCTGCTGGTCGTCTCTCTCCTGGTCACATATGCATCCTTGCTATTGGTTGGTCCAGGGACATCCGGCCTAACTCCCACATAAGCCCTTCATTCCTGCTCAGGTCTACTGTCTTGTTCTCATCCTAGCCACTAAGGGAAAGAGGCTAATTCTTGGGTGGGAAGAAGATGGCAGCCTGCAAATCCCCACTAAGAGGACTTGCCTTCTAAGTGCCCCTTCTGTCTGTTCCCAGCTCCTGGGCCTGCTCCTGCAACTCTGTGGACAGCCTCTGCATCTTCACAGTCTCCACAAGGTACAGTGAATTGGCAGTGATGAGGAGAGGGGATGCTGGGTCCAGCACCCTGATGGTCATTTGCTTTTCTATCCCTGGGGTCAAGATCAGGACCTGAAATCCAGTACATGTTTATTGAGTGAAAGCATAGTACATGCGTTCAGGAAGGGGAAGAATCCTGTGTCCACAGAATGAAGAGGTAGCCCCAGTCACCATGAGCCTAGGCTAACAAGGAAGGCCCATTCATTCGTCCCTGGCCCCAGGTGCTGCTGCTCCTCATTGTACTTCTAGTGGCCGCGGGACTGGTGGGCCTGGATATCCAATGGCGGCAGGAGTGGCATAGTTTACGACTGTCACTGCAGGTGAGTAGCTGACCTCCACTATCTATGTGGGAGCCTTGGCCCATGCCTATTCTGGAACATGACATTGCCTCCTGGTCCTATGAGACTGCAGATCTCTCTGGACTGCAGAGAAGGGGGAGGCACAACACAGAACAATAGGAAGAAGAGCCTTCCTCACCAGCTCTTTTCCACAGGCCACAGCCCCATTCCTTCACATTGGAGCAGTTGCTGGAATCACCTTGTTGGCCTGGCCTGTGGCTGATACCTTCTACCGCATCCACCCAAGAGGTGCCAACATCAGCCCACATTCACTCTCACTGGACACCAGTGTCTCTGCCACCCACCCCACCCCACCCCCAGTTTCCTGTACCTGAGCTCTGCCCTCTGCCCGTAGAGCTCCACCTTACCTGTTGCCTTTCCCCTAAGCTTGTCCTCCACTTTCTACAGGCCCCAAGGTTCTGCTACTGTTGCTATTTTTTGGAGTCACTCTGGTCATCTACCTGATGCCGCTGCTGTTCATCTCTTCCCCCTGCATCATGAAACTCAGAGATTTACCCCCCAAGCCTGGGCTGGTGGGACACCGAGGGGCCCCCATGGTAAGTGGTGGGCAGAAATCTAGACAAGTGAAAATGAATTTGCTCCTCTAGGCTTCAGGACCAGGTCTGAGGTTCCCAGCCCCGCCCTTCCCTGCTACCTTCTCACCACCTCCCTTTCACAGCTGGCCCCTGAGAATACCCTGATGTCCCTGAGGAAGACAGCTGAATGTGGAGCGGCTGTGTTTGAGACAGATGTGATGGTCAGGTGATGGAGGGTGGGACCTAGGGGGTTGGTGGGCTGGGGGACACAGTGGGGACACTCGGGAAAAGATGTCAGCTCCAGAGCTTTGTCCCCTGACACTTCTTGTGCCCACAGCTCTGACGGAGTCCCCTTTCTCATGCATGATGAGCGACTGAGCAGGACTACCAATGTAGCCTCTGTGTTTCCAGAGCGAATCTCAGCCCACAGCAGTGACTTCTCCTGGGCTGAACTGCAGAGACTCAATGCTGGAACCTGGTTCCTAGAGGTGAGGACGCCAGCCAAGATGAGGCCACTACCTCCTTGACACTCAGGGCAGAGTCCATTTCAGCAGTATGCACTCGCTGCACCCTGTGCTGGTCAGTTAAGAACAGTCTCTGCCCTAGTGTCACTCCCAGATTGTAAGAAGGAGAGCCTAAGCAAGACAATTGGAAACGAAAATAGAGCAATAAAAATACTTCTCCTGGGCAGACAGGAGTGAGGTCCACTGTTTCGCAAAGCAAGAATGTGGAACTAGTTCTGAGGTGTCGGGATGGAACCCAGAGCCATGACTAACAAGTATCCTACCAGTTACACACACCCCCAAACCCTTGCTTGGGCCATAGAGTTCTAGTTTGGGCTAGTAACGGCCAGAAACACAAGTAGGTTTCTAGAGAACAAAAAGTAACTCAATTTAACGGAAAGATGCAATTCATAGGAGTGGGAGGAGACAGAGGCTTGGCCTTAAACGGAGAAATTTGAATGTTGTACATTGAGGTGTTGGTTTTAATCCTCTAGGCAGTGAAAAGGGGGACTTCGGTTTTATGGTGCCTCTTTTCCTGATTGTAAAAATAGCATTTGTTCACTGTAAAAAAAAGTTTTTCAGAAAAATAATTCATGAACTGGAATCTCCCATAATCCAATCTGTCTATATATGTGTATGGAAATACTTATTTTTTTTTGAAAAGATAAAAGCACAATACAGAGTTGCTCTTTGCTTTTTCTTTTATAAAATCAAGTCTATATCTAATGACATATCAGAGTGATTGAAAACCAAGAATGTCTCTATTTGAACTTTGGCTTTAGCATTTGCTGGATGTGGTGATGCTGGCTAATGATTCCTAGCCAATCTGTGCCTCGGTTTCCTCATTTGTACAGCAGGGATAATAATCGTAGGATTTCCCTTCTAGGCCTTTTGGGCAGATTGTCAGTTCATACACAGAAAGTACCTAGGACCCTGCACATGCCCTCTTTTATCCAGCTTTATCTACGGCAGCTTGGGGTCATTAGTTGATAATAAGGGGAGGTGGACAGAATGGCAGAGGCTTGAGAACAGCCACCAGGAGGGATGAGAGAAAAACCCAATCAAGAGCAAGTGAAAGGTTTGACAAGCCACAGTGGACACAAGCAGGAACTACAACACGAGTCCTCCCCACGCTGTGGACTGCCTGAGACAGCGTGCATCCCCCTGGTCTAGCGGTGGAGGAGCCAGACAGGTGTGACACTGAATCAGAGTTCAGAGGGTTCAGAAAAGGGAACGCAGTGGGGAATGCTTCAAGTTGAGGCCAGATTATATGGGGATGCAGGTACACTGAGAAAGATGCTGGAGGACCAGGGCACAAGCAAAGGGTCCAGATCACAGAGGTCTCTAGGAAACTGAAAAGACGATGTAGATGAAGTTATGAACCTGGAGGACTACGATGCTGAGACCATAAAGTATGATTTGATGGAAGAAAGCACAGGTTTAGAGAAAGAAAGTCCCTGGCTCAGAGGTAGGCAGAATCTGGAAACACCTGGTAAAACTGAGAGCAGCTAGTTGGGTGTGGTTGCTCACATTTTAAATCCCTGCACTTAGGAGGTTAGAGGCAGGCAGCTCCCTGTGGGTTCAAGGCCAGCCTGCTTTACATAGCTGCAGAGCAAATTCCAGGCCAGACAAGACTGTAGAAAACAAACAAACAGATGGCAAGGATTGGGAGAAAACCTTGAGGCCTCTTGTGATGTTGAAATAATTTCCCTCTCTTATAGAGGCAACCTTTCTGGGGGGCCAAAAAGCTGTCAGGCTCTGATCGGAAGGAGGCTGAGAATCAGACCATACCAGCATTAGAAGAACTACTGAAGGAAGCAGCAGCTCTCAACCTTTCCATCATGTTTGACTTGCGCCGACCCCCAAGAAACCACACATACTATGATACTTTTGTGAATCAGACACTGGAGGCTGTGTTGAGTGCAAACGTGTCCCAAGCTATGGTGATGTTATCCAGGGCTCCTAAGGCCCTCCTCACTTTTTGCCCCTCTTCCCATTCTACCTTCTTTAGACCATGATGATGTCAAGGCTGCCTCCTGCCCTCACCTTCCTATCCCCACTTACACACCCCACTCTCTGTCCAAATCTCTCTGCACCTGTCCCTGGAATCCCTAGGGCTTCCTTAGCATTAAATTTTGTTCATTGCCCCTGAACCACAGGTTCTTTGGCTCCCAGATGAAGACCGTGCTAACGTGCAGCAACGCGCCCCCAGAATGCGCCAGATATATGGACATCAGGGAGGCAATTGGACTGAGAGGCCCCAGTTTCTCAACCTCCCCTATCAAGACCTGCCAGCATTGGATATCAAGTGAGTGTCAAGGAAAGGAATAAAAGGACCCCCCAAGGTTGACTGTCAGAAAAGAACCAATACAGGTGGTGCAAAAGCTATTCATTCTTTCATTCATTCATTCATTCATTCATTCATCCCCACAATACATACCTACGGAATGACTGCTGTAACTCATGCAGCATTTATTGTGAGCTCAAAGAAACAAATGTGAAGAAGGTGGGAAAGGTCCTGACTTTCATGGAATTTAGGAACTAGCAAGAGTTATAGACAATAAATTACCTAAACTACATTTATGCTGGGTAGTGATACTATGAAAACATGGTACAGTAGTGATTGGGGTTTAGTGTAAGGAGCCACATTAGAAAGCACTGCCAACTGAGCTAAACACCAGACGATTGATTCCAAGGAGCTAACGATGGCTAAAACAGAAGAGGCAAAGGCAGAATAGCAAGCAAACAACAAGGAAGGGGAAGCTGGGAAGCTAGACAGGGATCAAGCTTGTTAGCGCTCTGTAGGCCATGAGAACGGCTTTAGCATTATTCTACATTGCAGAGATCTGCATAAAAGAGAATGGGTCCAGGGCAGAGTCTCAGACGTGAGCTGGGCAAATTCTGTATGTTCCTCCATTTCCCCCCACTTCCACAGGGCCCTGCACCAGGATAATATCTCAGTGAACCTGTTTGTAGTGAACAAGCCCTGGCTCTTCTCCCTGCTCTGGTGTGCAGGGGTGGATTCTGTCACCACCAATGCCTGCCAGCTGCTGCAACAGATGCAGAACCCCCTCTGGCTTCTTGTAAGGACTCTAGAACTGTCCCTGCCCCTCATGTCCAATCTCTTATTTCCTCTTAAACCTGTACCCCTCCATATTTATTTACCCCATATGCTACTCTTGGGAGTTCTGGCCACTGAAGGGACTTTTCCATTTCCATAGCCCCCTCAAAAATACTTAATGATTTGGGTGATCACCGACTGTGCCTCCATTCTGCTGCTTTTGAGTATCTTCCTCCTCCGAGGGTGAGTGCTTTTGCCTTGGTCTCCTGGGCACTTTCCCGGGCCCCAAGTAAAAAAGGTTGAGTCTGACTGGAGTGCACTGCCCGGGATTAAGATTTTGTCATTGCAAATTTCGAGTTTTCCTTATCTCTATAAAATGTCTTGACCCTGGCGAAAGCAGTTTTGGGGAACCCTGGGTTGGAGAGTCTTGTAACAAGTTGGTGGAACTTGCAACAGAAAAAAAGAAAGTCTCAATCTCTCTCTCTCTCTTTCTCTCTCTCTCTTTCTCTCCCCCCCCCCTCTCTAGGGGATGTGCTAAGAGAAACAGAACAGGTAAGAATGCCCTTGCCCTTCCTTTCTTATTTTCTCCTCATTTCCCCTGGCTTCACTCCCTGTATGACCCGTCTCTTACTTCTCTAGGCTTAGAAACAGCAGTGCTACTGACCAAGATCAACAATTTCGCCTCTGAGTGAATGCCGGGCCCAGGCCGCCACCAGCTGCTGTCTAAGGCCTGTGTGCACTGTTCAAAGGGAAGGACAGGAGCTGAAGTGGAATGTCCTAGAATCAAATGTTTGGAGGAGGGAGCATTGCTAACAGAAGATTTTGAACTCAGAGGGCCCTCTGTCCAGATGGTGGGCATGTCTCAAGCTGCCATGGAATTTGCTGCCTTTGGTGTTTGACATGAATTAGTCGGAAAGACAGTGACTGACAAGAAGTTACTCCCAAAATGAAATTAAAGCAAGGAAGTGAGAGAGATTGCCAAGATAATGCATTAGGCTTGTGTGCACATGTACTTGGATAGAAGAAGCAGGGTGTGTCAGGGTGGGATAGCTCAGAATGATGACTGAAGGAAATTTGGCCACAATGGCCTTTCCGGAAGAACTCTTAAGATGCTGAAGACAGTCCACACTCCATGCCTTCTCTTCTCACCCTCACACTTCATCTTCTTTTCTGCCTACAGGCTGGGAGTGAAAAAGCTCATTTAGCAATATAATATTGTGTCTATGGTAGGTTTTTGTTGTGAGCAATGAATGGTTCCTGTATCTTGCCTGTTAATCTGTTATTCAATGAATTTTTAATTTGTCATTTGGTCACAGTCTAATCATTTCTGTGCCGGAGTTGGAAGAATGCTTTTTCCATCTGGAACTGGATGTAAAATGACATTGAGAGGTCATCATGAGGAGATTTGCGGGCGGGCGGGAGATGGAAGGACTAACACCACCCCCCTTTCTCCTAGGCAGGCTGGAGAGGAGTGGCGACTGCCGCGTTCCCGGTGGCCCAGAAGCCTCGAGCAGGGGTTGCGTTGTAGCTCCACCTCGTGGTCATTAGCCCTGAGTGGTCTGAACCCCTGGATATGGTGACATACTGATGAATGCCACCACTTTTCCTTGTGGGTTCGGGAACTTGCGTCCTTGACTTCAGACTCTGAGAGCTAGATCTGATTTCTACTCTTTTTTTTTTTTTTCTGGGATGGGCGTAGGGTCTGGTTCTAGCTAGGTTTCTCCTTGAGCAAATTCCTCAATATGTTGCTGCTTGTAAAGCTAAAAGCTGAAATGGCCAGGGTGATGGTGAGGCAGGTAAAAAGGGAGTGAGAAGACAAAAACTGGGACAAGTAGGGGTTCCGTGGCTGACCCTGCAATCCTCCATTACACTGCCGTTCATCCTGGTTCCTGCCTAGACTCAAATGCCAGTCAAATTAAGATTTTAGTCAGGACAGGGAAAGCTCCTCGATTCCTTCTCTCCGGCCAGTCAGAACAGGACTCGGAGCAGCCCTAGCATCTCAGAACAAGACCCTACCTCTCTGGCCCCCCACCCCTTGGTTACTGGCAGCCATGGGAACTACAGTTCCCAGTATGCCTCTGAACGCTTAAGGTCTCCTGTGGATGGAGGCGAGTTTGAATTTGCAGCGGTGGCGCGCGCACCACACACACACATACACACACACTCATTCTTTCCTTGTTGCCCCTCACTCTCATAGTCTCTCTCTCTCTCTCTCTCTCTCTCTCTCTCTCTCTCTCTCTCTCACACACACACACACACACACACACACACACACACACACACACCTCTTTCTTTCATCACCGTCCTCTTCACTCCATGCCGACACACCTGACCTAGGCAGGCATAGCAGGGCTGGAGGGACGCCGCAAGCCAACGCTGTGGCTGCTGTTTGAAGATCCATGTTGCCTTAAACTGAGAGGATCGCACTGTGTTTCAAACTGCATTCCCTTATTACCTTTCCCTCTTCCTGATCCCGCTCCTCAGTCTAGCCGACTATGGACCTCAGCTCTCTGAGCCCGCAGCCTGTCAGGTAGGGCGAGCTGTACCTGACATATGCTTGGCATACACTTGGGTATCTACTTGCTTCCCACCTCATACACTTGTTTTCTGCCCTTGTCAGTTGCCCAGGCTCTCGGCCCTGCAGCTTCTTCCTTTCCTTTTTCCTTTCCTTTCCTTTCCTTTCCTTTCCTTTCCTTTCCTTTTTCCTTCCCTTCCCTTTTTCCTTCTCTTCCCTTTTCCCTTCCCTTCCCCCTTCCCTCCCCTCCCCTCCCCTTCCCCTTCCCCTCCCCACTCCCTCCCCTCCCCTCCCCATCCCTCCCTCTTCCCTCCTTCCCTCCCCTCTCCCTCTTATCCCTCCCCTCCCCTTTCCCTCCCCTTATCCTCCCTCTTCCTCCCCTTATCCCTCCCCTCCTCTTACCTCCCCCTCCCCTCCCCTTCTCATCCCTTCCCTTCCCCTCCTTCCCTCCCCTTCCCTTCACCTCCCCCTCTCCTCCCTCTTCCTCTCCTCTCATCCCTCTTCCTCCCCCGCCCCTCCCCTCCCCCTCTCACCCTGCCCCCTCCCCCTCTCACCCCTCCCCTCCCCCTCTCACCCCTCCCCCTCCCCTCCTTCCCTCCCATCCCCTTCATATCCCATCAACCTCCAGCCACATAGTTCTGGCTGCAGTTCTCTAACTCCAGCGTCCAGATTCCCAGAGCTCCATCACCAATTCAGACCGTGCTCCTAGCTTCTAGCTTTGTGTACTGAATTCTGAGCTGGCCACCGCAAACTCTCCTTCCTAGGAGGACCAGACAGCTGTAGGCACTGAACATCTATGAAGCCCAGGACTGGAGACTAAGACTGACCAAAATTTGAGGGCAGAAGGCCAAGGGGAACTGCTCGTTGGGTTTTGGGTACAATTGCTCGTTATTTTTAGCTGCTGACTCACAGTTCCTGGCATCTGGGTTTGGGGCTAGCAGGCTGGGTTAGGGGGCTATTAATAGAGCCAAGGCACAGCCCCGACCCAGTTCAATTTGGAAACATGGGGAACAAGGAGCCTCCCCTGCCATCCTGTTTTGTAAAGCTGCAAAGGACAGAGACAGTGACTGGGACAGACGCTCTCCAGCTGCAAGGTACCTCAACCTAGTATCACCCGAGGGAAAGCACAGTCCTAGGTACAGCTTTCCCCCAGACTTGCCATGGGTTGGGGGCTCGACCACAGTGAAGCTTCTGTTGTATGTACTGGCTGAGAGGGCAGATGTGAGTCTCAGTGGAGAAGTTATTGTGTCATGCATGGCCTTGACCTGGGCCTACTCTCAGGTTACACAGATTACTAACTTACTAGAAGGGAAATCTGAGGATTTCTGGTCCCTGGAGACCTCATGAAGATAGGGCGCTTCAGCATGACCCTAGTAAAGATGGCACAGAGCCAAGACGATTCCAAGTCCCCTGTCTACCCTCCTCCCATTCTTTGTATCTCTTCTGCTCTTCGTCAACTCTGTCCCTCCTCAAAGGGGTCTGCAGACTTGATGGCTGATTTTTCACTCTACAGAGAAACCTGACTCAAGAGCCACCTGCGAATAATCCTGTGGGTTTTGTCATTCCCATTGAGTCTTTACTGTAATGGGCTAAAGTAGGAGTTTCCCCAGGCGCATGTTGAGAGTGGTGGGCAAATCTTTATAATTCACTGGGCTAATCACCAAAATTATTCCCACCTACTCTCAATTTTCTAGAATTCCCTTTGGTTAAGAACAGCAGTCTTCATCCTTCACCCCTTGAAAATGAGAAACTTCTGCCTTCCGCAATGTGTAGCCAAAAGACATCGCCCCTCCACACACGCCAAGGCCTGAGGTCACCTGCTGAACCTCTATTTTCAAGAATGAGCTCAGATTATGAGACAGCAGCGAACAGTGCCGGCCTATCTTAGTTTGTTTGTCCATGGCTCTGGAGAGGCGGTGGAAGGAGAGAGAAAAACGTCTCTGTGCTCACAAATCCCCCCAACTGCTCCATCTCTCTGTCTGGGCTCAGGCTGCCTGGTCGCCTAGCAACCGCAGCCGCCTGTCTGTGCTTGGGGGCTGCGTCAGGCCGGTAGGGGGCGCCTGTCTCCCTGGGGCCTCAGGCAGGAGCACTAGCAGTTGGCAGATTTCCCTGTTAAAGTGTCAAAGCATCTCAGTGTTACTGACCTCCTCCCAGGCTTGTCAACCCAAACTGTTCTAAGTGTCAGAGTGCCTGTATAGTAGAGGGAGACACACTGAATCTAAAGGGATTTTACAGAGTCATTAAAAATGCAGAGAAGGATGGAGCTGGAGAAACAGTTCAGCTGTTAAAAGCACTTGCTGATCTTCCAGAGGATCTGTTTTGTTCCTAGTACTCATGCTGGGTGGCTCACAACTACCTGTAATTGCCTTTCTAGGGCATCCAACACCCTCTTCGGGTCCCTGAGGCCCGCCACACATATATTTGTACAAATGCACAAACATTTGAATGCAAACAACTATCTCCCTTTTGAAAAGGCAAGCTAGCAAGATGCTCAAGCAGGTAAAGGCGTTTTCTGTCAAGCTTTACAACCCAAGTTCAGTTCCTGGAACACAGGTGTTAGGATAGAAACAATTCCCAAAAGGTGGCCTCTAATCTACACACACACACACACACATACACACACACACACACACACACACACACACACGGCACTAGAGAGACGACTCAGTGGTTAAGAATATTTCTTGTTCTTGCAGAAGACCCAAGTTTGGTTCCTAGCATGGATATGGTAGATGACACCCATCCAGTTCTAGGGTATCTAATGCATTCTTCTGATCTATGTAGGTACTAGGTATTCATGTGGTGAACCCACACTCATGTAGACAAAAGTGAATCTTTAAAAAAAAATGAAAAGAGTAAATGTCTTAATCAATGTTCTATTACATGGTGAACAGACACCATGACCATGGCAACTCTTACAAAGAAAAGCATTTAGTTGTGTCGGGCTTAAACTTTCAGATGTTTAGTCCATTGTTATCATGGTGGGAAACATGGTGGCGAGCAGGCAGAGATGATGCTGAAGAAGTAGGTGAGAGCTTTACATTCAGATCTGCAGGCAGGAGGAAGAGAGACTCTGGGCTTGATATGGGCTTTGAAAGCCTCAAAGCCCACTCTCAGTGATACACTTTTTCCAACATGGCCAAACCTCCTAATCCTTTCAAGTAGTGTCACTTCCTGATGACTAAGCATTCAAATATATGAGCCTGTGGACATCAGACACAGATGCAGAGTTTGGAGTGTGCCCAGCTTTCAATCTTGCTTTGCTCCACTATTTCCTCATTACGCTCCCTTTCCTCCCTTTTGGAATGGTAACGTGTGTTCTGTGCCACTGTATGTTGACCTTTGTTGACTTCAACCCTTCTTTCTCTTGTAATGGTTCTACTCCTTTGTAGCAGGTTTTCTCAGCATCTCAGATGACTCTAGCATCTACAACATCTTGAGGTCTCCAAGGCAATCCAGGTTTTACTTTCACAGTTTCACACAGTGGCCTCTCTAGGCCTCCACGGAAGAACACATACCTAGCCTTTCCTTCATCACAGAGGGAGCTTCCATAACCCCTTTGTTCTATCCTTAACTCTAAAGCCAGAACCATGTGGCTGAAGCTGTCAAATTCTTCTGTTTGCTGGGGCTGAAACATGCCCCACTTGTTCTGTTACATCTACACCATCTTTCTGTTTTCTATGGTTTTTTTCACTGCTAAACTTTTTTTTCTTTAATTACTTTTCATAAGTTGGAAGTTCCGCTGGGTGCTTTCTTGCTATGAGGTCACCATTCCCTTTATTACACTTAGCATCAGATTTTTTTCACCTCCTTTAGTACAGGACGTGGCTTCATTGCACTTTCCAATGCTCCTTAAACTGTACATTTTATATTTTTTTCCTCGCTAACTTGCTCCTTTAAATTATAGATCTGCATAAGAGTTACCACTTATAACCATGTAACACAGTCAATATTAGTTTGTCTTGAAATCTCCTCTGCCAACACCATTAATCCAAAAGTCTTCAATTTAGCCTCAGGCATATTGTTAGGACAGGGGCAGAAAACAGCCACATTCTTTACCAAAACACCACAAGAACAGTTTCTAGGCCACTTACTAGTATTCTTCCCCTCTGAAACATATTGAGCTGGGCCATCATAATCTCCATTGCTCTCAGCACCACTGCCTTCCATGTTCCTGCTAGCATGGCCCACTAAGACCTGCTTAAAGCATCCAACTTCTTTCCTAATACAAAGTCACAAAGTCCACATTCCACCAACAAGCAGAGTGGTCAGGCCTGTCACAGCAATACCCAGCTTCCTGGTACCAACTCCTCTCATTGTTCTGTTTACTGTGAAGGGACACCATGACCATGGTAACTCTTATAGAGGAACATGTTTAACTGGGCTTGCTTACAGATTCAGAGGTCCATTGTCATCATGGCAGAAAACATAGTGGTAGGCAAACATGGTGTTGGAGAAGTAGCTGAGAACTCTATATCAGGATCAGCAAGCATCATGAAGAAAATGGTTCTAGGCTTGGTCCACCCCCAGTGACACACTTCTTCCAACAGGGCCACATCTCTTAATCCTTTCAAATAATGCCATTCCCTGGTGACTAAAAATTCAAATATATGAGCCTTTGGAGGTCATTCTCATTAAAACCACGACAACAAAGGAGGGACAGAGAATGGAAAGGGAGGAATCAAAGAATCAGACAGGACAAAATTGGGAAGACAATTTTATTTTTTATATTCACTCTTGATGTGTCTATGTATTTTTCTCAACCAGAGAAGCTATACAAGTCCTTTAATTTGCTTCCCTGTATCTGCCCCCATATCAGAAATAATCTGAAACTATGAGGGCCATTTTAATTCAAACCACCACACACACACACACACACACACACACACACAAAATAATAAAGAAGTATTTTATTTTTAAAGAGAGAAGAATATTAAGGGACTTGTATAACTCAATTTAAACAAAAAAGTAATTTCACTTCCTTAGTTTCTATGATGGGGAGATCCTTGGAACAGCACTTCATATCCAATCTATTAGTAAACCGCATCAACCATCTCTTCAGAACATACCCAGAATTGCACCTCTTCTCATCATGTCTAGTGCTATTCCTCTGCTCTACGGCAAAATCACCTGTTCAACTGAATTATGTCAGTAGTCTCGTTCCTGATTAGTCTCAAGGCTTCCACCCTTGCCCAACGTGGTATCCTATTTCCAAAGAAATCAGAGCCATCCTGATAAAAGCAAGTCATATTACATCCGTTGTCCTCACAAAGCCATTCAATGAGTCAAGTCCCCATCTCTCTAACACACGGGGGAGAGAGGTTGCACACATATACCATACAAATACACATAAATAATAATGATTCTGACCCAGCAGTGGTGGCACACGCCTTTAATTACAGCACTTGGGAGGCAGAGGCAGGCAGATTTCTGAGTTCTAGGCCAGCCTGGTCTACAGAGTGAGTTCCAGGACAGCCAGGGCTGTACAGAGAAACCCTGTCTCAGAAATAAAATTTTTAAAAAAGCTCACATAGAAGAAACTCATATTGAGACATATCATAAACTTCTGAAAATCAAACACAAATAAATATTTTTTAAAAAATTATATTTGGTTTATAGGGGTAAAAACTTCAGAAACCATGCAGTCCAGAAGCAAGTAGTAAAACATATTTCAGATGCTTAAAGATATTTTCAGGTATGATGGTCCATGCCTTGGGAGAAGTTCAGAGTTATTCTCAGACATGTGGCAAGTTTCAGGCCAGACTGGGCTCCCTGAGATTCTGTGTCCCAAAATCACAAGGCTGTGCTCATCTGTACCTTTTCATGCTTGCAGTTTGTGGTTGATGGGAAAGGGAGAGACATTTTCTTAAGTGATGTAGCCACAAGGATGTCATCTATAAATGAGCTTTTACCTGTAAACAACCCTGATGTGCACACAAATCCACAAATGAAATAAATTTCTTTATGATTAGTAAAAGAAAATAACCAGGCAGTGGAGGCATACACCTTTGATCCCAGCACTCAGGGAGGCAGAGGCAGGAGGATTTCTGTGAAATCAAGGCCAGCCTGATCTATACAGTGAGTTTCAGGGCTACACAGAGAAACCCTGTCTCAAAAAAAGAGAAGAAGAAAAAAGGAGAGAGAGAGAGAGAGAGAGAGAGAGAGAGAGAGAGAGAGAGAGAGAGAGAGAGAGAGAGAGAGAGAAGGTAGGTAGGTAGGTAAAGAATTGTTAAACCTGAATGTTTTGTATGATGAAAATATCCTTCACAGATGAAGAGGAAATTAAGACATTCTCAGACAAAGGAACATTGAAAGAATTTGTGCTAGCAGGCCCATTCTTAAAGAATGCTGAAGAACATCCTCAAAACAGAAAGGAAATCATAAAAGAAGAAATCTTAGGTTGTCAGGACAGAGGAAAGAATAGAATGAGCAAAAATATGGGTAAATACAATAGACTTTGTTCCTCTTCAAACAACTTCAGTTGTCTAAATTATGCTTGATAGTTGAAGCAAAAATTGTAACATTGTCTAGTGTAATGTGTTTTTAGGGAATATTTAACATAGCCGTACTATAAATAAGGCAGGATAAAAGGACTTAAAGGGAAGTTTCTACTCTCTCTGCTATCTGGCTTAATGTTGATATCAGGAAGTCTTTGTGGTGACACAGTAGTTCTGTGTCCTGACTGCACTTATTACAGGACTCCCCACTGGTGCTAAAATGGCATTAAACTCTAAATGCACTGCATCAATGTCAATTTCCTGATTTCGATATTGTACTATAATATTGAAAGTTGTAATTATTAACAGATACTGAAGGAAAGGCACACAGGCCCTTCCTGTATTGTCTCTGCAACTTACTTAGAAGGTATAAATATTTCAAAAGTAAAAAAAATCATAAGTTGGAACTAAAGAGATGGCTCAGTGGTTAAGAACACTGACTGCTCTTCCAGAGGACCAGGGTTTGATTCCAAGAACCCACATAGCAGCTAACAACCATTTGTAGCTCCAATTCCAGGGCATCTGGAACCCTCTTCTGACCCTTGAAGGCACTAGCCATACACAAGGTGCACAGGTATACATGTAGGAAAAACCACAAATAGTTGAAAGTGGCTAAAGATGCAAATGCAGTGTGAGTACCATAATTGACTAGGTTTTGATTTTAGAATAGAAAAGACAAATTTGTTAAACTTGAATTATAACTTTATAAGCATTAAATAAGAAGTGGTTATTGCTTTTTTTAGATTTATTTATTTATTTATTTATTTATTTGTAGTGTGTGTGTGTGTATGTGTGTGTGTGTGTGTGTGCACATGAGTACTGTGAGTGGGTGCCAGATGAGAGTATCAGATCCTCTGAAGCTGGAGTTACAGGCAGTTGTGAGTGGCCTGATGTGGGTTCTAGGTACCACACTCAGGTCCTCTGGAAAGGCTATAATCACTCTTACGTGCTGAACCATCTCTGTAGCTCAACTTTGTTATTTTTACTAATGTTCTGGTCATGTGGGAAAATGTACATCAGTAAAGATTTGTTGAAGCATTTAGAGATGAAACATAACGTAATGAAATAGATTCAAACAGGTCAGAAAAAGTATAGGTAAATATAAGAACAGATCAAACACAGCAACCTATTACCACTTGTTGACTCAGTAAGGAAGACATACATCAGTGTTCATACAGCTCTGAACATTTCTGTATATTAGTAAATGTTCAATTTAACAAAATACTAGACTAGAAAGATGGCTCAGTAGTTAAGAGCTCTTGCTAGTCTTTCAGAAGACTCGGGTTCAATTCTCAGCACATATTTGGTACACATACATACATACAGGCAAAATTCTCATACACACCAAATAAAATAATAATTTTCAAACTCTCATTTTTGGTACCACAGAATGCATGTCAAGGTCAGAGGACAGTCTCGGTTTACAGTCCTCAATTTCCACACTGTTTAAAGCAGTTTCCCACTGTGTATACTAGGCTATCTGGCTCTTGAGCATCCTGGGAGTCTCCAGTTTTCACCTCCCATCTTGCCATAGGAGTGCTGGGGTTATAGATGTGGGCTGCTGTGTCTGGATTTCTGTATGTTCTAGGAATCTGAAGTCACAGGTCTTCGTGTGCTTTATGCAGCAAGCCTCCCTCCAGCTCCTCAATTGCTTTTAAACTTGAAGGAGATGCATGAAAGATAGAGATGCGATAAAGTAAGTAAAATTCATGAGGATTCATGAGGATCCAGGTGGAGGATAATTGTCTGCTCTTTGTAAATCAGGGATTTGTTTATTTTTGGAAATTGGCATATTAAAATGTGGAATAAGTGCAGTGGGTGGAAATGAGTGGTTGGGAGGTTGCCTGGCCTGCATAAGATCGTGGATTTAAATCCCAGTGTTACAAAATAAAGCAAAGCTAAAATGTGAGTACTTAAAAAATGAAACAAAATTAATTAACACACACTGGTCTTCCAAGCACTGCTAATTTCACTTTTCTTTCGTCTGCAGCACGGGTCGTCAGCATGGAGCAGAGACCAGGGTTCTTTATGTCAGGCTTTCTGAAACTTCTCCCATTGTTACTTCATTTCACCTGAGAAATGTTTATGCCACCAAATTTTCATAGGCATGTAAAACAAGCATACAAAATAAATGTTTGCAGGTAATAATTATAAAGATATTTACTGTAAAGCAGTTCTGTAGTATACATATAATGTACCATTTACTAAAGATGAAAGCAAATTTGCATACTAAGATGAATAAGTATTTATTTTTATATAAATAAGCCTTGGCTGATTTAAAAATATTAATGTGTTTGTATGTGTACATGTGTGATAAATATGATCAACTCATAAATTGTGAGAAAATTCTGTCTTAATGTTGAGACAGGGTCTCTAAGAATCGCTGGCTGTCCTATGCAGACCAGGCTGGCCTCAAACTCACAGGATCCACCTGCCTCTGCCTCCTGAGTGCTAAGATTAAAGGTTTGCACCACCATGCCAGGCTTTTAACATTTTTTTTTAACTATGTAACTCAAAACAGAAACTTAAGCAGAAATTTCTAAAGTAAGATATTTTAGGGGCTAGGGATGTAGCTTAGTTGGAAGAATGCATTTCTGCTTGCATGCAAACCCCTGAGTTTGATCCTCAGCATCTCCTAAAATGGAAAGTAATGGTGTATGCCTGTAATTCCAGTACTCAGAGAAGGCAGAGGCAGGTGGATAAGAAGTTCAATGTTCTCATCAGCTATGCAGCAAGTTCAAGGCCAGCCCGTGTTATGTGAGACCTGCCCACACACACACACCTCAAAATAAATAAAACATTTTAATGCAACAAATTTGGATGTGAGAGTGATCCGGCTGCAATGTGTGTCACTCCACTGACTGCAAGGACTGATTCAGCTGATCTGGCTGCCTAGGCAAGCGTCTCCTTTCTTCTTCAGCTTGCCATGTGTGTCCCTCCCAAAGCTGTGCATGCACTCCAAGAGCAAGACCTCCCTTTATCACGGAGGATGATTCATTGATCGAGCGTATATACATGGAGGTGTGTCCCCTGCTGAAATCTGTGAACATGCTCTCAGAGGCACATTCATGTGCTATGTACGGGCTGAGGAGTGCTGATGATCAGAAGGCATTGCAAGTCCATGTTTTCTTGAATTGAACTTTTATATTACTATGAAACAGAAACCTTAGTATGCACAGTGAAAAGCACTGCAGTGCATGACAGCTCATACTCTCAAGCCCAAGCCTAAGTGTTTGGGCAGCTTTGGTTGACCCTGTGTGATGTGAAGGCTGTGCTGTGCAATATGCCCGTGCTATGTGCTTAGGAACAAGACTTCAGGGCAAGCGCTGTCAGAAGCACCTTACATTCCTTCGGCGTTTGATTTGGAATTAATTTGGGCTTATTGTGTATTCAGGAACTCTTTCATTTTCCTTTCTTTGACGCTCCATACCCATTTTTTTTTCAGGGTTTGAGAGAAAAAAGACAGGGTAGGCAAGCTGTAAATGCCATTAGGTGCTAGGAAGAGGGAGATGAGAAGAGGAGAGAGTCATCAGTAACGGAGGAAGCCTGCAAGCAGCTAGAGAAAGGGACAAGCCCAGGCAATCAGAGAAAGCATGCTTAGAATTGGAGCTGGTTGGTATTCAAAGAAGAGAGAAACAAGAAAGGGAAAGGAGCAATACTATGAACCATTCTAATCTTAGGGACAAATCATGTCTCCACTGAGGGACTAGCTGGACTCAAAGTCCACTCTTTTGACCTGGAGGAAGTACTTTTACCTTAGTGGGCCCCAACAAAGTCCTGATACCTTTACTTTTAATATGGTATTTTAAATCTCATAGAGGGGCTAGTACTACTTCCTTTCCTGTGAAAGAAGGGGTGGGGTCCAGAGGAAGGGATCCATCCTCAGTGGCCTCCACGCCCACTCATGACTATCTAGCTACTTAACTTTCCTCCTCAAGAGCTGCATCCTGACAATAGTTTAGAAGATGAATTTCAAGTCAATCTGGCTAATTCTGCCTGAAGTGGGTTGTAGACAGCTTAGGATCTCCACACTTGATGCCTTTCAGGCCTCGGAGGTGTTGTGACCTGCATTCAGAAACAAGAAACTAGGGAAACAAAACCAATAGAGTATGGTGTGTGTGTGTGTGTGTGTGTGTGTGTGTGTGTGTGTGTGTCTGTGTGTGTCTCTGTGTATGTGTGTGTTCCCAGAGTCCAGAAGATAGCATCAGATCCCCTGGAGCTAGAGTTACAGAGGATTGTGAGCTGCTGACACAGGTAGGTGCTGGGAACCAAATTCAGGTTTCTGTAAGGCTTACTTGCTGAGCCATCTTTCCAGAATTCCCATGTCTACAAGCAAATACATTCTTAATGAAATTAAAAAATAAAATTTCATGGTCATATAGTTTTTTTCTAAAGCCAGCCACATGGCCTTAGCTAGTATTTATAGCCCCCCCACCCCCGGCTCCTACTGACTTCCTCCATGCTTAGCAATCACCTTAGCAGGTCTTGGTTTCTGATCTGAAATGATGACCCACACCCTCATTCTTGAAGGGTGTGGGCCATTTCCTAGTCTGTCTGGATTGCATTGCTGTAGTTTTCTTAACTGAACTTAAGCACAGGACCCCGAGAGCTGCTCTAATGGCTCTCCACTGCAGGTATGCTTTTCCTGGCTTATACAGGGGATGGGGTAGTCCAATAGATCTGTAGTTGCTTGCATTGGTAACTCCTGCTACTACTCTAACTCTTTCCTTAGCCTGCTCACTAACAGTGCATGAGGAGCCCAACATAGCTGGGGGCAAGTCTTAATTTCCAGTTCAACAAAGGGTTTGTTGTTTTTCCTCTTAGAAGCATTCCCCCCTCTAAAACAAAGACTTCTTGGTCAGCAGAATATAAGGTATCAGAAAAATAAATTAAAATTTTACTACTGGGTCTCTATGGGGTGATTGTGACCATTCACATTTCTGTCCTTTGAATCTTGGACCCATGAATCCTGTGTTTGGAAAAAAACATCCTGTGTATGGAAAAATCCATATACTGGATGTTGATTCTAAGAATATATATTCAGCCTTCTGAAGAACCCTATTGCAGCCCTCCAGGCTATTGCTACCTAGTAGGCACTGTAACTAAATGCTTAAAATATTATTCCACTGTTCTATCAAAGGCAGTTGCTTCAGCATGGTGGAGACTATGGTAAAGCAGTGGATTCTATGAAGTGAGTTCCTTGGTCACAAGCAATGCTGTGTGGAATCCTATAAGGCATTCTGTAAGGCTGTGGATGGTGATGCTTTCACTTTTTTCTATTCACCACCTAGGATTGGAGTCATGAGCCCCTCCCTTTTCCATGTTAGAATGTAGGTTGGCTTGATCTTGTGTGGTCTTGTATAGGCAACCATAGCTGCTGTGAGTGTCCCAGTGCAGGATCCTGTCGTGGCCAGAAGACATTGTTTTGCCATGGTTCCCTGAACTCTGGCTCTTACCCTTTCTTCTATAATGGCCTCTGAGCACCAAGGAAAGAGATATGATACAGATGTCACACTTATGGCTGAGTACTCCACAGACACTTATTCTCTGTACCAGTTGCTTCTATATTAATGCCATCTACTGCAGAAATAGACAAGGTTTGAGAGATGCACTAACATAAGGGTAGAGGATGCAAATTTGGAGGGCAGCTTAATACTCCATCCATTTAGCCAGATACATAAATATGTTACTCTTGAAACCCCCATCCATTGGTTCTTGGCCAGATTGACAGTACCAAGCATGCATGAGCTCCTATCTGTGGAGCAGGACTTAAATCCAGTAGGAAAGTTGTTGGTTGCTCCTGTGATGTCTGTACCATTGTTTCCATTCACAGGCATGTCTCGTCACACCACTCATTATTGTAGTTCATAGGGTTTACAGTTTTGTAAGACCAATGATATTTTTCTACCCTAGCAGCCTGCGTAGTAACTTCTAGTGCTCTGAAAGCTGATGAATAGGGAAGGAGGTTCCTAGCCAGTACAAATTTAATTTCCCTGTGACCAAAGTATGTGGTGTTTTCAGCAATAGAGTTTTAATATCAACTTCTGGCAGGGAACCAGGAGCAGTAGCGATAGCCTGTATTGTTTGAGGGAATCTCTGGAAACACCCCTAGCCAAAAACTAAAGAAGAGATATCCATGCCTGGCACTGGGTTTTGTTTTTTGAATTTTTTTATTAGATATTTTCTTTATTTACATTTCAAATGTTATCCCTTTTCTAGTTTCCCCTCCAGAAATCCCCTATCCGCTCCGCTGCCCCCTGCTTCTATGAGGGTGTGCCCCCACCCTCCCACCCATTCTCACTTCCATGTCCTGCCATTTCCGTACACTGGGGCACTGAGCCTTCACAGGACCAAGGGGCTCCTCTCCCATTGATGTCCAACAAGGCCATCCGCTGCTACATATGCAGCTGGAGCCATGAGTCCCTCCATGTGTACTCCTTGGTTGGTGGTTTAGTCCTTGGGAGCTCTGGGGGTCTGGTTGGTTAATATTTTGTTCTTCCTATGGAGTTGCAAACCCCTTCAGCTCCTTCAGTCCTTTATCAACTCCTCCAATGAGGACCCCATGCTTAGTCAGTCTAATGGTTGGCTTCGAGCATTCACCTCTGTATTTGTCAGGCTCTAGCAGAGCCTCTCAAGAGACAGCCATATCAGGCTGCATCAGCACTTCTTGGCATCAGCAATATTGACTGGGTTTGGTAACTGTATATGGGATGGATCCCCAGGTGAGGCAGTCTCTGGATGGTCTTTCCTTCACTCTCCGCTCCACACTTTGTCTCTGTAATTCCTCCCATGGGTATTTTGTTCCCCCTTCTAAGAAGGATTGAAGCGTCCACACTTTGGTCTTTCTTCTTCTTGAGCTTCATGTGGTCACATAGTAACATTGTGGACCATTGTCAAATACTAAGAGCCTGTAGCAGGCTAAGATCTGTCTCTCAAAGAAAGAGTTGTTGTCTGCAGATGAAGTCAGGGCTCTGTTCTAAAATCCTAAGGACTTTTGCTGGAATTTACCTATGGGGCCCAGGGAAAGGCAAACAACATCCCATCTGCTATTGATACCTTAAGTACCATTGGGTCTATTGAATCTGGCCCAAATGGTAGAGCAGCTTACATAGCAGCCAGGGACTATTGAAGAGACTTCCTATCTTCTGGCTCCCATGCTCCCACACACAAAGAATAGCAATCTGTATTGGGCCAGACTTACACACACAGATAAGGAATGTGCTATCTCAAAACCATAAATAGACCCAGTAGACTTTGTGCTCCTTACTTGGTGGCAGAAGAAATGAGATGCAACTGAAAGAGATATCTTTGTGTTCCCTACCCTCCCAAGTGGGAGGCAGAAGCATTTAGAATCTCTGTGAATTCAAGGTCAGCCTGGTCTACAGAGTGAGGAAAAAAATATGTTTTGAAAAAAAAAACATTTTTAAAAATGTCATTTGTCAATGTGTATGAGTATTTTGCCTCCATGCATGGTTGTGTACCATGTGTGTGTGTAGTACCTGCAGAGGCCAGAAGAGGGAGCTGGATTCTCTAAATGGTATTAGAGACAATTGTAAGCTATTGTGTTGGTGCTAGGAATCTAACCCAAGTCCTCTAAAAAAGCAACCAGGCTTTTAAATGCTGAACCATCTCTCTAGTCATTTTTTAAAACTTTACTTAAAATTTTGAGTTTTTCTTCATCTTTAAACCTTGTTGTAAAGCATCCTTTGAGAATGTAACTTGGAAAACCACAAGATCATATATATATATATATATATATATATATATATATATATATATATATATATATACAATCACTGTAAAGACTTCTGTAGTGGTTTGGCTAGGAATGTTCCCCATAGGCTTATATATTTGAACATTTGGTCATTAGAGTCTGGCAATATTTGGGATGGATTAGGAGGTGTGACCTTGTTGGAGTAGGTTTGGCCTTGTTAGAGAAAGTGTGTCACTGGGGGTGGACTTGTGGGGACCAAGCCAGAACCATTGGTTCTCTTCCTCTCCCTCTCTCCCTCCCCCCCACCTCTCTCCCTCCCCCCACCCCCCCTCTCTCTCTCTCTCTCTCTCTCTCTCTCTCTGTGTGTGTGTGTGTATGTATGTATGTATGTATGTATGTATGTATGTATGCATGTATATGTATCTTCCTGCTGTGTGCAGATCTGGGTGGAGAACTCTTTACTCTCTCACTAGCACCATGTCTGCCTGTCTGCCACTATGTTTTCTGCCATGATGACAATGGACCTCTGAATCTGTAAGCAAGCCCAGTTAAACATGTTCCTCTATAAGAGTTACCATGGTCATGGTGTCCCTTCACAGTAAACAGAACAATGAGAGGAGTTGGTACCAGGAAGCTGGGTATTGCTGTGACAGGCCTGACCACTCTGCTTGTTGGTGGAATTGTGGACTTTGTGACTTTGTATTAGGAAAGAAGTTGGATGCTTTAAGCAGGTCTTAGTGGGCCATGCTAGCAGGAACATGGAAGGCAGTGGTGCTGAGAGCAATGGAGATTATGATGGCCCAGCTCAATATGTTTCAGAGGGGAAGAATACTAGTAAGTGGCCTAGAAACTGTTCTTGTGGTGTTTTGGTAAAGAATGTGGCTGTTTTCTGCCCCTGTCCTAACAATATGCCTGAGGCTAAATTGAAGACTTTTGGATTAATGGTGTTGGCAGAGGAGATTTCAAAACTGCCTATGTTACATGGTTATTACTGGCTAGTTTAGACATCTATAATGAAAAAGAGCAAACCAGTAAGCAGAATTCCTCTATGACAACTGCATCAGCTCCTGTCTTCAGATTCTTACCCTGTTTGAGTTCCTATTGTGAATTCCTGATGACAAAAAGTGATGTGTAAGTTAAGCCAAATAAACCCTTTCCTCCTCTGCTTGGTTC